>NC_083240.1:9778974-10098140 GCF_032191835.1 Heteronotia binoei | reverse complement strand
ACACAGAGTGTTGGACTGGACGGGCCATTGGCCTGATCCAACATGGCTTTTCTTATGTTCCTATGTGACGCAGAGTGTTGGACTGGATGGGCCACTGGCCTGATCCAACATGGCTTTTCTTATGTTCTTATGTGACACAGAGTGTTGGACTGGATGGGCCATTGGCCTGATCCAACATGGCTTCTCTTATGTTCTTATGTGACGCAGAGTGTTGGACTGGATGGACCACTGGCCTGATCCAACATGGCTCCTCTTATGTTCTTAGCCCTGGTTGGATCATAGCAAGGGTCCCTGGGCCAAAATCCTGGTGTTCATCTGTTTGCTTCTGAATTGCTCACAAGCGGACCGTAAAGGTGGAAGGGCGGGGCCAGTCGCTCGGGGGCAGAGCACGCGTTTGGCATGCAGAAGGTTCCAAGTTCAGTTTCTGGCATCTCCAGTTTCAAGGCCCAGGTCTAGAGGTGATGTGAAAGACTTGGAACGCTGATGCCAGCTTGAGTAGACAATACTGACTTTGATGGACCGAGGGTCTGATTCAGTAGAAGGTAGCTACGTATATTCGTATGGTGACCAGCAGCTCAGAACGATCAGATCATGCTCTGCTTTGTATTGCGCACCTGTCAGGGATCGCGGCAAGCCACTGCGGCCGTGATCCCACTCCTCTTTCTCCTCCCTCTTGCTGCAGAACTGGCAGGAACCCAAAATGGGATTCCCTATCGATCTAGGTACACATCCACAGAACCTGCAGGTTCCTAGAACTGCCCTTATCACTTCCGAGAAGCTCTAGGAATTGGCAGGAACACTATGGTTGGAACTTCCTGTAAGGAGACGAGGCCTGATGTTCTTTTAAATTTTTTTCTCGTGGATGACTGTGTGGTTACCTGGCAGCCTCCCTCATAAGAACATAAGAAAATAAGAGAAGCCATGTTGGATCAGGCCAGTGGCCCATCGAGTCCAACACTCTGTGTCACACAGTGGCCAGAAAAACCAAGTGCCATCAGGAAGTTCACCAGTGGGGCCAGGACACTAGAAGCCCTCTCACTGTGCCCCGCCCCCCACAAGCACCAAGAATACAGAGCAGAATACTGCCCCAGACAGAGAGTTCCAACAATAAGCTGTGGCTAATAGCCACTGATGGACCTCTGCTCCATACGTTTATCCAATCCCCTCTTGAAGCTGTCTATGCTTGAAGCCGCCACCACCTCCTGTGGCAGTGAATTCCATGTGTTAATCACCCTTTGGGTAAAGAAATAAGCACGCAAATGGGAACCCTTCCTATACGCACTCTGAATATCTGAAACAATGCCAGAGACTTTTCTTTTTCTCCCAGGTGGAAGTAGAAAATTCAGAGAAGTTTGGAAATCAGTGTTCCCTCTAAGCTGAGTGAGTGTGAGCTAGCTCACAGTTTTTTAGCCTCTGGCGCCTGCATTTTTGTCTTCGCTCAGGAAAAAAGGCCCCAGTGCAAACTAATTTCTGCAGCAGCTCGCAACTGCAAAGCCAGTAGCTCACAAAGTAGAATTTTTGGCCACAAGACTCCACAGCTTAGAAGGGAGTATCGCTCGGAATCCCTCCTGAACCTTTCAGGCTGGGGCCCTTCCCCCCCCCCCGCTAGCCCCCCAACTCAAATCCAGGAGGGCTGTTAATAGACAAGACAGACTCCAACGCAGAGGAATCCAAACAGCTGCACAGGCGGTGAGCGTATGGAAGGTGCCAGCAAATCAGGGCCAAACAGGTGGGAGCATTTTACGTCTCCCTCTTGCCTTCGATCGCCATGACAACGAAATGGCTCCCACTGTAGGCCTCCCCCCTCCCACCCTGGGCCTTAAAAATCTGCATTAAGGCGATGGGAGATGGGACATTTGAAGGAGAGGAGGCAGTTGCTAAGTCCCGGCGGCCAGATTAGCTTCTGGGGAATAAGAGGATCACCGGCCGTGTAAAATCCTTTTACGGCAGATAAAGCCGCGCGGTTAAAGCTGCCCGGAGGAAGAAGTGCCACCAAGACAGTGGGATAATGGCCCCAGAGCCATCAATCTGCCGTACAGCGAACAACAAGAAGATAATGGTGCCAGCAGCGTAGAAGAGGAGGCGAAGGTCAAAAGGAGAGCCCCGGAGATAGGCTAGCGGGCTTGTTCACTAGTGAGAAATGAGGGCTCTCCTCTAGGCAACCAGGCAGGGGGTGAGGGATATACTCTGACTCTTCCCAATCCCAAGTATGACTAAAAGATGGCCATGGAAGTGTGTCAGCTAAGGAGAATATTTTTATCCCAGCCTTACTTGGAGTTCAGGGTGGGAGGAGGAGGAGGAAGGGAATTGGATTTATACCCCACCCTTCACTACCCTAAGTAGTTTCAGAGTGGCTTACAATCTCCTTTCTCTTCCTCCCACAACAGACACCTGTGAAGTATGTGGGGCTGAGAAGAAGAAGAAGAAGAAGATTCCGCCATCCACTCAAGAGTCTCACCGCGGCTCACAATCTCCGTTATCTTCGTCCCCCACAACAGACACCCTATGAGGTAGGTGGGGCTGAGAGAGCTCTTGCAGCAGCTGCCCTTTCAAGGACAACTCCTGCGATAGTTATGGCTGACTGCCAGGGCCATTCCAGCAGCTGCAACTACAGAGTACCCGCACTCGGGCTTTCTCTGCAGTGGCTCCACACCTATGGAACCAGCTCCCGGAAGAAACGCGGGCCCTGCGGGACTTTGAACAGTTCCGCAGGGCCTTCAAGACCATCCTTTTTAGGATGGCCTACATCGATTAAAGAGAGAGACTGCTAAGGAAAATAAAAACTTACCATCGGTTTAATAGGACCAGGATGTCAATTTTATTAATTTTACTAATTTTATTAATTTTAGAATTTTAATTAATTTGTTAAATTAGTTATTGCTTCGAACATTATTGTACTCAATGTATTAATTTAATGTTGTTAGCCGCCCTGAGCCTGCTTCGGTGGGGAGGGCAGGATACAAATAAAATGATGAATGAATGAATGAATAAGTGGGGAATCAAACCCGGTTCTCCCAGATAAGAGTCCGCGCACTTAACCACTACACCAAACTGACTCTGACAGAAACTGCTCTTGAGAGAACAGCTCTGACAGAGTTATGACTGACCCAAGGTCACTCCAGCAGGTGCATGTGGAGGAGTGGGGGACTCAAACCTTGTTCTCCCAGAGAAGAGTCTCCGTGCACTTACCACTGCACCACACTGGCTCTCTTGCCCAACTTCTACCATTTAAAAAGCTCTAAAAGAAGCCAGTCACTCTAACTGGCAATACCCCAGTCTACAAGCTATCCTGTTCCTAACTACTTAGTCTGTGCTGCATTTGGCATTCAAGGAGGGCCCTAAGCTTAGTGGAAGAGCTCCTGCATCCCACACAGAAGATCTCCGCATCAATCCTCAGTATCTTCAGTTAAAAGGATCAGGTAACAAGTAACACAAAAGGTCTCTACCTAAGAACACAGGAACATGAGAGAAGCCACATTGGATCAGGCCAATGGCCCATCCAGTCCAACACTCTGTGTCACACAGTGGCCAAAAAACACCAGGTGCCATCAGGAGGTTCACCAGTGGGGCCAGTAGAAGCCCTCCCACTGTGCCCCCCCCCAGCACCCAGAATACAGAGTATCACCGCCCCAGACAGAGAGTTCCAACGATAAGCTGTGGCTAATAGCCACTGATGGACCTCTGCTCCATATGCTTATCCAATCCCCCCTTGAAGCTGGCTATGCTTGTAGCCGCCAACACTTCCTGTGTCAGTGAATTCCATGTGTTAATCACCCTTTGGGTGAAGAAGGACTTCCTTTTATCAGTGCTTAGCAATTGCACTGAATGTTCTCGTATTGTGTTCTCGTATTGTGAGAAAGGGAGAAAAGTACTTCTTTCTCTACCTTCCCTTACCACCTTGAAAGCTGCTGCTGGTCAGAGCAGGTGAGCTCGACCTCGGGAGACCGAGGCTCTGACTTGTGTGGCCTCATTTGGAGTACTCTGTACAATTCTGGCCACCGCACCTCAAAAAAAGATGTTATAGCATTGGAGAAAGTCCAGAAAAGAGCAATTAGAATGATTAAATGGTTGGAACACTTTCCCGATGAAGAAAGGTTAAAACGCTTGGGGCTCTTTAGCTTGTAGACATGACGACTGAGGGGTGACATGACAGAAGTTTACAAGACTATGCATGGGACAGAGAAGGTTGCAAAAGAAGGCCTTTCTCACAATCCAAGAACTCGTGGGCACTCAATTAAATTGCTGAGCAGTTGGGTTAGAACTGATAAAAGGAAGTACTTCTTCACCAAAAGGGTGATTCACACATGGAATTCACTGCCACAGGAGGTGGCGGGGGCTACAAGCATAGACAGCTTCAAGAAGGGATTGGATAAATAGATGAAGTAGCGGTCCATCAGCGGCTATTAGCCACAGCGTATAAATGGAACGCTCAGTCTGGATAAGTGATGCTCTGTTTTCTTGGTGCTTGGGTGGGGGGCAACAGTGGGAGGGCTTCTGGTGTCCTGGCCCCACTGCTGGACCTCCTGGTGGCAATTTTTTTGGGGCCACTGCGCAACAGAGTGTTGGACTGGATGGGCCGTCAGCCTGTTCCAGCCTGACTACTGTTACGTTCTTATGCGTTCCAGTTGGGCACGAAGACATAAACCAGAAAAGGGAATCAATCTCAAGCAGGTGGTGAACTCTTCTTCCTAGGCCAGCAGATGCCTGAGGGCCACACTCCCCATTTGACCCTGGAAAACCTGACGCAGCAGCAGCCGAGCCCCGCTGAGGATATCGGCACCCCCAGCCCAGCATGTGGTGCGTTCCTTTCTGCAGAGCACAGTCAGGTAAGGGGGGGGGCCCTCCCGTTTGGCCCCGGAAGGCCCTGTTGTTTGACTGCCCCCGCTCCCCGAGCTCGAATGACAGGTGGATCGGCCTGACATTTATCTCCCTACAACTTCGAGCCGTTGTCATGGAATCCACTCGACGTGGGCACAATCCAAGGATCGACACCTACTCCCCGAAGACATTTATCATTTGGGGGAGGGGAAGGGGAGGGGGAGAAAAGATGACAGCGCCTGTCACTTTTTCAGCATGTTGCATAAGCCGTTTAAACACACACACACACACACATTGTTCCACCATGCCAAAGGCCGGGGGTGTCTTATTGCTTGTTCTGGGAGAGTTTTCTTGGCTGTGTGTACCTGTGATCACACTGTGCAACCCGGGGTTTGACAATACCTCCCCCACCCCCGGCCTCTCGTTTGACAGCTCGGAATGCTTTAATGCCTTAATTTCAGAGAAAGCAGCCGGGCTCTGGCCGGCTCAGCAATTCCCGAAACACAACTTTGCGACTCGACACTCCCCAAACGCGAGGGGCTTTTGGCGGGGTTCCGAAGCTGGCTGCTGCGACAGCCAATTTCGGAGCAGGAAGTATATTAAGTTACTGAAAAGCACCCCCTCCCCCCCCCCAAAAGGTAAATGGAGATCGAACAGCCAAGCCAGGAATCCCGTTTCCTCTCCAGGCTCTCTTGACAATACGAGCGCTTGTGCCAAATCTCCCCAATTTGCTCGCCGCGCCCCTTGGAAGCCCCAACATTTTTCAAAATTCAGCATCAGGAACGGGAGCATCGATGACGTTTGCTGAGTGACTCTCGGTCCATCGCGTGTCAATCAGACGCCTTAAATGCGAAGCTGCTAAGGTTTCTCTGATTTATTATATTTTTTTAATGGTTATATGAAGCCAGGAGAACACAAAGAGGAAGAAAACACAATGTGCTGGGAGGCTCCCAGTCAGATCTCAAGCTTCACCGCTAGACTGGGGTGAACTTTTTTTTTAAGGGGGGGGGGGTTGGCTGGAGGCAGTGGTTTTGGGACTGTTGCGGGGGCAGTGTGGGATTAGCTTCCCAATCCCCAAAACTTGGTCCACACAGTAATGGGATCTGAACATGCAGCCATGGGCAAAGAGGTTGCGTGTGTTCGCGTGCCAGGGAGAGGGCTGTCAGAGGGCGGCGGGGGTGTGTGTGTGTGTGTGGAAACAGAGTCAGCTTGGAAGGGGTCCAGAGTTCAGAAAGTTAGCAAAATACAGGCCGAGGAACCAGGGGAAAGCAAAGGGGCTTGGATTTGGATTTGGATAGGAGCCACTCCTTCTACAATCCATAATCTTAGAGGTGAAGGAGCCAGGTGCGTGGAAAAAGCACTCTGCACGCACTCCGGTCGAGTTTCCTTTCGGTGGAAGAGTGTTTCCAGATAACCAGAGCCAACTGGGAAGGGTGGTTTAGCAGATTGGTCAGCTGCATTACTGCGGTCCAAGCTCTGCTCATGACCTGAGTTCGATCCCGGTGGAAGCTGGGGTCAGGTATCTGGCTCAAGGTTGACTCAGCCTTCCATCCTACAGAGGTGGGTAATATGAGTACCCAGCTTGCTGGGGGTCAAGTGTAGATGACCAGGGAAGGCAATGGCAAACCACCCCATAAAAAGTCTGTCAAGAAAATGTCGTGATGTAATGTCACCCCATGGGTTGGTAACAACTCGGTGATAGCACAGGGGACTAACTTTACCTTTACCTTTTTAAACTTCTCTATGCACAGCTATTGTTATATTCTATCACCTTACTAGCAAAACTAATTAGACTTCTAAAATTAGAATCTATCTACTGCATCATTAGGGTTTGTAGAATCTTTCGGGCTCAAGTGCCGTGTTCTACTGGAGAAAGTTTTCCTTCCAGACGTTTCGTTCTCAGCTGCGGAGAACATCCTCAGTGGCGTTGCAGCCGGAGCAGGCGCTCTGACCTTCTTGGCTGAAGGTCAGAGCGCCTGCTCCGGCTGCAACGCCACTGAGGATGTTCTCCGCAGCTGAGAACGAAACGTCTGGAAGGAAAACTTTCTCCAGTAGAACACGGCACTTGAGCCCGAAAGATTCTACAAACCCTAATGATGTTACCAGCCATGAAAACCTGAAATCTTTGATATCTACTGCATCCATTATAAAATTGGTTGTGATGACATAATACTTTTAGGGAGGACTTTTTTGTAGCAGGAACTCCTTTGCATATTAGGCCACACACCCCTGATGAAGCCAATCCTCTTGGAGCTAAAGATCTGCAAACTCAACACAGTCCTTATCAGTAATTCCGGGCTAAAACCAAAATGGTTTTGCACTTTTAATAGCTTGAAAATATAATAGAAGTCCCCATATTATTACTGTATTGCAGCTAAAATTTACATTGTATTTGGGGTTGCCAGCCTCCAGGTGGGGCCTGGGGATCTCCCTCTTTTACAACTGATCTTCAGCTGGCAGAGATCAGCTCCCTTGGAGAAAATGCAATCTGTATTGACATTTAGTATCTACTGCATACTGCCAGTAATATCTGCAATATATGTACAATGTAATTACTAAAAAAATATACATTTATTTTACAAAAGTTTTACTTGTACCTTTTTTCAACTTATGTATTTTTTGAAAAATTTATTTATTTCTTATACAAATTAAATGATAGCCTTATAGCTGTGGGTGGGCCCCCTATGTCTCCTGGCAACCAGTATTTTTAATAAATAATAATAATAATAAACTTTTATTTATATCCCGCCCCCACCGGGGCAGGCTCAGGGCAGCTAAGACTTTTAGACCCAGTCCTCCATGGCCACACCTCCCTGATGTAGCCAATCCTCTTGGAGCTTACAGTAGGCCCTGTACGAAGAGCCCTGTAAGCTTGTGGAGGATTGGCTGCATCAGGGAGGTGTGGCCTAATATGCAAAGGAGTTTCTGCTAGAATTCCATCCCTGGGCCACACACCCCTAATGTAGCCAATCCTTCTGGAGCTTACTGTAGGCCCTGTATGAAGAGCCCTGTAAGCTCTTGGAGGATTGGCTACATCGGGGGGGTGGGTGGCCTAATATGCAAAGGAGATCCTACTACAAAAAAGCCCCGCTTTTAGGGCAGCTTAAACTTCTCAACTTTTGCCCGGGCTGTGAACCACAGCAACAATCCGGCCTGTGTAACGGGTGTGTGGACAGGTCCCGGCCGCTGTGGGACAGAAATTTCTATACTTCCAAAGCAGGATCCAGAAACAAAAAGTCACCATCAGCTCTGCCCAACAGAAACCTGCTGCGTTGGCGTCCGAGCCGGACGGCGTTAAACAAAACAGGGATTAGAGGACAAAGCGAATAGAGGGTACCCGGCGAGGCCTGATAAGACATTAACGTTTGCTGTTCTCTTTGCAAAGTCAAAAGCTGGAGCCATGTGTATAAAAGAGAGGGCTGATTTTATACCAGAAAGTCTGATGTGGGGATAGAGAGTTCCCCAGAGAGGTGTTTTTTTTTTTGTTTCAAAACTGGATTCCACTGGACTATGGAGGAACAAAAGGTGTCCCCCACAACGCAGCCACTCTGGCTTTCTAGAAGGGACCACCTCCAGCTTGAAAGGAACGCTACACTTGCCACTGGAGCGCGAGGGTGTTGGACCAGTACAGGGGTGGCCAAACTGTGGCTCGGGAGCCACATGTGGCACTTCCACATATATTGTGCGGCTCTCAGAGTCCCCACTGCCCCGTTGGCCAACTTGGAAAAGGCATTTCTCTCTTTCAATCACTTCTCCAAGCCAAGCCAGCAGCTTAGAGAATGCATTTAAAGTGGAAGTTGCTTTCTTTTCACCTCTCCCTCCTCATCTATTTTCCTTCCTTCCAACATCTGACATTCATGCCTTGCATCTTTCAAACATCTGACCAGGGGTGGAATTCTAGCAGAAGCTCCTTTGCATATTAGGCCACACACCCCTGATGTAGCCAATCCTCCAGGAGCTTACAAAAAAGAACCTTGTAAGGTCTTGGAGGATTGGCTGCATCAGGGGTGTGTGGCCTAATACGCAAAGAAGCTCCTGCTGGAATTCCACCCCTGCACCTGACGTTTACTCTATGTGGCTCTTACATTGTTAGTTTGGCCACCCCTGGACCAGCATGACAGAGCCCTGAGTTCAAATCCTCACTGAGTCCTGAAAGTCAAGGCATGGCTTACAGGCCATTCTCTCTGGGGCAGCTGAATCTGCCTCACAGGACTCTAGTGAGGAGGGAAAACTGTCCCTTAAACTCATGAATCCTCATAACAGCTCTGTGGGGTAACTTAGGTGGGTGGCATGTGACTGGCCCAAGGTCACCCAGGGAGCTCCCGCGGCAGTGCAGGGATTCGAACCCAGATCTCCCAAATCCTCGTGTGACGCTTCAACTGCCACACCACAGTGGCTCTTCAAAATATCCACAATGTCCCCGTCTATCTGCCATTAAAAGGGTTGTCTCTACGCAAGACCCCAGAGAGCCGCTGTTAGTTTCGAGGAAGCCATGCTCGGCTCGACGGGCCAATGTTCTGATTTGATAGAAGGCAGCTTTGTGCCTTATGATGCCCCCTCCCGGGCAGCTCCCCAGTCATCTTAGCAACAGGTGCCATTCATAGCAACTGCAGCATGACTGAAGGTATACAGACACCGTTGGCGGCCGTAGGCGGGGAAGTGAGGTAATCTTCTCCTTGAGTCGTTGGCAAGGTGAGCCGTTTCCCCAACTTTCATGGGGGAAGTTGGCTTATGTAACATCTTAACGAGGAGTGACAGGAGCCCTCCTTTCCCCCTCCCTCCCCCCCCCCCCCCAAGCAGTAATGCCTTTGGGGAGTAGGTGTTGCAACTTGGATTGTGCCCACGATCGGAAAGGGATCCATGGCAACGGCACAAAGCTGTTAATGGAAAAGGAACATCCGGCTGATCTGTGCATTGCTCTCGCGCCGGGCGGGGAAACCGGCAGGGTTGCCAACTCCAGGTTGGGAGAGTCTTGAACGGACGGGGGACCCAGGCCTTCTGAAAACCTGTGGGTGTCGGATATTGTGACTCTGCATGCAAGAGGGTCTGGGACGGGAGTGGACAAACTTGCTTAGCGTAAGAGCCGCACAGAACAAACGGCAGATGTTTGAGAGCCACAAGACATGAACGTCAGCTGGTTGGGAGCTGCAAGACGGGCAGGCAAATAGACTGGGGGAAGGAGAGGTGGAAAGAAAGCAACTTTAACCTTACATGCATTCTCCAAACTGGCCAATGGGGGGCGGGGGGCTTCAAGAGCCACACAAGCCACAGTTTGGCCACCCCTGATCTGGGAGGAGGGATACGTGGGCCCCATGCTCTCATCAGTTAGATGCTGAGCCTCTTTGGCCCTTGCTGGCCTTCTCTGTTTCATCTTATACGGCAGGGGTGTCCAAACCGTGCCTCAGGAGCCACATGTGGCTCTTTCACACATACTGTGTGGCTCTTGAAGCCCTACTGCCGCATTGGCCAGCAGCCTGAAGAATGCATTTAAAGTTAAAGTTGCTTTCTTTCCACCTCCCTCCCTCCCTCAACTATTTGTTTTCTTCCCTCCCTTCCTGTCTTGCAATTCTCAAACATCTGATGTCCATGTCTTGCGCTGCTCTCAAACATCTAACGCTTATTCGATGTGGCTCTTACGATAAGCAAGTTTGGCCGCCCCTGTTCTATGGGAACCTCTCTTCTCTCTCTCTTACCTGGCATAGACATTTTAAAAGGGGGTTTTAGACAGATTAATGGAGGAGAAGTCTATCGGTGGCTGCTAACCCTGGTGACTGAGAGGAACCTTCACATTCAGAGGCACTGAGCCTCTGAATTCTATAGCCAGGAGGCAACATCAGGGGAAGGCATCAGCCTCTATGCCCTGTTGTTGGCCAGTGTGTGAGGCTGGATGCTGGACTAGATGGACCCTCACTGGTCTGATCCAGCAGGGCTCTTCTGATGTCCTTAGGAAGGCCTCAGCCTCTATGCCCTGTTGTTGGCCCCTCGGGCGAACTGGCTGGCCACTGTGGGAGACAGGATGGTGCGCTAGACAGACCACCAGTCTGATCCAGCAGGACTCTTCTGATGTTCTTATGAAAGCCTCAGCCTCTCTGCCCTGTTGTTGGCCCCTCAGAGGAACTGGTTGGCCAATGTGTGAGACAGGAGGCTGGATTAGATAGATCACTGGTCTGATCCAGCAGGACTCTTTGGATGTTCTAAAGATGGCGCTGTGCCCTTGAGCCGCAGTTCTTCCCTAACCAACGCAGCGTATAACCCACACATCAGTAGTAAGGCCCAGGGTTTCCTTCCAGGGCAGCCGGCCCACCTTTTCCACGCAACAAGTCCATTGTGAGAGTTCCAAGTCTCAGCTCTTCTTTGAAAGTGTTAAAGGTTATGGCAAGGTTCCCGTATCTCCTCTACATCCAATTTCAAGGCTCACTTTTTCCACTGGAGACATATCAAGGAAAGCACTGGGCAAACAGGTCCAAGATTTTACAATTACAAAGGAACAACCCTTTCTTATTCCCAGAGATATTTGTTTTGGGGGGGATGACAGGTGGTTACATTTTCAAGCAGCCCTCTGCCCTTGTGGGTCCTGAGAACAATTCCCAGGGTAAAAAAGGTAAAGGTAGTCCCCTGTGCAAGCACCAGTCACAATATAAGAACTCGTGGTCATTCAATTAAATTGCTGCGCAGTCGGCTTAGAACGGATAAAAGGAAGTCCTTCTTCACCCAAAGGGTGATTAACATGTGGAATTCACTGCCACAGAAGGTGGCGGCGGCTGCCAGCATAGCCTGTTTCAAGAGGGGATTGGATAAATATATGGAGCAGAGGTGCAACAATGGCTATTAGACACAGCATATTATTGGAACTGTCTGGGGCAGTGATGCTCTGTATTCTTGGTGCTTGAGGGGAGGGCAAAGTGGAAGGGCTTCTAGCCCCACTTGTGAACCTCCGGATGGCACTTAGGGTTTTTTTGCCACTGTGTGACACAGAGTGTTGGACTGGATGGGCCACTGGCCTGATCCAACATGGCTTCTCTTATGTTCTTATGACTCTGGGGTGACATTGCTTTCACAATGTTTTCACGGCAGACTTTTTACGGGGTGGTTTGCCCTTGCCTTCTCGTCATCTACACTTTCCCCCCAGCAAGCTGGGGACTCATTTTACTGACCTCGGAAGGATGGAAGGCTGAGTCAACCTCGAGCCGGCTACCTAAACCAGCTTTCGCTGGGATTGAACTCAGGTCGTGAGCAGAGGGCTCCGACTGCAGTACTGCAGCTTTACCACTCTGCGCCATGGGTTCTATGCGGTAAAAAGCATGTGCACGGCACCATCCGCATGATTCATTAACGTTACAAACTGGAAGAGGACTTGTATAGAGAGAGAGAGAGTCCTTTTCCCAAATGCTCAGAATTATAAAGCCCAAAGGTTTTTTGGTAGAAAAATCCCAGCAGGATCTCATTTGCATATTAGGCCACACCCGCTGACACCAAGCCAGCAAAAAAAAAAAAGCCCCGATAAAGCCTATTCCGAGCTGAGTTACAGGAAATTTGGCCCACCTGATCTCGAAGAATAAACAGGGTTTGTATTTTGGGGTAAACTCACCGGATTGGCTCAGACTTGAGGAAGCGGTTGAAAGACTTGATGAGGACGTCTTCGGAGAAAGGAGGTTTCCCCGGTTTCTTCTCTATATCAATGTGGGCAGTGTTACATAGAGCATGCACCCCTGAGTCTGTCCGGCTGGAGACTACGAATTTGATTGGTGTGGTCGGTCGGAGCCTCTCTGTTGCTTTCTAGGGGGCGAAACAATATGAGGCAATAAGGGATGCTAGGTTATTGGGCAGTTTTGCAGGAGTGGAAAGGAGAAAAGCAAGTGCACAGACTTCAGCTTCTTCAAAATCTCAGCTTTCACTGTCAAAAAATAAATGTCAGGCTTCTAGACCCGGGGTCCCCAACATCGTGCCCTGGCACCCACGGGTACATTTTCTGGTGCCCACCAAGTGTTTTTAGAAAGCAGGGCTTCCGCTTAGCCACCAGAGATGTGATTGGCTACACTGCTTTTTAAAAATGTAGCTTTGGCAGCAGCTGCCACCTCAGCTCAAGGATCGGCACTGTGTGACTGAAGGGAAGCTGTGGCAGCCATTTTGTGACTGGCTCCGCCTCCTATGGTAGCGATATTGTGTCAGCTGTTCTGTGACTCCGCCCACTATGCTGCCTCAGAATTCCATAGGTGCCTCTAAGCTTAAATAGTTTGGGACCCCCGTCTAAAGAAAAGCTGAATCACAAAGGTCAACATAATGAACCTGAAGGCACCTTTAGAATTCTGACACAAGGTGGTGGGCACGCACGCACACACACACACAAAGCTGCTGCAGGAGCTGGAGCCAACCACAAAATGGCTGTTGCAGAAGGCGGAGCCAACCACAAAATGGCTGCTGCAGGAGGTGGAGCCAAACACAAAATGGCTGCTGCAGGAGGTGGAGCCAACCACAAAAATGGCTGCTGCAGGAGGTGAAGTTAAACAAAATGTCAGGGAGTGAGATTACGCATAACTCTCACAGTAATCTCTATATCTGAGGAACTGCGCACACACACGAAAACTCCTATCTTAAACAAAACTGTGTTGGTCTTAAAGCTGCCACTGGACTCAAACACTGTTCTATTATTTCAGACCAACATGGCTTTCCACCTGGATCTAAAGGTAAAAGGTAGTCCCCTGTGCAAGCACCAGTCGTTTTTGACTCTGGGGTGACATTGCTTTCACAATGTTTTCATGGCAGACTTTTTACGGGGTGGTTTGCCGTTGCCTTCCCCAGTCATCTACACTTTCCCCCCAGCAAGCTGGGGACTCATTTTACGGACCTCAGAAGGATGGAAGGCTGAGTCAACCAAGAGCCGGCTACCTGAACCAGCTTCTGCTGAGTCGAACTCAGGTCGTGAGCAGAGGGCTCCGACTGCAGTACTGCAGCTTCACCACTCTGCGCGATGGGGCTCTTCACCAGGATCTACCTCATGGTAATTCTTCAACATTTAAGGCAGATGCTCTGTTTCACAGGATGCCTTTCAAGCTGCACAGCGAATCAGCCCAACCTGGCCCCTCACACATTCTAAAATCACCTGACGTGTGTCAGGAACTATCCGGGCAGCACTGGGCACCGAGCTGGGGACGCCTGCTCTAGACCAAAGTTAGCTACTTGGGAGAGGAGGACACCGAGAGACTCGCCACCGTGTGGAACATCATTAAATAGAGGACGACAACTGTTATCTTGGCATATTCTCAGGAATCTGTGGAGAACACAAAAGGTCAAAATCCTCTCAGAGGCCAAAGAGCCTCCTGCCCAGGGGCAGATCTCACCTCACCACAGCCAAAGCATCTGGACTTAAGCCGGTTCAGGGGCCGTGAGTTGGCATTTTGAACAGACAGCCCGACACGTTAATGGCCCACGGTTTATGGGCTTCCACCTCCCATCCCTGACGGGAAAAGGGTCATAAAACAGAGCTGAGATCCCATCAGTTATGAAAACCGCAGAGGTTGGACCTGCAGTGCCTCCAGCAGAGAAGACATTCCGCCTCCTGAGCCCCCTGCAGGAAGGTGGATCTTGAAACTTGGCTCCTGTATTTCGGCCTTTTTCTCCAGCTGCGGAAGCTTTTGTGGGATCAACAAGGTGGCAATCAACCTCTCAGTGGGACGCGGTCAACTGCATGCACCCCTACAGCTCAGTGCCGGAGCCCCTGCTTGGCATGCGGGAAGTCCCAGGTTCAGTCCCCAGCATCTCCAGGTAAAGGACTACACGGAGCAGACACTGAGGAGCCATCTCTGAAACCTCAGCGAGAGCCACAGAAGAAGGGCCCTGGACCGGATAGCCTAGGCTAGCCTGATCTCATCAGATCTCAGAAGCAAAGCAGGGTCGGCCTTGGTTAGTACTTGGATGGGAGACCTCCAAGGAAGTCCAGAGCTGGTCTGCAGAAGAAGAAGAAGAAGATATTGGATTTATATCCCGCCCTCCACTCCAAAGAGTCTCAGAGCGGCTCACAATCTCCTTTACCTTCCTCCCCCACCACAGTCACCCTGTGAGGTGGGTGGGGTTGGAGAGGGCTCTCCCAGCAGCTGCCCTTTCAAGGACAACCTCTGCCAGGGCTATGGCTAACCCAAGGCCATGCTAGCAGGTGCAAGTGGAGGAGTGGGGAATCAAATCCGGTTGTCCCAGATAAGAGTCCGCACACTTCACCACTACACCAAACCAGCTCTCCAGAAAGGAGGCAATGGCAAACCATCTCTGTTTGTCTGCCCTGACCAAGATGGCCCGGGCTAGACTGATCTCAGAAGCTAAGCAGGGTTGGTCCTGGTTAGTACTTGGATGGGAGACCACCAAGGGTCACCAGGCAGAGGCAGGCAATGGCAAATCACCTCTTTCTGCCTGCTCTGTTCTGGATGGCCCAGGCTAGACTGATCTTGTCAGGTCTCAGAAGCGAAGCAGGATTGGTCCTAGCTAGTATTTGGATGGGAGACCTCCAAAGAAGTCCAGGGTTGCTTTGACGGAGGCAGATAATGGTGAACCACCTCTGAACAAGTTGCCTCGAAAACCCTATGGCAGGGGTGGCCAACGGTAGCTCTCCAGATGTCTTTTGCCTACAACTCCCATCAGCCCCAGCCATTGGCCATGCTGGCTGGGGCTGATGGGAGTTGTAGGCAAAAACCATCTGGAGAGCTACCGTTGGCCACCCCTGCCCTATGGGATCACCCTGTTGGCTGTGACGATGGTGCTTTCCACCACCACCAAAGAGGCGTGTGGACCTCAGAACCATTTTTCTGGTTCGCAAGGGAGGTCTCTTGCCTCTGTCCTCGGTGGGTGGGGCCTCCCACGTCCCCAGTGGAAACGGGATGCCCAAACCGACAGACCCTTGGGTCATTTTGGTGTAGTGGTTAAGTGTGTGGACTCTTATCTGGGAGAACTCTTTATTTTATTTATTTAAGATTTATATCCCGCCCTTCCCACAAGTGGCTCAGGGCGGCTTACAACAATTAGTCAAACATAAGATTAGACAATATTTAAATATATAAACAGTTAAACATTTAAAACAGTTAAAACCTTAAAAACCAATAAACATTCCAAAAATATATATATAAATCAGGAGTCTGGCAAGCTACATTGAGTTTTCCATCTTAGCTAGGTGTAGGCTAGCCGGAAGAGGGTCGTCTTACAGGCCCTGCGGAACTGAACAAGGTCCCGCAGGGCCCTCACCTCCTCCGACAGCTGATTCCACCATGTAGGGGCCATAACCGAGAAAGCCCTATCTCTGGTGGATTTTAAGCGGGCTTCTTTTGGCCCAGGGATAGTGAGGAGATTTTGAGTTCCCGACTCTCAGTACTCTGAGTTTGATTCCCCACTCCTCCACTTGCAGCTGCTGGAATGGTCTTGGGTAAGCCATAGCTCTCGTAGTTGTCCTTGAAAGGACAACTTCTGGGAGAGCTCTCTCAGCCTCACCTACCTCACAGGGTGTCTGTTGTGCGGGGAGATGATATGGGAGATTGTAAGCTGCTCGGAGACTCTGAAATTCAGAGTAGAGGGTGGGATATAAATCCAATATCTTCTTCTTCCGATCCAGCCAGAGAACCGCTCCGCTCTTAGAATACAGAAAGGAACGTTGAAACCGGCTAACTATTAAAAGAATTTCCAGCAGAAGTAAACAAAACAAAAGCCATTTGGAGAGCTTCGAGTGGGTGGTAAATAAAGGCCAGAAGCAGAAATTAATATCATAAATTAGGCAGGGCTGTCAGGGCTCTTGACGCAAGCAGCCCGCCGGTTCCCTTTTTCGGGATGCAAATTCCCCTCCGCAAGAGCTATTTACATTCCGTCTTGCAGATGGAAACCGAAAAAAGAGGAGGGGAGGGAATAATCAGAATGGAGGAACTCACCACCTGCCGTTTCGGCGCTGGCATTCGCCAGGGCCTTCAAAGAAACGGGTAAGTCAGAAGGGTCTAACTTTGCTTAGGATCGCATTCCACATCCCTGGAGTCCACGGGGTCAGAAAGGTGGGACTCTGCTTTCGGATGCTGCAAATAAACGGGGATTTATATAACAAACCCCAGTTCCTCTGCCACGGGCAAGCAACAAACAGGGTAATGAACAGGTAGAATCCACCGCTGCAGGAAGTGGTGGAAGCAACAAGCACAGACAGCTTCAAGAGGGGATTGGATGAACATGTGGAACAAAGGTCTATCAGTGGCTATTAGCCACAAGGTGTAGGTGAAACGCTCTGTCTGGGGCAGTGATGCTTTGTCTTCTTGGTGCTTGGGGGGCAACAATGGGAGGGCTCTGGAGTTCTAGCCCTGCTTGTGGATCTCCTGATGGCACCTGGGTTTTGGCCACTGGGCGACAGAGTGTTGGACTGGATGGGCCATTGGCCTGGTGGTGGGCACAACATGGCTTCTTTTCTGCTCTTATGTCTGGGGCAGTGATGCTCTTTATTCTTCGTGCTGCGGGGGGAGGGGGGCAACAACAGGAGGGTTTCTGGAGTTTTGGCTCTGCTGATGGACCTCTTGATGGCACCTGTTTTTTTGTCTACCGTGTGACACAGTGTTGGACTGGATGGGCCACTGGCCTGATCCAATATGGCTTCTCTTATGTGTCAAAATTCCTGTTTTCTGCATATTGCAGGTGCCTCACGGCCCATCTGGGAGGATGTCCTCTCTCCGATTTGTTGCCAGCTCCAATCTCTGCTTCTTCGTCATCATTTCTCTATTTATTTAAAAGATTTAGGGCGTTTTCGCACTGACCTTACTCCGGAGCGACGTCCCTCTTCACCGCGCAGCGTCTGCGCGGATTTCGCACCAATTGCTCCGCAGAACCCGGAAGAGCCGCTAAGTCCCGCGGCTTTTGCGTCGCAAATGTAAACCACCAAAAACCAGTTTACATTTGCGACGCAAAAGCCGCGGGACTTTGCAGCTCTTCCGGGTTCTGCGGAGCAACTGGTGCGAAATCCGCGCAGACGCTGCGCGGTGAAGAGGGACGTCGCTCCGGAGTAAGGTCAGTGCGAAAACGCCCCATGTCTACTTCTCCTGGAGAAAATGGCTCATTTTGGAAGGCGGACTGTATGGCGTCACACTCTGCTGGGGATCCCCCCCCCCCCCAAGCCTACCCCAGATGCCACCCTCAAATCCCCAGGTCTTTCAGAAACCGCAGCTGGTAGCCCCAGTGCATTATGGGTTGCTCCCCTCACCCGTCAGAGCTGCTGGAGAAGGAGAGGGGCACAGGTTGTGGGTCTGGGGATCAGGGCCACAGTCTCAGGGGCTGCGCTGGCACCCATTCCCATGCCTCCTCGTGAGCAGCTGTGAGTGTAAACAGCAACCTGGAACACAGCAAACCAAGAAAAGGCCCTCTCGTCTGGCCCGGGCCTGGGAACGCAGCAAGAGTCCTCTTTGACTGCACACATGTGGTTCCACTTAGCAAACACTCCCCCCCCCCTCATTCATTACCCTTACAGAGAGGAGGAGGCAGAAATCAAACCCTTTCTGAGTAGGTTTTGGCAGGCCGTCTCCGCTAGACAAGGCCGAGGCTCCGGTTTTAGGAACGGAAAGACACCGGGGTGGGGGAGAGGGTATTGCGGGGGCACAGAAAGCAAATTAAAATTGAGGGTTGTGGAGGCGGGCAAGGAGTTTGAGATAGCAACAGGACGGCCAGGGTTGGGGAAATTCAAGGCTCTGCTTGCTCCCCGTGCCTTAGGGTTGCCAGCTCTGGATTGGGAAACACCTGGAGATTTTTTTGGGGGGGGGGGTGGAGCCTCAGAAGGGTGGGGTTTGGAGAGAGGAGGGGCCTCGGTGGGATATTAGGCCATCAAGTCCGCTTTCCAAAGTAGCCCTGTTCTCCAGGGGAGGTGATCTGTCACCTGGGGATCCATTGCAATCCCAGGAGATCTCCAGCCACCACCTGGAGACTGGCAGCACTAGGTGTGCAGACTGCAGGTCTACCTGGGCTTGACCGACAGCAGGGACACCCAAGCCACCTCACATGACAATCAAGATGTCTCTCCTCAGAGTCCACCCGCGTCCAGGGGTGACTCCAATTTGGGGGTGGGGGTAGGTAAGATTTTTTGAAGCAGGAACACAGTTCTGGCCAGCTTGGTGTCGGGGGTGTGGCCTAATATGCAAATTATTAGGGTTTGTAGAATCTTTCGGGCTCAAGTACCATGTTCTACTGGAGAAAGTTTTTCTTCCAGACGTTTCGTTCTCAGCTGCGGAGAACACCCTCAGTGGCGTTGCAGCCGGAGCAGGCGCTCTGACCTTCTTGGCTGCTGTGCATTGAGTGGGGCCAGGGCTGCTGGAGAGCTGCTATTTCTAGGCTGGAGAGGGTGTGATGAAAGGGCAATTGGTTTGTGGATGTGCCCATTGTTTGGTGGGGCTTCCTGGAAGGGTAGTGATAAGGAAACTGGCTGTTGAATGTGACCATTGTTCTGTGTTAATTGCTGGGAGGGTTGGAAGGGGTGTGAAGATACGGAAGATGGTTGTTGACTGTGCTGATTGTTCTGTGGAATGTGCTGGTTGTTCTGAGACTTTCTGCAATTTATAGTCTGTAGGGTGTTTTGCAGAGCTGGGTACCAAGATCGGTGGATGAAAATGCCTTCTTTCTTTCTGTTAAAATTGTGCTGGTGTTTGTAAATCTCAATAGTTTCTCTGTTCAGGCGGGTATGAACAGAGAAGCTATTGAGATTTACAAACACCGTGAAAACCTGAAATCTTTGATAATATGCAAATTGTTCCTGCTGGGCCTTTTCTACCCAAAAGCCCTGGGTGAAACAATGGTGATGTTGGGGGGTGGGGGTGGCCTAATATGCAAATGAGTTCCTGCTGGGCTTTGTCTACCCCAAAAGCCGCATGAATCAATGGTGATGCTGGGGGTGTGGCCTAATATGCAAATGAGTTCCTGCTGGGCTTTTTCTACCAGAAAAGCCCTGTGTGAAACAATGGTGATGCCAGGGGGTGGTGGCCTAATATGCAAATTGTTTCTCCTGGGCCTTTTCTGCCCAAAAAGCCCTGTGTGAAACAATGGTGCTGTCAGGGGGTGTGGCCTAATATGCACATGACTTCCTGCTGGGCTTTTTCTACCAAATTTGTTTGGTCTCTCCCTCCAAGTCTATATCCCCCCCCCACCGGGCTCATAGGGAGAGGCGACCAGTGGTAGCCCCCTCTTCTTGCTCCCGTCCCTTTTCGCTTGTTCAAAGAACGCAGCTACTGCAGACCCCAAAGAGTTGGCAGCAGGGCCCCCAGATGGTGCCTAGACAGTCCACCCCACAATACCGACCCCTGACTCTGGCCTTGCCTCATGGACGCCCAAAATGCATCCAGCAACAACACAACAGAAAGCACCTTGTGTTTTGTGGAGAAGCGTGTTCACAAATGACCTCTTGTGTCCTCTCCTGTACCCTTCCGATGCCCTCTGAACACTCCCCCTCCCTCACGCACATCTGTTGCCTTCATTTCCCTCCCCTGCCCCCAATCCATAATCCGCTAATGTTGCCCAACCCTGAGTTCTGAAGAAATACATTATTTACTCGGCAATCGTTAGTGTGTCAGTTCTGGTGACAGCCCGTAGTCCCAATTCCTTCTTTCGCTACCTTCTCTAGCCCATGCATAATCTTGTAGACCTCTATCATGTCACCCCCTCAGTTGTTGTTTCTCCAAGCTAAAGAGCCCCAAGCCCTTTAACCTTTCTTCATAGGGGAAGTGTTCAAACCCTTGAATCGTTCCAGTTGCCCTTTTCTGGCACACCTGTGGAAAGGGGAGCCTCACTCACTGTTGGTGACCCCAGCTTACAAACCTGCACAAAAGGTCTAGAGTAAGACAGAAATGAGATGTTGGGAAACTCCAGCTTCCCAGCTGAAAGGGACTAAGTCAAAGGGACTAAGTCGCCTTGGGAGGTTCAATTCCTGATTCATGCCAAACAACCAGAAACAAAATACCTTGCCCTCTTGTTGTATGTTTGCGGGTCAGTATAGAAAAGCTTGTTCTCTCCGTGCCGGTCAGCTATTTAACAAAATTTGTACTCTTAGGTCAGGCTGGGAAAAACAAAGGCTACGGTCAGTTTGACCTGCCGTGTTGGTTGAGTCCATTGATCACATTGGTTTTAAACTAGCTTTGGTGTTCCAGGTTAGATGCATGACAAATCTGCTACTGGATTGCAAAACAACGGAATTATTGTTGTTAGTGTCACAATTTTTCATTTTTTTAACAGCACTGCATTCAGATTTCCGGAGGCATTGATGGTTTCAGGAGGATGGGTGCCTGTCTTGTGTGTGCTCGGGAGCAGGGGATTAAACAAGCTTGGAGGAGAGGCCCGCTTGGCACAGATGGGTTGCCAACCTCCAGGTGGGACCTGGCGATCTCCAGCTGCTACACTGGGTCTCCACCAGGGGTGGAATTCTAGCAGGAGCTCCTTTGCATCTTAGGCCACGTGCCCCTGATGTAGCCAATCCTCCCAAGAGCTTACAAGGCTCTTTTCTATAAGCTCTTGAAGCTTCTGTAAGCTCTCGGATTGGCTACATCAGGGGGTGTGTGGCCTAATATGCAAAGGAGCTCCTGCTGGAATTCCATCCCTGGTCTCCACACAATGAAGATCAGTTCTCGGGAGAGAATGGCTCCTTTGGAGGGTGGACTCGAGGGCACTGTATCCTTCTGAGCTCCCTCTTCTCCTCAAAGTCCACCCTCCCCAGGATCCTCCACACACGCACCCCAAATCTCCAGGTGTTTCCCAATCTGGAGCCGGCAACCCAATCGACGTGTGTTTTTTTGTGGCGGCTAAGTAGAACCTCCTTGATCAGTTGTTGTGGGGCAGTAACAGGGACTCCGTGCCCCTGCTTGTAGGCCTTTGAAGGTGGGGCAACTGGTGGGGCATTATGGCAAACAAGATGGCCGTCCACTGACCCATTGGGTTGATCCAGCAGGGCTCTGCTTATGCTCTTACCGGCGTATGGATCGTTGCGTGTTCTGGAGAGAGGCATTCGTAGGACACCCGTCGTACCTACCTCACCCCCGGAGGCAGCACACGAGAGCCCCCGCCCCCCCCAGAGGAGATGACTGGAATTCAGAAACCGATGAGAGGAAGTTGTTTGGTGTATTTGCTATACTGGCGGCCCAACAGACAGAGGTTGCTAGGAAGAACTTGAGAGGGAGGTAGCTGTGAATCTCCTGCATTGTCCAGGGGGCTGGGCTAGGTGACTCTGGGGATCCCTCCAGCTGTATATTTCTACGATTCCTTGCAGCTGCATGCCACACCTGGCTTCCTGGAAGCTGCGTTGATGGCGGGGGGGGGGCCTGAATTGGGCCCCCCCCTTGATTAGAACCACCTGGATTACTTTGAAGGCACTGTCTGCAGCTTGCCAGGAATTGGTCAGCCCTTTAAGTCCCACCCCACCCCCACATACACACACCTTCTTTTGGAGGTCTTTGCGTTTCCATCATCACAAAAGACCTGGTATGTGAAAGCAGAGAGTAGAGGGAGATGGAGTTCAAATTTTTGGTGTGGGGTTGCTCTCCCCACCCCCACCCCCCGGCCACACCACTTGTTGCAAACTGGGACACAAATTTAGTCTTCAGTAAGAAGTTCTTCGGTCTTCCGGTAGCTGTGGTGCAGTGTTCCCTTCACCTCCCAGATGAAAACCAGCATCTCATTTTTAGACTCCATAAGAGAGAGGTACGTATTGCTCTTGCCCACCTCCTAGATCCAGAGTCCCCAACGGTGTTTGGGGAGGTACGGTGGCTCAGTGGTAGAGCATTGCTTGGGAAGCAGAAGGTCCCAGGTTCAATCCCCGGCATCTCCAAAAAAGGGTCCAGGCAAATAGGTGTGAAAAACCTCAGCTTGAGACCCTGGAGAGCAGGGGAGGGACGGTGGCTCAGTGGTAGAGCATCTGCTTGGGAAGCAGAAGGTCCCAGGTTCAATCCCCGGCATCTCCAACTAGAAAGGGTCCAGGCAAATAGGTGTGAAAAACCTCAGCTTGAGACCCTGGAGAGCAGGGGAGGGACGGTGGCTCAGTGGTAGAGCATTGCTTGGGAAGCAGAAGATCCCAGGTTCAATCCCCGGCATCTCCAACTAGAAAGGGTCCAGGCAAATAGGTGTGAAAAACCTCAGCTTGAGACCCTGGAGAGCCGCTGCCAGTCTGAGAAGACAATACTGACTTTGATGGACCGAGGGTCTGATTCAGTAGAAGGCAGCTTCATATGTTCATATGTTCCCTCTACCCTACGTTAGTGTGAGCTAGCTCAGTTTTTTAGCCCCCGGCTCGCACATTTTTGTCTTCGCTCGGGAAGGATGGCCCCAGAGCAAACTAACTTACGCAGGAGGTCACAACTTAAATGCTGGTAGCTCGTGGAGTCGAATTTTCGCTCGCAAGAGTCCGCAAGAGCTTAGAGGGAGTACTGGTCCCCCTCCCCTTGTAAGCCTGCAGGCCCCTTCGGCGTTCTGACCCATGTGGCAGGGGCAGCCCCAGAATGCCAGTGACAAAATGGCTGCTGCAGGAGGCAGAGCCAGCCACAAAATGGCAGCCACAGTCACAAAATGAAGACCCTTGTGCTACGGTGGCGGCGGCTGCCGCCAATCAAATCTCCAGTGGCCAATCAGAAGACTTGCTGGGCAAAAGCCCCGCCTGGCTCCACCCCTTCTCAAACATGTGGCAGGTGCCAGGGAAGAGACTTCAACGGGAGCAACGGTACCCAAAGATGCCACGTTGTGGACTCCTGACCTCAATCAACAGGCTGTCATTTCTATCTTAATTAATACTCCCTCCCGACATCCTGGCTGCTATTTTGCCAAGTCAGCCAGGGCTCAGGGATAGGGTAGCGCTTTCTGAGCCATGGCAACGTTTCTTGGATCCCCCCTGAGTGTGCTGCGTGAACAGCCTTGAGGAATCCTGTGCATTTTAGCCCTCTCTGGCAGAGGTGTTGTTGCCACACTTGAGACCAGTTTGGCGTTGGGGTTAAGAGCGTGGACTCTAATTTGGAGGACCAGGCTTGATTCCCCAGTCCTCCTCCACATGCAGCCGGCTGGGCGACTCTGAGTCAACCCCAGTTCTCTCAGAGCTCTCTCAGCCCCACCTACCTCACAGGGTGGTCTGTTGTGGGGAGGGGAAGGGGAGGAGGTCGTACACTGCTCTGAGTCTCCGAGTGAAGGGCAGAGTAGAAATCTCATCTCCTCCTCCTGCTCTTCTTCCTCTTCCTCCTCCTCTTTCGCAGAAGTTTCTGGCGCTGTCTCCTCCAACTGATTCAGGTTTTGGCCCCAGCGCTCTTCCCTCGCTTCTGGGGGTGACCGTGGACAGCCTGGTGACAACAGAGACCACTCGGAGGGGACTCCTGATTTGCCAAAGACTCTTGCCGACGGATTACCCAGAATATTTATCAGGACGACGTCCCCAGAACATTACGCTGTCCTGGGAAAAACAGGGCCCCCCCCCTTTTTTTTTAGCTTGGCCGAATTTCACTCCTGAATTTGAGCTCCGTGGCTTTTGTTCAACCCCCCCTTTCCTTCGCCGTCTCTGCGTCTCATTATTTTTAATTGTTGTTGGGGGATTTTTGCAATGGGTGTTTCCCAGAACAATTCTTTTTTCTATACAAATGTCTCCCCCCCACCACCAACTTGGTCCCCGAAGGATTGTGTCAGGGCCAAGAATCTTTGTTCCCCCCCCATGCACGGCAAGTAAACAACAAAGGGAGTGGGCTGGGACAAAGCCCAGGACAGCCCATGTTTGTTTCTCCCAAGTAAAAACAAGAGGACACGGAGAGGCGTCTCACTGACTTGGAAAGCGTTGCTGGAGACTCGCAAGGACTGGATCGGTTCCTTCCCCATGCCTCCTCCGATGTGAAGTCAGGGTTGCCGATCCCCAGGTGGGGGCAGGGGATCCCCCGGTTTGGAGCCGCACCCCACTTCAGGGTCATCAGAAAGCAGGGGGGAGGGGAGGGGAAGGAAATGTCTGCTGGGAACTCTGTTATTCCCTTTGGAGACATATCCCCATAGGAAATAATGGAGAAGTGATCCGTGGGTATCTGTCCTACGCCTGTCCGAACTACAGCCCTGAAAGCAACAGGTGGGGGAGGGAAGCGGGTCACTCGTGGGTGCTGGGCCCGCCTTCGTGCCTTCTGTCGCAAGCGCCTGGCTCCCAGGAACGGCAGCTCAGCCGCCGTTGAGTCATGCCTTTTAGGAAAGCAACAGGATTGTGCCGTCTTCTATCAGGCCGGCGGCCTTTGTCAGCTCCGCTTGGGAACTATGCCACGGAAGTACTGAAAAGCAGAACTGCGTAAAACCAAAGGCTCTGGCTAGCCCCCCCACACACACCAGATGCCCCTGGAAAGCCAGTCTGTATTTTCAGGGATCTCATTCCACCACCACCACCCCACCCCAAAAGAACGCCGCCTCGCACTCCTGCTATTTTGCTGCTCTACCGGGACCTGCTTGGCTGCTCTGGGTATGGATCTAGAGCAGGGGTGGCCAAAGGGAGCTCTCCAGATGTTTGTTGCCTACAACTCCCATCAGCCCCAGCCAGCCAGCATGGCTGATGGCTGGGGCTGATGGGAGTTGTAGGCAAAAAACTTCTGGAGAGCTACCCTTGGCCACCCCTGATCTAGAGGGCAGGAACACAGGAAAGCGATTTCCTCCAGCTGACGCTTGGCTCAGATCTCGCCGCGGGGGGTCGACTGGCGTCTGCACCAGTGCTCCCTCTGCACCGTGGAATCTTGCGAGCAAAACGTCCATTTTGTGTGAGCTGCTGGGATTAAAGTTGTGAGCTGCTGCGTCAATTAGTTTGCAGCAGGACTTTTGACAGCACAATGCTGGAAGAAGATGAAGAAGATATTGGATTTATATCCCGCCCTCCACTCCGAAGAGTCTCAGCGCGGCTCACAATCTCCTTTACCTTCCCCCCTCCCCCACAACAGACACCCTGTGAGGTAGATGAAGATATTGGATTTATATCCCGGCCTCCACCCCGAAGAGTCTCAGAGCGGCTCACAATCTCCTTTCCCTTCCTCCCCCACAACAGACACCCTGTGAGGTGGGTGGGGCTGGAGAGGGCTCTCACAGCAGCTGCCCTTTCAAGGACAACCTCTGCCAGAGCTATGGCTGACCCAAGGCCATTCCAGCAGCTGCAAGTGGAGGAGTGGGGAATCAAACCTGGTTCTCTCAGATAAGAGTCCGCACACTTCACCACTACACCAAACAGTGGAAACACTGTGAAGCTCCGAAGAAACAGGATTTGATCGACAAAATATTAGAAACAGCAGAAATGGCTATACTCGCACTTCGTCTTACGGGCAGGCTACTGAAAGATAGAGGAAATCGTTGGAAACCTTTTTTACGAATGGCTGAACGAATGAACCTGATTGTGTGTATTACCTCTTACACTTTCCAGTGTATTCCTCACTCTGATATGATTGAATTTATAGTAAAAGTAGTCCCCTGTGCAAGCACCAGTCGTTTCCGACTCTGGGGTGACATCGCTGTCAGTATATTGAGTCTGTGTAAGGAATGATGCATGTTTAGATTGGAAGCATCTAAGGATGACAGCCAGTGACAGCTGGGATCATGTGAGCTGAGTCAGGTGTGCTGTTTTTTCTCCTCTTGTGAAGAAGAAGAAGATATTGGATTTATATCCCGCCCTCCACTCCGAAGAGTCTCAGAGCGGCTCACAATCTCCTTTACCTTCCTCCCCCACAACAGACACCCTGTGAGGTAGATGAAGATACTGGATTTATATCCCGCCCTCCACTCCGAAGAGTCTCAGAGCGGCTCACAATCTCCTTTACCTTCCTCCCACACAACAGACACCCTGTGAGGTGGGTGGGGCTAAGAGAGCTCTTACAGCAGCTGCCCTTTCAAGGACAACCTCTGCCAGAGCTCTGGCTGACCCCAGGCCATTCCAGCAGGTGCAAGTGGAGGAGTGGGGAATCAAACCCGGTTCTCCCAGATAAGAGTCCGCACACTTAACCACTACACCAAACTGGTGAGAGTGGTTTAGTGACTCAGCACTATGTTGCTATTGGCTGACTGTACTATATATGCACTTGGGTGGCTTGGTGTTTGTACCTTGGGATTTAACTGATGCTAGGCGAAGCACTTTGTCACTCGGAGAAAGGTTGCATATATTCACCTCTTATAAAATATAAAGCTTGTATATATTCACCTCTGCTTTATTTAAAGACATTGTGTGTGAGAGTTTCCTTGTCGAGTCTACCTGGAGAGTCAGTAGCAACCATTACTCAGCCACATACCGTGATTCGCCTCACGACGTTTTTCACGGCAGATTTTTTTACGGGGTGGTTTGCCATTGCCTTCCCCAGTCATCTACACTTTCTGCCCTGCCAGCAAGCCGGGGACTCCTTTTACCGACCTCGAAAGGATGGAAGGCTGAGTCAACCTTGAGCCGGCTACCTGAACCCAGCTTCCGCTGGGATCGAACTCAAGTCGTGAGCAGAGCTTAGGACTGCAGTGCTGCAGCTTTACCACTCTGCGCCACGGGGCTCCTTTCAGATTGAATTTATAGTAGCAAATTATTTAGCATAACTATATAGGCTAAAAACTTGTTAAAACTAAGAGTATTATTATGTAATCTAATGATGCAGGGGGGGGGGAAAGGATGTTGACCCTATTTTGCCTCTTTTCCCTTCCCACTTCTGTATTCCTTCACCCCTCCCCCTTTTCCAAAACTTCAATAAAATATATATAACTACACAAAAAAATCAGTTTGAGCGAAGACAAAAAGGCAATCCTTCCTGAGGTAAGACAAAAACGTGTGAGCCCCGTGGGCTTAAAAACTGTGAGCAGCTTAGAGGGAACGCTGGTCTGCACTGTCCTGTACTCGTTTTTGGATCTTTTGGAATCCTCAAAAGTTCCAAAAACAAACATGTCATGGAAAAGCCAAGAACTGCCCTGATTCTTCCTGGACATGACTGTTTCCTCTACGGAGGGATGTCATTAAGAAGCAGTGTTCCGTCACGTGACTCCTCCCCCCAACTCTAAAGCGGTACATTCCAAACCAGGGGTCCCCAACACAGCCCCATGTGGAGGCCATGACACCTGCTGAACTCCTTTCCCGGAGGCCGCCAAGTATTCTGAGAAAATAAGTGAAGCCAGGTGGGGCTCTGGCCCAGCGAGGCTTCCGATTGGCCACTGGAGATTTCGATTGGCCTTGCAGGTTTGTTTGTTTTTTTAAAAAATGTGCTGTATTGGCACCTGCTGCCAAAGCAACAAGGGATTCTTCACGGCGTGACCCAAGGTGAGCTGTGGCAGCCATTTTGTGGCTGGCTCCGCCTCCGGCAGCAGCCCGTTTGTGTCAGCCATCTTGTGGCTGTGCCCACCACACTGATGGCATTCTGAAGGTGCCTGCAGCCTTTGGGAGGGGTCAGTCGAGAGAGAGAGACAGACAGAGACAGAGAGAATACACATACTCCCAGCCTTGCTGGTCTTCCAAATTCCACAACCGGCATCTTTTGCAGTCCCCTCTCCGCGTGGGTCTTCAAACACACTTAGGTGGTCCCACCCCCATCTTTTGGGACCCATAGTTCAAAGCACGTACCTCCAGGTAATTTAGCACTCCAAAAACTTCCTGGTTAGGGGGCGCAACCACCACACCACTGTGGACGAAAACAAAGAAACCGTCACTCGAAAATGACAGGCATTCCAGTCTGTGCACACACTGAACAGGAGATCGGCAGGCCACCTGCTCCTGTATCCTGTTTCCGACAGAGGACAGCCGAATGCCTCCAGGGCGCTCCGAAGGAGGCCACAAAGACAACAGCTTTCCCCTCCTTATCCTTGGCACGCTATTTGCAGGTACACAGTCTCTGACCACAGAGGCTCCGTTTTGCTAGCTAACAGCTCTCCCTTTCTCTGAGGGGCAGGGCTTTTTTTTTTTAGCAGAACCTCCTTTGCCTATTAGGCCACACACCCCTGATGTAGCCAATCCTCCAAGAGCTTACAGTAGACCCTCTTAAGAAGAGCCCCGTAAGCTCTTGGAGGATTGGCTACATCAGGAGTACGTGGCCTAATAGGCAAAGGAGTTCCTGCTACATGAAAAGCCCTGCCGAGGGGACTAGCCATATGTGTGCATGTGTGCACACACAACACAAAAAAGCAACAATGGCCAATGAACAACAAATATTTTAAGAAAGAAATTTTTTGAACAGAGCATCTTTAAGGTCCCTGCCTCGTCCCCAGCCCCAGTCTAGTGTTTGTGGACAGTGATTAATAAAAAAAAGATTACCCCACTTTGTCAACAAATTCAGCCCTTGAGACAGCTTTGAAAATTCATCAAAAAGCAACTGATTTGCAACACATGTACAGCCGGTAGACAATTTCCCCTCAGCATCTTTTGTCCAGTACCCAAGTCGTTCCTTCTCGGCTTACTATGGTGATTCGGCCAGTGGTTAAAGACCCCCTTTCCCCTCAAAAGGATGCCACACTCATACTCAGTAGCCAGGTGTGATCTTTTTTTCAGACCTGCATTATTATTCCCTGGGCTTTTTTGTAGCAGGAACTCCTTTGCATATCAGGCCACACCCCCGATGTAGCCAATCCTCCTGGAGCTTACAGTAGGCCCTGTAAGAAGAGCCCTGTGAGCTCTTGGAGGATTGGCTACATCAGGGGAGTGGGGCCTAATATGCAAAGGAGTTAACGCTACAAAAGAAGCCCTGATTATTCCCATATTCCAGCTAGGAAAGCTGAGGTCCAGTGAGGGTGGCATACCTAACACCACCAAATACTCTAAGGCTTCTGAATTTCCAGCTAAGCTTCTATCGTTCCAGCTAAACTCACTCTCCTCAAGTCACAAATATGGACATGACCAAAAACTAAGTTATTCCCAGCCAAACCTAGAGCAGATTTAAAAAATTTCAAAGTCACTAAAAAAACCCCCCACCCTCATTTAGGAATAAACCGGCACGCTAGGCGTGCAATAATTTCTCTCTTAATAATACAAGGACGTGATGTGGTTAAACACAAAAGAAAATATTTAAGTAGCAGGTGCTGAAAGGAGCCTTTTAGCAGATTAACAGCAGATGTCATTTGCATATTTAATTCCAATTATCTGCCTCCTCGTCGCCCCTCCATCACTGTCTGGCTGAAGTCTCATTTTTGTGGAGAAAAAAAGGGGAGAATTGAACGGGAGAGACGTCAGCGACCCGGTGTGGATTCCGTGGCATGGAAGAGCATTCAAACTTCCCACCAGCAGACTGCTCAAGGAACACATTTCGGCATTCTTACCAACTCTGGGCCCGTTTCCCCAGGAGGCACAAAAGGAGAGGGAAACTGCTAACAAAAGTGCCTGCAAAATGTTCGGAACCCTTCTGTATGGTGCAAAAACATAACGCTGCTATTGACTCGGCACATAACACACAACGTGGCCTTATGCTGAATCAACCCCTTGGTCGGTATTGTCTGCTCAGACTGGCAGCTGCTCTCCAGGGTCTCTGAGCCTGCATGGGGATTCGAATTGGATGGCTGTCTTGCAAAACATGTTTGCTGTGGATTTAATATCTGGTCAACATCTGCTATGGAGGATTCTATTTATTGTTTTTTAAAAAATCTGATTACTTTAAGGCAGGGGTGGCCAAACTGTGGCTCAGGAGCCACACGTGGCTCTTTCACACGTATTGTGTGGTTCTTGAAGCCCCACCCCAACCCCATCAACAAGATTGAAGAAGGCATTTGTCTCTTTAAATCACTTCACCAAGCCAAGCCAGTCAGCAGCTTGGAGCTCCCTCTCCATCTATTTCCTTCCTTCCTTCCTTCCTTCCTTCCTTCCTTCCTTCCTTCCTTCCTTCCTTCCTTCCTTCCTTCCTTCCTTCCTACCTACATCTGATGTTCATATCTTGCAGCTCTCAAACATCTAACATTTATTCTACGTGGCTCTTATATTAAACAAGATCGCCCACCCCGAGATTGAGGGTTGGATTTTTCAGTTTCATACTGCAGCATTTGGTATACATCTTTTGAAGGGTCTAACTACCTTTAAGCAATCTGAAGCAGGTCTACTCAGAATCCTAACCAGGTCTATTCAATGGGGCTTACTCCCAAGAAAGCGCTCTTAGGATTGTGCTAGTAATGGCCTTACTTGGCTTTCGCTTCTACATTACAGGTGAGTGCACTTTGGAGCTCTCTATAAAGAGCAGCCCTTTCCTCGCTCTTCCGCTCTACATGCTCTAATAGCCACGTTTTGTTTGACTAGGCTTGCGTTCATTGCTTTTAAACAACATATTGGCTTTTGAATGGCTCCCCCCCCCCCCCCAGTTCTACAAGATTGCATTATATAAAGGGGTATTTTTGCAACTCTGAAGGGATCTCCTTCTAATTTATCTGCTGGGTTTAACTATAAATACCTGTCAAACCTTTAAACCTAGTTAAACTGATTCTGTTACACTAATGCAGTAAAATACCTCTAGGTTTCACAGATTTTTTTTTAAAAAAAGGTAAGGGCAAATAAGTTTTGTTAAGAGGCTTTATCATTTTTGGTGTATTTCAGTCAGTGAGCCCCTTTTATCTTGTCTTAACATAGACTATTTTACTATACTACTAAGGATGGTATAAGTGTTTAAATTTTGCTTACTATAGTGCTAAGTTAAAAAGTTTCTCTTGTATTTTTGGTCACTGCAAAGAAACCTTTAAAGAAGTACAAGCCGGGCCTGCTCCAATAAGCCATTCCCTTGCTTATATTTCCGATATTTTAACTTTGTGTGTATTGAAGGAATGTTGGAAGAACGGGAAGTACCGTATATGTTTTTAGATGGCCGCTGTGGATTGTGCTGACATTTCTGCCTACTGGAAAGACAGTAAACATGTTAAAAAAACATGGTTCTTGTTCTGTCTTTATTATGCTTTTCTGAATGTTTGTTTGGATCCTGTTTGTTCGCAAATGAAAGACTTGCTTTCCCTCAACCTTTTCTTTTGCTTTCCAGTCCACAGTTACGAAGCTATTGTATGCAGAGTCAAACTGCTGGCACAACCATCTAACCGGCAGCTGTTCTCCAGGGCTTGGACAGAGGATGGGTTTTCCTAACACTTCAACCTAGCAACACTGGGCAGTGAACTTGGGACCTTCTGCATGCACAGCAAGGGCCGTACCATTGTGCTACAGTCCATCCCTCGTTTTCTTGCTACAAAGCAGACGGCAACATCTTGAAGACCTGTGGTGGGTACAGAGGCCAAACTTTGAAGGGACAGGCAGGCTAAAATATTGAGGGCTGTAATGTTAATTTAATTGATTGAGCAGAGTCTTGTGGGTCCAAAAAGGTCTCTGATTAACTCAGCCCTTCCGAGTCCCCAGCTTGCTGGGGGGGGGGGGGAATGTAGATGACTGGGGAAGGCAATGGCAAACCACCCCGTAAAAAGTCTGCCGTGAAAATGTTGTGAAACGACTGGTGGTTGCACAGGGGACCTTTCCTTTTCCTCCCACAAGCAACATCTCGGTTGAGTCTCAGAAAGAAGAAGAAGAAGAATTGCAGATTTATATCCCGCCCTTCTCCCTGAATCAGAGACTCAGAGCGGCTTACAATCTCCTATATCTTCTCCCCCCACAACAGACACCCTGTGAGGTGGGTGGGGCTGAGAGGGCTCTCACAGCAGCTGCCCTTTCAAGGACAACCTCTGCCAGAGCTATGGCTGACCCAAGGCCATGCCAGCAGGTGCAAGTGGAGGAGTGGGGAATCAAACCCCGTTCTCCCAGATAAGAGTCCACACACTTAACCACTACACCAGGCTCAAGGAAGGCATTCTCAGGTTTTTTTAGGTTTTGGAGATTCTGCTGAGCTTCTACAGCAGCTGAGAATGTTTAAATGATTTTAATGATTTAAACATCATTAGATGAGAATGATTTTTTTTAAACTCCAGAATTCTAATGAATGAATAAATGCCTAATGGGTGGATGAAAAAATATATAAAAAGCTAATGCTAATAAACATTAAGGCATGTTTAATGTTTACGGTGATCAAGGAATGGCAACTTCAAGAGCAAACGGTATCTCTAAATGACTTCCGAATGGTCCTGCGGAAACAGAACAATTTTTCATCCCCCTTGTAGAAACCCAAAGGGAGCAAACTACCAGACCAATACAAACATGAATTTCTTCTCAAATTTCCTTACAAGACAATTATGTGTGTATTACCAGAGCTGAGCAAGAGTTGACGATTTGGTAGCAGTCAAGAGGCCCAAGCTGTGATCCAGGATATCCCTGAAACAAATCTCACCTCTTCCACAAACTCACTTGGCTGCCTTTGGCAAAGCCAGCCTCCCACAGCATCTGCAATCTGGGGAGAGTAGCGCTAGCTACACCCCTGTAAGGCAGGCTACAAGTCGTTGTCCAAGAAGGGCTTTGAACACCAAAGGAAAGGGAAGGTCCCCTGTGCAAGCACCAGTTGTTTCCGACTCTGGGGTGACGTTGCTTTCACAACGTTTTCACGGCAGACTTTTTACGGGGTGGTTTGCCGTTGCCTTCCCCAGTCATCTACACTTTCCCCCCAGCAAGCTGGGGACTCATTTGACCGACCTCGGAAGGATGGAAGGCTGAGTCAACCTCAAGTCGGCGACCTGAAAACCCAGCTTCCGCCGGGGATCGAACTCAGGTCGTGAGCAGAGAGCTTGAACTGCAGTACTGCAGCTTTAACACTCTATGCCACGGGGCTCTATAAATGCCGAGTAGCATTTGCGGAACAGAAAGCTACCGAATTTCACAGCGATATTTAACTTTAAGCCACCATCCCATCCCTTTAAGACTAAGCAAGTTTAATTCTGGACATAAGCTTTTCTGTGCCTGCACGCTTCTTCAGGCATCTTCTTCAGATATCAGGTATCTGTAGAAGTGTGCATGCACATGAAAATTTATACCTGGGATAAATTTATACCATGGCCAATGGCTGGGGCTGATGGGAGTTGTAGGCAAAAAAAACATCTGGAGAGCTACCGTCGGCCACCCCTGGTGTAGAGCGGGGGTGGCCAAACTTGCTTAACTTAAGAGCCACATAGAATAAATGTCAGATGTTTGAGAGCCATAAAACATGAACATCAGATGTTTGAGGGTAGGCAGGCAGTCAGGAAGGAAAATAGATAAGGGAGGGAAGGAAGGGAAAAGTGGAAAGAAAGCAACTTTAACTTTAAATGCCTTCTCCAAGTTGGCCAATGGGGCAGTGGTGGCTTCAAGAGCCACACGATATGTGTGAAAGAGCCACACGTGGCTCCCGAGACACAATTTGGCCACCCCTGTAGAGAATGGATTTTCTGAGAGCTGGCATCAAGCAGCAAAGCGATAAGGCTGCTACTTCCAGGTTTGGAAATACCTGGAGCAGGGGTGGTCAAACTTGCTTAACATAAGAGCCACACAGAATAAACGCCAGATGTTTGAGAGCCATAAGACATGAATGTCAGATGTTTGAGAGCCACAAGGCAAGAACATCAGATGTTTGAGAGCCTCAAGGCAAGAACATCAGATGTTTCGAGAGTCGCAAGACAGGAAGAATGGGAGGGAGAGGTTGAAAGAAATCAACTTTAACTTTAAATGCATTCTCCAATGGCTTGGCTTGGGAGAAGTGATTTAAAGAGAGAAATGCCTTCTCCAAGCTGACCGACAGCGTAGTGGGGGCTTCAAGAGCCACACAATATGTGTGAAAGAGCCACATGTGGCTCCCAAGCCACAGTTTGGCCACCCTTGACCTGAAGATTTAAGTGTGGAGTCTGGGAGGGTGGGGTTTAGGGAAGGACAAACCTCAGTAGAGTGTATTGCTATGTTCTCCAGGAGGGAGTGAGATAACTGTTTTAAATAGGGTTGCCAAGTCCAATTCAAGAAATATCTGGGGACTTTGGGGTGTGGAGCCAGGAGACATTGGAGGGTGGAGCATAACTGAATTCCAAAGGGAGTTCTGGCCATCACATTTAAAGGGACAGCACACCTTTTAAATGTCTTCCCTCTACTGGAAATAATGAAGGATAGGGGCACCTTCTTTGGGGGCTCATAGAATTGGACCCCCTGGTTCAATCATTTTGAAATTTGGAGGGTGTTTTGAGGAGAGGCACCAGATGCTATGCTGATCACAGATACCTACAGACCAATTCTCTATTATACCCTATAGAACATAAGAACATAAGAGAAGCCATGTTGGATCAGGCCAATGGCCCATCCAGTCCAACACTCTGTGTCACACAAGAACATAAGAGAAGCCATGTTGGATCAGGCCAATGGCCCATCCAGTCCAACACTCTGTGTCACACAAGAACATAAGAGAAGCCATGTTGGATCAGGCCAATGGCCCATCCAGTCCAACACTCTGTGTCACACAAGAACATAAGAGAAGCCATGTTGGATCAGGCCAGTGGCCCATCCAGTCCAACTCTCTGTGTCACATAAGAACATAAGAGAAGCCATGTTGGATCAGGCCAGTGGCCCATCCAGTCCAACACTCTGTGTCACACAGTGGCCTATATATATATGTATATACTGTGGCTAATAGCCACTGATGAACCTCTGCTCCATATTTTTATTCAATCCCCACTTGAAACTGGCTATGCTTGTAGCCGTCGCTACCTCCTGTGGCAGTGAATGTTAATCACCCTTTCAGTGAAGAAGTACTTCCTTGATTAAAACAATTTTATTTGGTAATATATGGTAATTATATCCAATACTAATAAAATATTAATAAACACTTAATACCTTCCCCATTCATTATTCTTTTCCCTCCTCCCCTCCCCCCAAATCTTGACTTCCGCCGGTGCCAATTACTTAAAATTCTAATATCAAAAAGTATCTTTAACACTATAAGAATCTTAATAATAAAAAGAAAAATATACATTTCATTCTGTAGAGAAATAAAAAATACATTTCTTATGTTTTATAAAATCCCACTCAGTTATTATAATTCATCTTCTTTCTTCTTCTAAAAACCTAATTGGTATTGTCAAAAATCACCCAATGTCCTTTCACTTTCCATTCTTTCTCTATATATCTTATGAATTTATCCCAGTCCATTTTAAATCCCTCTAAATCATAGTCTTTCTTGTAAGTCTATCCATTTCACTCCATGACATAACTTTTACAATCCAGTCCCATTTTTCTGGTATTTCATCTTGCTTCCATAACTGCGCATATAATGTCCTAGCAGCTGAAAGCAAGTACCAGATTACAGTTCTATCTTCTTTCGGAAATTTCTCCATTTGTAATCCCAATAAGAAAGTCTCTGGAGTTCTCTTAAATTCATATCCCAAGATTCTACAAATTTCTTGTTGAATCATTTGCCAAAACTATTTCGCTCTTTCACATGTCCACCACATATGGTAGAAAGTGAAGAAGTACCGTATTTTTCAGACTATTGGACGCACCGGACCATAAGACGCACCTTCGTCTTCCGCCATCTTCTGCGGGATGCGGGCGCCATTGCAGCCTTCGGGCTGGAGCCAGGCACGCAGGTACGCGCAAAGCACTGGGTTTGTGGTGGGGCGGAGGGAGCCAGGCACGCAGGCGCAGAGGGAGCCAGCCATGTGTCCCGCCAGCGACCGCGAAGTGGGGGCGTTTATGGTCCGGTGAGTCTGGGTTTGCGGTGGGGGCGGAGGGAGCAATCCCGGTGCTTGTCTCCAGGGGCTGCACGCCCCCTCCCCCCTCGCCTCCTTTTTTTTCAGTATTCGCTCTATAAGACGCACGCACTTCCCCCCCCACTTTTTTTTTGGGGGGGGGAGTGCGTCTTATGGTCCGAAAAATACGGTACTTCCTTTTATCCATTTTAACCTGACTGCTCAGCAATTTCATTGAATGCCCATGAGTTCTTGTATTGTGAGAAAGGGAGAAAAGTACTTCTTTCTCTACTTTCTCCATCCCATGCATAATCTTGTAAACCTCTATCATGTCACCCTGCAGTCGACATTTCTCCAAGCTAAAGAGCCCCAAGCGTTTTAACCTTTCTTCATAGGGAAAGTGTTCCAGTTCTTTAATCATTCTAGTTGCCCTTTTCTGGACTTTTTCCAATGCTATAATATCCTTTTTGAGGTGCACTGACCAGAATTGTACACAATATTCCAAATGAGACCGCACCATCGATTTATGCAGGGGCATTATGATACTGGCTGATTTGTTTTCAATTCCCTTCCTAATAATTCCCAGCATGGTGTTGGCCTTTTTTTACAGCCATCGCACACTGTCTTGACATTTTCAGTGAGTTATCTACCACAACCCCAAGATCTCTCTCTTGGTCAGTCTCTGCCAGTTCACACCCCATCAACTTGCATTTGTAGCTGGGATTCTTGGCCCCGATGTGCATTACTTTGCACTTGGCCACACTGAACCTCATCTGCCACGCTGACGCCCACTCACCCAGCCTCAACAGATCCCTTTGGAGTGCCTCGCAATCCTCTCTGGTTCTCACCACCCTGAACAATTTAGTGTCATCTGCAAACTTGGCCACTTCACTGCTTACTCCCAACTCCAAATCATTAATGAACAAGTTAAAGAGCATGGGACCCAGTACTGAGCCCTGCGGCACCCCACTGCTTACTGTCCTCCACTGTGAAGACTGCCCCTTTATACTCACTCTCTGCTTCCTATTAATTAGCCAACTTTTGATCCACAAGAGGACCTGTCCTTTTACTCCATGACTCTCGAGCTTACTAAGGAGCCTTTGATGAGGAACTTTATATAGGAATTGGTCTCCATAGGGAATAATGGATTGCCAAGCAGACATTTCCCCTGCCCAGCTTTCTGATGACCCTGAAGCGGAGAGAGGGCTTCCAACCCGGGGAATCCCCTGCCCCCACCTGGGGATTGGCAACCCTAGTTTAAAAAAATAAAATAAAAAAGCAATGTATGTAGTTTTGAGATCAGGTGAACGTGAGACCAGATCTCTAGCCCCCACTGGAGGCCAGCAACCCTACTGGACAGTTTAAAATTAATATATTTTCCTTGCTTCTCTCCGCTTTACAAAAATTCTCAAGCTCTCCAGATTGAAGAGCAGTAACTCTCTCCCCCACCTCATCCCTAGTTCTCCTGACTGGGGAAGGCTTTGATTGCAGACAATACCTACCTATATTTAGTCCCGAAGTACTGAAATAATATTAAATAGCGAGTGGTTGGAGCAGCCGTCGTGGCTGTTTCAGAAACCGCGGTGGTGCAATTTCTGCGGCGATCCCGAGGAAATCTCACACTGATGTTCAGCTTCATTAATGCTAAAGAATATTAAGGATATATCAGTAAGTCTCCCTGGACTCTCAGCCGTTATTGCATGCAAAATTGCAAACGCACCCCGCCCCCCCCCCGCGCAATGTTCCTTACTTTTAAAACTGCTGGCAAAAATACCCAAATGCATGTCTTTGCCCATGTTGAAAGCACACATGCACGATCCAGCATTGCTTCCCTGTTTGAATTCCTAGCCTGCCTATTTTTATTAAAAAGGCCCCCAAGTGACTACCGGATTTTTGCCTTTTCTGCAGAAATGAACAGACTTGCTGTTCTTTTAACACTTCAAAATGCTTCTGCTTTTTCAATATCTTCTTGCATCATTCTGTCACTGCTGTGCGGGATAAAAATCCGATGCTTTTCCTCCCCAACCGGATTGCAGTGATTTCCCCCCTTCTCTTTTTTTTGCTATTTTTAGGCAGCTTCAGGACAGCAAAACGGCTGCAATGAAAGAGATAGGGCGTTTGCACGGCGGCCAAAGACGGTTGTAGTCGCATTCTGATGACACCGCCCGCTCGTAAATGGATAGACGGCAAGCTGCGGGAGCGGCTGATGCGCAACCTTGGAGCTGGTAGGGATCGAAGGGAAAGTCTCAACCTGGAACAAAAGTGTGTACTCGTCTTTGTGCGCAATCTGATAAACCGCTTTTAGTGTCTACAGGAGGGAAGGAAAAGTCCCACATAAATCATGCAAGGTGGGATTCTAAAAGACTGGAAGTGCCCCCTTTTTGCTTTCAAAACCTGGCTGCCTTGGGGTGAGTGGTTCTAAAGTCATCCAGAATTTCTTTCTTTCCACAACAGAAAAGGTTTTTTTGTTTCTTTCAAGGAGCTACCAGCAAAACACCGTTGAGCATATGCAGAATGCCTGTTCTGTGGGAAGAGGATTCCCTAGTTCACCCTCCCACCAATGCAAATTTGAAACTTCTCAAGCTTGGCTTCAATAGGCTATGAAGAGTTAATGCAGTACTACAGATCGCTGTCCTTCAATGGGCCTGTTTTGTAAATTCATTCTAGTTGGGAGCAATACTCCCTCTATGCCGATGATGATATTGGGTTTATTTCCCACCCTCCACTCCGAATCTCAGTCTCAGAGCAGCTCACAATCTCCTTTCCCTTCCTCCTCAACAACAGACACCCCGTGAGGTGGGTGGGGCTGAGAGGGCTCTCACAGCAGCTGCCCTTTCAAGAACAACTCCTGCGAGAGCTATGGCTGACCCAAGGCCATTCCAGCAGGTGCAAGTGGAGGAGTGGGGAATCAAACCCGGTTTTCCCAGATAAGAGTCCGCGCACTTAACCGCTACACCAAACTGGCTTTCTGGCTGTGGAGTCTTGTGAGCAAACATTCTACTTTGTGAGTGACTGGCATTAAAGTTGTGAGCTATTGCATAGATTAGTTTGCTCTGGGGCAGGCCCGTAGCTAACCCGGGGCCCATGGGGCCTGGCCCCCTAATGGGGGTTTCTTTCTATGGGGGGTGAGCCCCGTGGCGCAGAGTGTTAAAGCTGCAGTGCTGCAGGCCTAAACTCTGCTCACGACCTGAGTTCGATCCCCACAGACAAACACAAGTATATTCCTTAAAAAACTTAAAATATGCTTAAACATTCTTAAAACGTTAGCGCTCGTTGGTCTTTGTATTCTCCCATGGGATCCCGGGAACTGGGCAGAGGAAGCTCTGGCTCTTTCCCTTCCCCCCACAGGGAACCAGGAGGGGGGGAGCCTCAACCAGTGGAGAAAATTGAGGTTTTGCTTTAGCTCCTGTGCGATTGAGCAAGCCTTGCAAAGCAAGTTGAGATGCAGAAGGAAGCAAGAGAGAGGGAGAAGGAAGCAGATAACAGCCAGTTGCAGTTTAGCATCCAGCGCCTCTCCCCAAAATACTCTCCAAGTTTCAAAAAAAATTGGGCTGGGGGTCCAATTCTATGAACCCCAAAAGAAGGTGCCCCTATCCTTCATTATTTGTAACGGAGGGAAGGCACGTAAAAGGTGTGCTTTCCCTTTAAATGTGATGGCCAGAACTCCCTTTGGAGTTCAATTGTGCTTGTCACAACCTTGCTCCTGGCTCCACCCCCCAAAGTCTCCTGCCTCCACCCCCCCCCAAGTGTCCTGGCTCCACCCCAAAGTCTCCTGCCTCCACCCCCCCCCCCAAGTGTCCTGGCTCCACCCCAAAGTCTCCTGGCTCCACCTCCAAAGTCCCCAGATATTTCTGGAATTTGACTTGGCAACCCTAGGAACTCTAGATGAATCAACTGTGATATCTTAAGCACCTGAGACTCCAGAACAGTGCTGACATCCAGAACACATTGTTCTGGGGTGCGATGGACCAGTAGCCTGACCTGCTGAAACACAACACGTGTCCCCACCCAGAGCCTGGTCTTGGGAAAGACACTGCTTCTCATCGTGGAGGTTCCGTTGTCGACTCGTTTTCAACAGAGGCTTTCTCCTCCGTGAATTAAGTTAAACCTTTTTAAAAACCCACACTGTTTAGAGGCAGGTTTCCACCCGGTTGGCAGAACATGCATGCCCTTGACCTGGCAACCTACCGGAGCACGAAGGACTCCGAACGCAGCTCAGCATCTCTTTGGGGTGCAAGCGTGCGCAATCTGGTGCATTCCTGCTCTTTCTTGGGCTTTGCAGCCTCGCAGTGCTGGCAAGAGGCCAAGCGGGTGAACTCCTGGTCAGGCCTGTAAAACCCTGCTCTTTATATCCTTCTTGTTATATTTTTGCGGTGTTTTGGGGGATTTCTTTTTTAACAGCTCTATACTGCAAGTTCTTGGGGAACTTATTCTAGAGGGGACGCAACTAATCTATTAGGGGAATTAAAAAAATAGCGGGCTGGAATACAGAATCATAGAATCCTAGAGTTGGAAGGGACCTCCCGAGTTATCTAGTCCAACCCTCTGCACAATGCAGGAAACTCACAAACCCCTCCCCCTAAATTCACGGGATCCTCATTGCTGTCAGAGGGGCATCTAGCCTCTGCTTAATATATAGGCACCGGCAGGGCTGTGTGGATGCTGTATTTCTGGCAGAGCGGTGAGAACTTGCAGCACGTGGTATCGACTTCTGACAAATCCCAGGTTTTATTTAAAACTTCTAGCAGATACGACAACAAAGAAAGGGCACGCATGTGAATGGGCGACATGGACTGAAATCTTCAAAGCCAGAAGCTTTGAAGTGGCTATTAGCCACAGTATATATGTGTGTGCGTGCGTGTGTGTATACACACGCTTATATTGGCCACTGTGTGACACAGAGTGTTGTACTGGATGGGCCATTGGCCTGATCCAACATGGCTTCTCTTATGTTCTTATTAAGCTCAGTAAGAGCTGGATCATCCAAAATTGAATAAAAGTTCCATGGAACTTGGCCATCCAAAGCTCAATAAAAGATTACAGGGCTTTTTTTTTTGGTAACAGGAGCTCCTTTGCATATTAGGCCACACACCCCTGATGCAGCCAATCCTCCTGGAGCTTACAGGGCTCTTAGCGCAGGGCCTACTGAAAGCTCTTGGAGGATTGGCTACATCAGGGGGTGTGGCCTAATATGCAAAGGAGTTCCTGCTACAACAAAGCCCTGCTCCTTTGTATGCTAGGCCACACACCCCTGATGTAGCCAATCCTCCTGGAGCTTATAGGGCTCTTAGCACAGGGCCTACTGAAAGCTCTTGGAGGATTGGCTACATCGGGGTGTGTGGCCTAATATGCAAAGGAGTTCCTGCTACAAAAGAAAGCCCTGCTCCTTTGCATGTTAGGCCACACACCTCTGATGTAACCAATCCTCCTGGAGCTTATAGGGCTCAGCACAGGGCCTACTGAAAGCTCTTGGAGGATTGGCTACATCAGGGGGTGTGGCCTAATATACAAAGGTGTTCCTGGCACACACAAAAAAAGTCCTGAACGCTCCAATGTCAGAACCGAAGGACTTCGTGCTGCATCTTAATTTCAGGCTTCAGAGACCTGGGGCGCTGCTTGCCGTTCTGGAGTCCTCGTTTCAAAAAGGATGTGGACAGAATGGAGCGGGTGCAGAGCAGGGTGAGGAGGATAACCAGAGGACTGGAGACCAGCCCTGCCAGGGAGGATTTAGGCATGTGCAGTCTGGAGAAGAGGAGGTTGAAAGGGGGAGGGGGACACAATCGCTGTCTTTGAAGGGCTGTCACAGTTCAGGGAGCTGTTCCTCTTGGCAGCAGAGGGACTTGCAATCGCAGGTTCTTACAGGCGGAAAGGTACCGGCTGGTTATCAGAATCAATTGTTTTACGGTCAGCGTAGTTGGACGGTGGAACTGGCTGCCTAGGGCGGTGCGGAGCTCCCCTCAATGGCAGCCTTTAAGCCACGGCTGGACAAACTTGTCAGGGATGCTCTGGGCAGATCCCGCATGGAACAAGGGGTTGGACTCGATGGCCTCAATGGCCCCTTCCAATTCTATGATTCTGTGACTAGAGAGAGTCAGAGAGAGAGAGAGAGAGAGAAGTCGGCCCCCAGCATCCTTCCTTTTCACTGCTCCGATGCTATCTCTTTTAACACGTCGGTTGCTACTCTCAGAGCACCTTCCTTCCTTCCGACGCTCTCCGTCGTGGCTCCATGAGGGCAGGATACGCTTCCTCCATCTCCATCTCTCCTAGCCAGTTAGACTAGATTAGACCAGATCAGGGAGGAGCTGTGGCTTAGAGGCAGCGCATCCGCTTGGCATGCAGAAGGTCCCAGGTTCAATCCCGGGCATCTCCAGTTGAAATGACGAGACAGTTGGTGATGGGGAAGACCCCAGCCTGAGACCCTGGAGAGCGGCTGCCAGTCTGAGTAGACTCGACAATATTGACCTGATTGGACCAAAGGTTTGATTCATAAGAGAAGCCATGTTGCATCAGGCCAATGGTGGTCACAATCTCCTTTACCTTCCTCCCCCACAACAGACACCCTGTGAGGTGGGTGGGGCTGAGAGAGCTCTGAGACAACTGCTCTTGAGAGAACAGCTCTGCCAGAGCTGTGGCTGACCCAAGGCCATTTCAGCAGGTGCAAGTGGAGGAAGAAGGCATTGGGTTTATATTCCGCCCTCCACCCTGAATCTCAGAGTCTCAGAGCAGCTCACAATCTCCTTTATCTTCCTCCCCACAACAGACACCCTGTGAGGTGGGTGGGGCTGAGAGAGCTCTCACAGAAGCTGCCCTTTCAAGGACAACCTCTGCCAGAGCTATGGCTGACCCAAGGCCATTCCAGCAGGTGCAAGTGGAGGAAGAAGACATTGGGTTTATATTCCGCCCTCCACTCTGAATCTCAGAGTCTCAGAGCAGCTCACAATCTCCTTTCCCTTCCTCCCCCACAACAGACACCCTGTGAGGTGGGTGGGGCTGGAGAGGGCTCTCACAGCAGCTGCCCTTTCAAGGACAGCCTCTGCCAGAGCTGTGGCTGACCCAAGGCCATGCTAGCAGGTGCAAGTAGAGGAGTGGGGAATCAAACCCGGTTCTCTCAGATAAGAGTCCGCACACTTAACCACTACACCAAACTGGCTCTCTCCTGGTGCCCACGGAGGGAGACCAACCTTTGCTCGCCTTCCTGGCTTGTGGGCTTCTCACTGGCCCTGCTGGGAAGAGGATGCCGAACTAGACAGACTTTACGCAGCTATTTTTAGGAGTCACTTTGGTGCAGCAGAGTCTCTCGAACTCAAGAGGCTGGATTCTCCTCCAGTCGCTCTGAGAGACTAAAATCCGAGCAGCAGGAACTGGAGTCTTTCCTCATTAAAGCTGTACAAGAAATCTTGTTTCGTGGCAGCATTGGAGGCTGATTTTTCTCCCGGGGTCTGTGCTATAGGCATCTGTTAAGATTTGTATGTTCTGCCCCCACCCCCACACTCAACGTTCCAGCAGATCAACGTGGAAACAGATGTGTCTGCCATAACCTGCCAGAGGACTTATGCAATCTGTTCCTTGCGTCGCGGATGCTGGGGAGAAAACCTTCCCACTGACTGATGGGGATTAATCGCGCACACACACGCCCCCATGTGCCGCTTATTGCTCTTTAATGGCTGCAGCGGATTAATTTAATCCGATCCTGCGTACGAGCCACACCATTCACAGAGTTCCAGGGTTTCGGGGACGGAGGCGGCCCTAATTGTATTGTCTGTGCCACCGTAGCGTCGCTGCCAAAAGGAAAGGCTTCTGGTTTAACCCCTGGTGCCCGTTGAGGCTACTGTTTCCCAAACTTTTGAATTAAAATCTACAACAACAGAAAAAAACAGATGTTACACCTTCTGGCCCCAAAAGAAATAGACTCTTATTTGGCCCACCTCCAAACCGATGTTCCCTCTAAGCTGCAGAATCTTGTGAGCAAAAATTCTATTTTGTGAGTTACTGGCATCAAAGTTGTGAGCTCCTGCATGAATTAGTGTGCTCTGGGGTCATCCTTCCTGAGCTAAGACAAAAACCTGTGAGCTGGAGGCTAAAAATCTGTGAACTAGCTCACACTAACTCAGCTTAGAGGGAACATTGCTCCAAACCGAGAGCCAGTTTGGTGTAGTGATTTAAGTGTGCGGACTCTTATCTGGGAGAACCGGGTTTGATTCCCCCACTCCTCCCCTTGCAGCTGCTGGAATGCCCTTGGGTCAGCCATAGCTCTCGCAGAGCTGTCCTTGAAAGGGCAGCTTCTCGGAGAGCTCTCTCAGCTCCACCCACCTCACTGTACAAGAAAGCTCAGATTTTGTGTCTGTTGTGGGGGGGAGGTAAAGGAGATTGTGACCGCTCTGAGACTCTTAAGATTCAGAGTATAGAGCGGGATATAAATCCAATATCATCATCACCACCTCGAACACTCTACTGTGACCTGGGACTTTTCTCTTAACATGCAGTAGTAGCTCAATAATAAAACTTATATCGATTGAATCGGCAGTTATCCACTATCACCAATGCAATCTACTGCTAGAAGAAGAAGAAGAATTGCAGATTTATATCCCGCCCTTCTCCCTGAATCAGAGACTCAGAGCGGCTTACAATCTCCTATGTCTTCTCCCCTCACAACAGACACCCTGTGAGGTGGGTGGGGCTGGAGAGGGCTCTCACAGCAGCTGCCCTTTCAAGGTCAAATCCTTCGAGAGCCATGGCTGACCCAAGGCCATTCCAGCAGGTGCAAGTGGAGGAGTGGGGAATCAAACCTGGTTCTCCCAGATAAGAGTCCGCACACTTAACCACTACACCAAACTGGCTCTCCTAGATCTCTGCTAGATCAAATAGCATCCAGCATTGTTGTATGCTAGTGTTTTATATGTTTTTACCTATGATGTATTCTATATTTTTATGTTGCTGCTTATTAATACTGGTTTTTATGGCCTTTCAATGTGAGTCGCCCTGAGTCTGCTTCGGCGGGGAGGGCGGGATATAAGTCGAATTAATAAATATTTAAAAAAAAAAACTTTTGACAACTGGCTTTTTTAAAATGCAAAAATAAACCTGGAGCATGCTTGATTCTTATGCATGAAAAAAAAGGGGGTTTCCTTTTTGTGGGTGTAAAAGCGAGGCTTTTCAGAGGAGCCTGCCTGCTGTGTTTCTGTCTGAGCTCCTGTTCTGTGTGGGCTTGAGATTGGAAAGAAAGCGGCTTAAAGCATGCAGAGAAGTCACAGACCACCTCCACTGCGGGCAGGAGTTCTGGGCTGCCTCTGCAGAGATACAACGTGATGGTTTTGTTATTTAGGGGATTCTTCTGGGGCTGCTCCTGGGGTGCTTACCTCCGGCGGCTTACAAAACAACATCATGAAACACAAACGTTAAAACGTCATAAATTAAACTCCCAGCGGTTTAAAAAAAAAAAAGCCAGAGAAAGGGAATCACAGAGCAGCTTAAAATGTATTTCACAAGTTTTCTGACCAAAAAACCCACTGTAAAATGATTTTAAAAGATCACATCCCTTAATTAAATGCCTGGGTAAACAGAAAACTTTTGGCCTGACACTTAAAAGAAAGTAACGCGGGTGTCAGCTAAGCTTGAAGGAAAAAGGCATTCCATAGGTGAGGTGCCACTGCTAAAAAGGCTGTGTCTCTCTTTGTCATCTACTTCACCTCTGAAGGCAGGGGCACAGAGAGCGGGGCACGTGAGGCCGGTTTGAACTGGCAGCAGGGCAGTGCAGGAGGAGGTGGTCCTTCAAGTGCTTCTCCCTTTGGGGAGAAAGGGAGGAGGCAGAGTTACTGAACCAAGCCTCTCTTCCTTCTATTGGCTGAGGCTCCTTCCCACAGCAGAGTTACTGAACCAAGCCTCTCTTCCTTCTATTGGCTGAGGCTCCTTCCCCCCTCCAAGTCCCCAGGGGAAGGAAGGAAAGAGCCAGAGCTTCCTTTGCCCAGTTCCCTGGATCCCATGGGAGAATACAAAGAAAACATCTTCAAGACCAACCAGTGCTAACGTTTTAAGCATGTTTTAAGTTTTTTAAGGAATATACTTGTGTTTGTCTGTGTTCTTTATAAATTGATCTCTCTGCTACCTAATCTCAAATAGGTACACACACGGCCTGGCCAGACATGGCTCGGCCCAGCAGGGGCTCATTTATGTCAGATCCGGCTCTCATAACAAATTAGTTTGACACCCCTGCTCTAAATCTCATCTAACTCCGTCCCCTAGGTTTGCTCTAAAAGGTAAAGGTGCAAACCCTGTGCAAACACCAGTCATTTTTGGGGTGACGTTGCTTTCACAATGTTTTCACGGCAGACTTTTTACGGGGTGGTTTGCCATTGCCTTCCCCAGTCATCTACACTTTCCCCCCAGCAAGCTGGGGACTCATTTGACCGACCTCAGAAGGATGGAAGGCTGAGTCGACCTGGAGCCGGCTACCTGAACCAGCTTCCTCTGGAATCGAACTCAGGTCGTGAGCAGAGGGCTCCGACTGCAGTCCTGCAGCTTTACCACTCCGGCCCCACCCAAAGCACTAACTCCACCTCCTCAGCCTGTTCTAGGCTCACCCAACCCCACTGGAAGTGATTTTCACTTAACTTTGGAAAAGTCCCTGCCTTTCGTCCATTAGGTAACACTATCTAGCATGCCTCCTATCCACCCTTTGGCCCGATGCGTCTAATAAGATTATTCTCTGGCTTCATTCGCCATAAGGGCGGTCTTGCTTTTCTTCTGCTTTCTGCCTTCCAAGGGGCTTGCAGCAAGATTCCACTCAGTGCAGGGGAAGGAACTAATTCGCTGCTGGCTTTTCCATTGGCAAAGGAGACTGGCCCATTTTGTGCATCTCCTCCCCTCCCCCCACCCCCATCGGTGCATCTGGAAACCAGCTTTGCCCCCAACCCTTTTCTCTCGTTCTCACAATATGAGAACTCGTGGACATCCAATGAAATTGTTGAGCGGTCGGGTTAGAACGGATAAAAGGAAGTCCTTCTTCACCCAAAGGGTGGAAGAACGCATGGAATACACTGCCGCAGGAGGTGGCGGCGGCAGCAAGCATAGCCAGCTTCAAGAGGGGATTGGATAAGCATATGGAGCAGAGGTCCATCAGTGGCTGTTAGCCACAGCTTATCATTGGAACTCTCTGTCTGGGGAAGTGATGCTCTGTCTTCTGGGTGCTTGGGGGGAGGGGGCAACAGTGGAAGGGCTTCGAGTGTCCTCGCCCCGCTGATGGACCTCCTGATGGCACTTGGGTTTTTTGGCCAGTGTGACACAGTGGATTGGACTGGATGGGCCACTGGCCTGATCCAACATGGCTTCTCTTATGTTCTTAACCTCACTCATCCAATTCAGTCTGCAACACAGGTCCAGACTCTACAGACCAAGGATTTGTCCAACACATCCGTTTTCTCCCGCCCCGCCATCCTTTTTGTGCTGACCAAGAATTCTGCTGCGTTCCGAAGCTTGCTAGGTTCCATGAGGTGGGCTGCTCCTATCAAGTGAGGCAGCGCATTCCTGTGGCTTTTGAAAGGTTAACTGAGGGCCTGTCATTCAGTCAGACCGACCTCACAGGGTGGTTGTGAGGATCAAAGGGGGTAGACGAAACCCATGTCCTGGGTTCGAGAGATCTTGCGGGGGGGGGGGGGGTGGAACCTGAGGAGAAACCTTAGCAGGGGATAATGCTTTAGAAAGCACTTTATAGATCAGCTATTTTCTCCAAGGGAATGGATCTCTGGAGGTCACGTGTAATTCTGGGAGATATCCTGGCCTCACCTGGATGCTGGGAACCCTAGGTGGGAGGGTGGGAACCCCCCCCCGAAAAGTTAAGAGGATAGACAGACAGACATAGTAGAAAACAGCAAGAGTCTAGTAGCACCATAAAGACTAACAAAGTTTGTGGCAGGGTGAGAGCTTTCGTGGGTCACCGCTCACTTCTTCCGATACAGCTAGAATGCGAGTCCATCTGTCCTTATATCTCGGAAAGCAAAGTGATCTCAGAGGCCAAATAACAATAGCAGGCATGATTGTATTCGGTATGATATGCTGGCTGGAGAGATCCCTCTTGGTAATGAGACAGGAAACCTAGGTCTCGATTGAGTCCCGGGGGCTTCAGTGTCTTGAGCAGGGGTGGCCAAACTGTGGCTCGGGAGTCACCTGTGGCTCTTTCACACACACGTCTTGCGTGGCTCTCAGAGCTTCTACTGCCCCATCAGCTGGCTTGGAGAAGGCATTTCTCTTCGCAAATCACTTCTCCAAGCCAAACCAGCCGGTGGCCTGGAAAATGCATTCAAAGTTGCTTTCTTTCCACCTCTCCCTCCCTCCATTTTCCTTCCGCTCTCAAACATCTGGCATTTATTCTATGCGGCTCTCGCGTTAAGCAAGTTTGGCCACCCCTGTCTTAGAGGGAGTATTGGACATGACCCCTCAAAAGAGGACCTCTAGTAATCCCCCCCCCCCAAAAGGCAGTGCTTTCTTTGTAGCAGGAACTCCTTTGCCTGTTCGGAGCTTCCAGCAGGCCCTGTCCGAACAGCCTTGTAAGGGCTTGGAGGATCGGCTCCATCAGCGGTGCGCGTGGCCCAATCTGCAAAGGGTTGGGGGGCAAAGCTGGTTTCCAAATGCACCAATGGGAAGGGGGGGGAGGGGAGGAGATGCACAAACTGGGCCAGGTCTCCTTTGCCAATGGAAAAGCCAGCAGCGAATGAGTTCCTTCCCCTGCACTGAGTGGAATCTTGCTGCAAGCCCCTTGGAAGGCGGAGAGCAGACGAAAAGCAAGACCAAGCGCTTCCCAAATCCCCTCCTCCTCCCGTCAGTCCGGGTCCTGGGTGCGAGAGCGGCGCGCGGGGCGTCGTCGCCAGCTGGGCCCCGCCCGGCGGCGGCGCGGCGCAGGGGCGGGGTTTGGAATTTGCCGACGCTCCCTGCCGCCGCCGCCGCCCGCCCGCCCGCCTTGACAGCTGGGGCGCGCTCCTCCGCCCCACTCCCTGCCAGCCCTGCCAGCCGCCGCCGCCGAGGGAAGGAGGGAGCCGCGCCGTGCATGCGGCCCGGAGGAGAGCGGGGTGGCGCGCGGGGGCTGCGCTGCGCCGGCACCAGGGGCGTGAAGGCGGGCCGGGCGATGCGGCGCCTCCCTCGCCGCCTCCTCCTCCTCCTCCTCCGGGGACTCTGAAACCTGCCTGGCCGCCGGCCGCCAAGATGACGGTGGAATTCGAGGAGTGCATCAAGGATTCGCCCCGGTTCCGGTAAGAGGAGACCCCCCGCCCCTCCCCCAACGCTGCGAGCCCGGCGGGGGCCGCGACCCCCAGCCCCGCAGCCGGCCCCGAGGCTCCGGAGCGCACGCTTTGCAAAGGGGCGGCTGCAGCAAGGCTGGCGCGCGAGCAAGACAGGAGCGTGCCCGCTTCCACAAGCCTGGCTTGCATCGCTTAGCATTAGTAGGATTGGTAGTAGTAGTATTCTTATTACTAGTATTATTTGTATTGGTATTACTAGTATTCTTATTAGTAGTATTATTTGCATTGGTATTAGTAGTATTATTTGTATTGGTATTACTAGTATTATTTGTATTGGTATTACTAGTATTCTTATTAGTATTATTTGCATTGGTATTAGTAGTATTATTTGCATTGGTATTACTAGTATTATTTGTATTGGTATTACTAGTATTCTTATTAGTAGTATTATTTGCATTGGTATTAGTAGTATTATTTGTATTGGTATTACTAGTATTATTTGTATTGGTATTACTAGTATTCTTATTAGTATTATTTGCATTGGTATTAGTAGTATTATTTGCATTGGTATTACTAGTATTATTTGTATTGGTATTACTAGTATTCTTATTAGTAGTATTATTTGCATTGGTATTACTAGTATTATTTGTATTGGTATTACTAGTATTCTTAGTAGTAGTATTGTTTGTATTGGTATTAGTAGTATTATTTGTATTAGTATCATTAGTATTATTAGTAGTAGTATTGTTTGTATTGGTATTATTAGTATTATTATTTTATTATCATTATCATTATTATTATTATTACCAAGGGCAAGAGCGCGGCGGGGGGGGGCGGAATGCTCCTTCCAAAGGCAGGTGTGGGGAGCTGGGGGGCTGGTGGGGAGAGGCAGGGCAGGGCCCAGCCGGATCCATTCCTCGCCGGGCTCCCGGCGGCAAGCTTTTTTGCTGCTGCTGCTGCTGCTTTTTTTGGGGGGGGGCAAGCTGGAGGAAGGAGTCCATCGCGCCGTGGCTGCTCGAGCCCATCTCCAAAGGTGGCTCCGGCTCTCTGCGCGCTTCACAAAGGGACGGCCGGGGGACTGGGCTGGAAGAGGGGAGGGGAGGGGAGGGGGGAAGAGATGCGCCCGGGCTGGGAAGCTGGGGAAGAGGCGGAAGGCTTGGAGGGGAGGGGAGAGAGAGAGAGAGGCGTGCGCGCTTAGGTGCCTGTTCGAGAACCGGCGCCGCGGCGTCTTGTTGGAACTCTCTCTTTGGGGCAGGGATGCTCTAGATTCTTGGTGCTTGGGGGGGGGGGCAACGGGGGGAGGGCTTCTGGTGTCCTGGCCCCGCGGATGAACCTCCGGATGGCCCCTGGGTATTTTTGGCCACTGTGCGACACAAGAGTGTGGGACTGGATGGGCCGCTGGCGTGATCCAGCATGGATTCTCTGATGTTCTTATGTCTGGGGCAGCGATGCTCTGTGTTCTTGGCGCTTGGGAGGGGCAACAGTGGGAGGGCTTCTGGTGTCCTGGCCCCACTGATGGACCTCTTGAGGGCACCTGGATTTTTTGGGACACTGTGCGGCACGGAGTGTGGGACTGGATGGGCCACTGGCCTGATCCAACATGGCTTCTCTGGTGTTCTTATGTCTGGGGCGGGGATGCTCTGTCTTCTTGGTGCTTGGGAGGGCGGGAGCGGGAGGGGGGAGGCTTCTAGTGTCCTGGCCCCACAGATGGACCTCCTGATGGCGTCTGGGTTTTTGTGGCCACTGTGCGGCACAGAGGGTGGGACTGGATGGGCCACTGGCCTGATCCAACATGGCTTCTCTGATGTTCTTCATCGGGGGCCAAGTCCCAGCCGGAGGAACAGCGGCCAGGAAGAAAAGCGAGAGAATCTCTCCATCCTTTGCCTAGGCTGGATTCTCTATTTCCAAGGGAGTTGGGGGCGGGGAGGGGGGAGAGGAGAGGAAGGGAGGGATCTTGGAAGCAGCCAGTGCGCTGTGCGTTACGCAGGGCTCTCTGGAGAGGTGGTGGCGGCGGCAAGGCGCCTGAGCTGGGGTTGGGGGGGGGGCTCAGCCTCATGAGATCTGGCGGCTTAGGTGGAGGCTTTGGAAAGGTTTCCGCCCTCTGTGAAGAGGAGAGGGGAGCCCCTTCCAGCTGCATTGGGGGGGGGGGGGCTCCGGCTGGGTTTGCTTGCAAGAAGGGAAGGGGGGGGGGCGTCTGAGCGGGCTTTTGTCTCGCCGTCTAGTCGCCCAGACCCGACGCCTGGCGATGCACAAAGGGTAGAAAAAGGCACCGGCGCGCGTCCTAGCCCTCTCCGGAGGTGGGGGGGGCGTGTCTCAGCTGCTTGGAGACGGAACCGGGGGGAGGTGGGTGGCGTCCCAAAGCCTCTGGAGGGCTCCTTTCCATCGTGGGCGTGGAGAGAGAGGGAGGCCCGGAGGAGCAGGTTGGAGAGAGGAGGAAGGAAGGCAAGGAGGGCTGAGGGTTCCTGTGCCAAGCTCCCCCCTCAATGGCTGGAGAGCAGAGAGAGAGAGAGAGAGAGAGAAGTGCGCCAGGGGTCTTTTCTCCCCCTTTTGACACATCCAAGGTCATCCGTGGCGGTGCGCCGGTGGATGTCAGGGGCAGAAATAGACCGCAGATTGGATGGCTATAACTGTATGGCTATAAATGATGCCTCCGAAGAGGAAAGGGGGGGGGAGGCAGCCAGGCCTCCCCCCTGATTTACTGGAAGCCTGCAGTTGCTCCCGTGTGTCTCTCCATTACCTAAATTAGATGGAGAGAGGGAGCAGGGAGGGAGGGTGGCAGAAGTACATGCTGGGATCTGTGTGCATTTTTGATGGTATCAGAGCCGGCGATGGATGGGTGTGTGCGCACCCCAAAGTCGGGTCAAGGCCTTGGTTCGGTGGCGGAGCGCCTGCCTCCGGTGCGAAAGGTGCCGGGATCAAGTATTTCAGCCGCTGGGAAAGGCTTTTCTCCAACCCTGTACTAATTAACAACAGCCTTATAGGGTAGGTCAGTAGGATCCCATGCCGGTAGGGATGACTCGGGAGAGGGCTTGACTCCCCGTTCAGAGAGAAGGGTTTGTCTCCAGCCCAGCTCCTCGACCGATGTGCTGGGAATGAAGGTCTTACACCCGAGTAAGTAGGTTCAGGCGGGTTGCTGTGCTGGTCTGAAGCAGAGGTGGCCAAACTTGCGTAACGTAAGAGCAACATAGAATAAAGATCAGATTGAGAGCCGTAATGTAAGATGTTTGAGGGAGGGAGGGAGGGAAGGAAGGAAGGAAGGAAGGAAGGAAGGAAGGAAGGAAGGAAGGAAGGAAGGAAGGAAGGAAGGAAGGAAGGAAGGAAGGAAGGAAAATGGGAGGGGGGAAGGAGAGGTGGAAAGAAAGCAACTTAAATTTTAAATGCATTCCCCAAGCTTCCTGAGAGCCAGTTTGGTGTAGTGGTTAAGTGTGCAGACTCTTATCTGGGAGAACCGGGTTTGATTCCCCACTCCTCCGCTTGCACCTGCTGGCATGGCCCTGGGTCAGCCAGAGCTCTGGCAGAGGTTGTCCTTGAAAGGGCAGCTGCTGTGAGAGCCCTCTCAGCCCCACCCACCTCACAGGGTGTCTGTTGTGGGGGAGGAAGGTAAAGGAGATTGTGAGCCGCTCTGAGACTCTTCGGAGTGGAGGGCGGGATATAAATCCAATATCTTCATCTACCTCACAGGGTGTCTGTTGTGGGGGAGGAAGGGAAAGGAGATTGTGAGCCTCTCTGAGACTCTTTGGAGTGGAGGGCGGGATATAAATCCAATATTTTCATCTACCTCACAGGGTGTCTGTTGTGGGGGAGGAAGGTAAAGGAGATTGTGAGCCGCTCTGAGACTCTTTGGAGTAGAGGGCGGGATAGAAATCAAATATCATCTTCTTCATCATCTTCTTCCAGTTGGCTTGGCTTGGAGGAGCGTTTTAAAGAGACCAATGCCTTCTCCAAGCTGGCCAGTGGGGTGATGGGGGCTTCAAGAGCCACGCAGTATGTGTGAAAGAGTCACAGTTCGGCCACCCCTGAAGCAACAGAACGAAATTTGAGGCCAGCGCCACCTTTAAGACCAACAAAGTTTTATTCATGGTACGAGCTTTCATGTGCATGCGCACTTCCTCAGATACATTGCAATGGAAGTTACCAGTCCGTACATGTAGGTAGAGGGTGTGCAGCCAGTTTGTATGCAGCATGATAAAGGTGCTTAATAGATGCAAGGAGCAAACTGGAACAACAAGCTTAGTTCATATGGTTGCCATTTGTTTGGATACCCTGGGTCTCCGTTAATTACTCGGAGCCTTCCACCATTAAGAAGGGTACATTAACACATCAGTCTCCAATTCTGATGTATTTATTTGCTTCACTATGCCCCCCTCCCCCCCGAATTAAATCCAAACAAATGGTGACCATATATACTAAGCTTGTTTTTCCTATTTGGCCCTTGCTCTGTTAAACATCTTCATTATGTTGTGCTAATTTGCCACTCACCCTCTGCCTATATGTATGGACTGGCAACGTCTGTTTCACCGTATCTGAAGAAGTGAGAAAGCTTGAACAAAACTTGGTTGGTCTTAAAGGCACCACTGGACTTTTTGTTTCCTACTAAGTGGATGTAGGACTGCAGTCAATGTGAGCCCATGGCAGGATTAGAACCGACAGCTTCTCGGTTTGCTATTCCTTTATTTGTCGCCGTGCTGAATTATAGCATCAAGTGGTTTTCTTCCTGTGGTCGAGTTTAATATCTTCTAGGAACCATCTAAAACCATCTAAAAGGACATGCGTCTCACCTGGATGAGGGACGAGGCCTGTTGAACTGTGAGCCATGGGGTATAAAAGTGGAGTGAATGACAAAGTCACGTCACACTGATTCCGCTGTGGAGCGCAGACGGTGGGTGCCGTTGCTGTCCTGGGTTCGAAAGCTTAAAATGCAGGGTGATCCGAGGCTGCTATCAGGGTTTTTTTTTGTAGCAGGAACTCCTTTGTATATTAGGCCACACACCCCTGATGTAGCCAATCCTCCAAGAGCTTACAGTAGGCCCTGTACTAAAAGCACTGTAAGCTCTTAGAGGATTGGCTACAGCAGGGGTGTGTGGCCTAATAGGCAAAGGAGTTCCTGCTACAAAAAAAGCCCTGGATAATTTTCACAATAACATTAAACTTGGGAGGCTGGTCCTGTGGATTTGTCGCAGGGTGTCAGTGTTGTTTGGTGAGGGCAAATTTGTAGTAACTAGCGAAGGGATTGTTTTGAGGCTGTTTTGTCTCCGGGGTGTTACTGTAGCCTCATACCCAGCTGTCCAAGATACATGACTTCTGAACATGGAGGTTCTGTTTGGCCATCAAAACTAGTAATCGTTGGAGGCCTTCACCGCACATATGCCTGGTCTCTTCTTAAAGCCATCCAAGCTGACAACCGTTGCGACATCCCATGATACTGGATTCCATTGCTTAATTGTACATTGTGGTAACATGCAAAGTGATTTTAATCGGAGTTACAGCAAACGGTTAACATTCATCAGCTGAAGTTGCAATCTGATGCATGCTTACTTAATTCTGTGAACCAGACAGTCGGTTTGCGTCGTTGGTACCTTGTCCTCGTCATTCATTGTTTTGACTAGAGGACAGAAACAATGGGAGGTGAAAGATGGAAGGTTTATGTTGGGGCAAATTTCAATTTAATGGAAGAAAGGACATTGCAGAGACGACTCAGTTAAACACTAAGTTTTGCTTTCAGGTCTATTTATGGATACTGTAGATCCAGGGTGGCCAAACTGTGACTCAGAAGCCACATGTAGCTCTTACAGCACATATTGTGTGGCTCTTGAAGCCCCCACCACTCTGGCGGCCAGCTTGGAGAAGGCATTTGCCTCTTTAAATGACTTTGTCAAGCCAGCCACCAGCTTGGAGAATGCATTTAATGTTGCTTTCTTTCCACCTCTCCCTCCTCATCCCCATCTTCCTTCCTTGCAGCTCTCAAACGTCTGACATTCACGTCTTGCAGCTCTCAAACATCTGACGTTTATTCTATGTGACTCTTACTTTAAGCAAGTTTGGCCCCAGCCTGCTGTAGACAAATCAGTGGGTTCCAGATCAAATTAAGCCTGAATTCTCCCTAGAAATTAAAACGATTAACCTGAGGCTGACGTAGTTCGGTCACATTATGAGAAGACAAGGGTCACTGCGAAAGACAATATTGCTGGGAAAAGTTGAAGGGGGCAGGAAAAAGAGGACGACCCAATACGAGACAGGTTGACTCAACGGTGGAAATAGATCGAGACGGGGAATAGCTGATAGGGTACTTAACACACATGTAATAAGGGGATGCTGGATTGACAGAATACATTCTGGTTTGTAATGAAACAAAAACCAGAAGCATTCAGCGGGTTGTTTTCTCAGGATGCTAATGCAGATCTTTGGTAGAATGTGCCATGGAGGGGTATATGCTCCAGGGTTTGCCTCCTAACATATGCAAAGTGCTGAAACCCAGTTAGCATCTGATGAGGTAGCTTGGAGTTCTCAGACACTGATGCTGGGGAAAAAAATGCGACTTGTCTTTCAAAATGCCAGAAGAACACTCGTTATAGCTCAATGAGGTCTTGGATCTGGACTGTGTGCTGTTTTTAAAAGTTTTATTATTTCTTTACATCAGGGCTTTTTTTTTTTGTAACAGGGACTCCTTTACATATTAGGCCACGCCCCCTGATGTAGCCAATCCTCCTGGAGCTTACAGTAAGCCCTGCACGAAGAGCCTTGTAAGCTTCTGGAGGATTGGCTCCATCAGGGGTGTGTGGCCTAATACGCAGAGGAGTTCCTGCTACAAAAAAAGCCCCAATTCACGTTATTCCTAGTCCGCCTTTCGCCGGGACGCAAGACGGATTACGCAGATCGAATCAGTGCAGTCGGCAAGACGGAATATTCCTTAAACAAGGACATAGGATTTGGGCTGGTGTTTGGATCGGAACCAGAAGTTTAAAAAACAGAACTGAAGCAAAGCGTACGTTTTAACATAAAATTGGAAGCGATGCAAAAGTTACGTAGGAGGATCCCGGTTTCAGCAAGCTAAAGACAGTAGTCTAGACCACGGTCCCTAATAATTTATCCAAGTAACTGGGCAATTCATTTTTTTTGTGCGCAGTGGGGTCTTATGTGCCTGCTTAGAAAAGCCCGCACAAATAATGCAGTGTTGTATCGTTTGCATAGCCTCCCCCACTTCCTGAGGTAGGCCGTTCCGCAGGGTGTGGACAGGTGCATCGGCGGGTGCTAGCCCTGAGTACTTAGAATCGAGCCTCCATATTCAAAGGCAGTCTATCTTCGAATGGCAACATTCTAAGCAGCCCGCCGGCGCGGCACGGATCGGAGCCCCTTTAAAACCCGACGGCTTTGAGCTGTAAAAGTCTTTCTCGGTGCATAAACCTTAGGAATTGGGTAAGAATGACGTCAGGTCCAACTCTTCCCCCACTGGTGCTAATCTTTCTCCTTTGAAGAGCTGTCTACGTTAACCTCACAGGCGATTGATGCTTGGTTCACCGCTGTCACAGCACCGGGAAATGCTTTTGTGGCATCCTGCCTGAACAGTGACTTCACTGGCCAGATGTCTCGCTTCTCGAGGGTGTGAACCTTTGTAGAGTGACGTCAAGGTGGCTCGTATAGGTTTATTTGTTGACTTAGAGGTCGAGAGTGAGTACGGGCTGGGTGCCAAGCTCTTTTGCTTGACAGAAGATATCCTGTGTCCATAGAGATATGAAACCTGACATCTCTCGATGCTAAGGGGCTTTTGATAATCGTGCCCTATTGAGTTTTTTGGTGGTAGACAGGGCCTCTCAGGTTGGAGAGAACATCCAGCGGTCCTTCTCATCCGGCATCCCGCTTCCAAAAGTGGCCAGCTGGAAGTTCCACATTCAGAGGCACTAAACCTCTGAATCTCAGAGCCAGGAGGCAACTCCAGGGGAAGGCCTCGGCCTCTATGTCCTATTGCTGGGCCTCCAGAGGAGCTGGTTGGCCACTGTGTGAGACAGGATGCTGGACTGGATGGACCACTGGCCTGATCCAGCAGGGCTCTTCTGATGTTCTTATGAAGGCCTCGGCCTCTCTGCCTTGTTGTTGGCCCTCCAGAGGAACTTGTTGGTGACTGTGTTAGACAGGATGCTGGGCTAGATGGACCCTCACTGGTCTGATCCAGCAGGATCTTCTTGTGTTCTTATGAAGGCCTCAGCCTCTACGCCCTGTTGTTGGCCCTTCAGAGGAACTGGTTGGCCACTGTATGAATCAGGATGCTGGACTAGGTGGACCTTCACTGGTCTGATCCAGCAGGACTTTTCTCGTGTTCTTATGAAGGCCTCGGCCTCTATGCCCTGTTGTTGGACCTCCAGAGGAACTGGTTGGCCACTATGTGAATCAGGATGCTGGACTAGGTGGACCTTCACTGGTCTGATCCAGCAGGACTTTTCTCATGTTCTTATGAAGGCCTCGGCCTCTATGCCCTGTTGTTGGAACTCCAGAGGAACTGGTTGGCCACTGTATGAATCAGGATGCTGGACTAGGTGGACCACTGGGCTGATCCAGCAGGGCTCTTCTGATGTTCTTATGAAGGCCTCGGCCTCTCTGCCCTGTTGTTGGCCCTTCAGAGGAACTTGTTGGTGACTGTGTTAGACAGGATGTTGGACTAGATGGACCACTGGTCTGATCCAGCAGGACTTTTCTCGTGTTCTTATGAAGGCCTTCGCCTCTGTGCCCTGTTGTTGGACCTCCAGAAGAACTGGTTGGCCACTGTGTGAATCAGGAAGCTGGACTAGATGGACCATCAGTTTGATCCAGCTTGGCTCTTCTGATGTCCTTATGATGGCCTCAGCCTCTCTGCCCTCTTGTTGGTCCTCCAGAGGAACTGGTTGGCCACTATGTGAATCAGGATGCTGGACCAGGTGGACCACTGATGTTCTTATGAAGGCCTCTCTGTCCTGTTGTTGGTCCTCCAGAGGAACTGGTTGGCCACTGTATGAGACAGAATGCTGGACTAAATGGACCCTCACTGGTCTGATCCAGCAGGGCTCTTATAGATGCCTGCCAGTGGGACTCAGAAGTCAAATGCTCTCCCTGTTTCTGCCCTTCCCGTTGCAACTGTTATTCTGAAGGCCACTGCCTCTGAACATGGAGGTTCTGTTTAGGCATTTGCAAATTGTGCTGCATTGTGGCCATGCAGAGGAAATGGAAAAAGCGCTCCGCGCTTGCTCTGGGGCACTCTGTCACTGACGATGACGCCACACAGCCTCAGGTCTTGGAAACACATTCGGGGTTAAGTCCCTGGCTGAACTGGGGCTGGGAGGAGAACGCTTCGCTGCTCTGTGGATGCCCAGCATGTTTTGCAGGATGAAACACCCTGTAATAACTTTTGCAATAAAAGAAGACACTCATCTCCTCATGCTGTGTCAGCAGTTCAGGCCCGGATTGCATCCTGGCACACCTGTGTCGTGGTTTAATGTTTGGCCCCCAGAAAACAAAACAGCTGGGATTTCCCCCTTTCCCTTTTTTTACCTTTAAGACGGGTGCAGTGACATACAGCAGTGGTTCCCCAGATGTATGTCAAGAGCAATTATTTATTGTATCATAAAGCCTTCTGTAAGCTCAAAATCACCTTCATTGGGAGGCTGCTCGCAGCATCTCTGCATGATTAACCACTATGGCCTTCTCCTTCCAGAGAGCCAGTTTGGTGTAGTGGTTAAGTGTGCGGACTCTTATCTGGGAGAGCCGGGTTTGATTCCCCACTCCTCCACTTGCAGCTGCTGGAATGGTCTCGGGTCAGCCATAGCTCTCACAGGAGTTGTCCTTGAAAGGGCAGCTTCTGGGAGAGCCCTCTCAGCCCCACCTACCTCACAGGGTGTTTGTTGTGGGGGGAGAAGTTATAGGAGATTGTGAGCCACTGTGAGACTCTGAGATTCGGAGTGGGGGATGGGATATAAATCCAATTATTTCTTTTTCTTCCTCTTCTTCGTCTTCCTCCTCTTCCTCTGCTAAAGTGGGTTAATTTTACTACATTCCTGTGCTGAGCATTTGACTCATGTAATCACTGCTAAGGTAACAATGCAGGAGAATTACCTGCCCTTGGAGGAGGATGCCTGCTGCAGCTCTGCATGATTCAGTGCTCAGGCTATGCCTCTTTTCCAGAAAGCTTCTAGTAGGAGCAGGGCATTGTGTCTGTGCGTCTGGGGCAATTAGATAATTGAGCCGCATCAAAGGCACAAGTGCAGTGGAAAAACTTCCCCTCAGAGGAGGCTGCCCGTTGCATCTCTGCATGATTAACTGCCTCCTTTTTAAAAAGCCCCTAATGAGGGTGGACTGTTCTCCCTGGTCTCTGCATCAGGTATGACTGGATTGCTCAATCCTGCCTAATGGAAAGATGCAGTCGATTGACCTGCCCTCGAAGGAGTCTGCCTTTTGAATCTCTGTGAGAATACTTGTCCTCACCCTGCTTCTTTCCCAGTCTGCTGTTGCTGGTGGGGGTTGTGAATGCTTGCGCGTTCTCTGGGCTGGACGTGAGAGGATCCGTCCTCCCCTGTACATGCAGATTCCAGAGCGAGAGGCTCTTTTCCATATTTTTGACAGGCACTTCCGTACGCCGGCCAAAAGAAAACAAAATGTGCTGGAAAAATTAATGAGTGAACGAAGACAGGAATGCAGAGACAACCCCCCTCCCCTCCCCGCCTGCAGTCCCCCCTCTACATACATCCAGGGCAGAAGGTGGGAAGGAAATCTGTTTCCACCTCTGTTCCGTGTCACCAGGGTGTGTCCTTTGGAAGATTCTCTTTTCCCAGGTTGGGTTTGCCAGGGCAACGCTGTTGAGCTTGACATTACCTTGGCAAGTGTGACCCTGGGAGACTTGGATGCAAAAGGGACCGGGAGCGCATTGTGCACAGCAGAACATTCATTTCTGGGCCAGTTTGGTTAAGTGCACGGTCTCTTATCTGGGAGAACCGAGTTTGATTCCACACTCCTCCACTTGCACCTGCTGGAATGACCTTGGGTCAGCCGTAGCTCTGGCAGAGGTTGTCCTTAAAAGGGCAGCTGCTGTGAGAGCCCTCTCAGCCCCACCCACCTCACAGGGTGTCTGTTGTGGGGGAGGAAGGTAAAGAAGATTGTGAGCCGCTCTGAGACTCTTCGGAGTGGAGGTCAGAATATAAATCCAATGTCGTCGTCGTCTTATTATTATCTGGGAGAACTGGGCTTAATTTCCCCACTCCTCCACTTGCACCTGCTGGAATGGCCTTGGGTAAGCCGTAGCTCTGGCAGAGGTTGTCCTTGAAAGGGCAGCTGCTGTGAGAGCCTTCTCCAGCCCCACCCACCTCACAGGGTGTCTGTTGTGGGGGAGGAAGGGAAAGGAGATTGTGAGCCGCTCTGAGACTCTTCGGAGTGGAGGTCAGAATATAAATCCAATGTCTTCTTTGAGCCAGTTTGGTGTAGTGGTTAAGTGCGCGGACTCTTATCTGGGAGAACCCGGTTTGATTCCTCACTCCTCCACTTGCACCTGCTGGAATGGCCTTGGGTCAGCCGTGGCTCTCGCAGGAGTTGTCCTTGAAAGGGCAGCTGCTGTAAGAGCTTTCTCAGCCCCACCCACCTCACAGGGTGTCTGTGGTGGGGGAGGAAGGTAAAGGCGATGGTGGCCGCTCCGAGAGGCAGAGTCTAGGGCGGGGTAGACATTTATTTATTTAACTTATATCCCGCCCTCCCCACCAAAGGCGGGCTCAGGGCGGCTCACAAACCAAGGGTCGACACAACCACATTCGTGTGACCGATACAATAAAGAAGAAGATGAAGATATTGGATTTATATCCCGCCCTCCACTCCGAAGAGTCTCAGAGCGGTGGACAATCTCCTTTACCTTCCTTCCCCACAACAGACACCCTGTGAGGTGGGTGGGGCTGAGAGGGCTCTCACAGCAGCTGCCCTTTCAAGGACAGCCTCTGTCAGAGCTATGGCTGACCCAAGGCCATTCCAGCAGGTGCAAGTGGAGGAGTGGGGAATCAAACCCGGTTCTCCCAGATAAGAGTCCGCACACTTAACCCCTACACCAAACTGGCTCTCCACAACAACAAAAACATAGAACATAAAAACAATTTAAAACATTTGCATGTGCTACTATCATAATTTCAGGCGGCGAATTAAATCCTGGTGGTTTGCTGTACTCAGAGGTCTCAGGATCGCCATAGCGTAGTGCAGTAGGCCAGGGGTGGCTGGGGCTGATGGGAGTAGTAGGCAAAAAAGATCTGGAGGGCTACCATTGGCCACCCCTGCAGTAGACCATTGGTGGTGTTCTTATGGGCCAGTCTCATTGCTGCAGATGTTACCATTCATGCAAATGCCTGGCGGAAGAGTGCCGTTTTGCAGGCCCTGCGGAACTGTAAAAGCTCTCGCAGGGCCCTAACCTCCTCTGGCAACTCGTTCCACCAGCTAGGGGCAGCAACGGAAAAGGCCCTGGCTCTCGTTGTTTTGAGCTTCGCTTCTCTGATACCGTCCCCAGGTTTTGAGAGCCAGACCGAAGTGCTCGCTGGGGTATGTGCAGGGAAATCCAGTATCTTCTTCTCCCTGTTGAGCAAATTCTGTCCAGCCTCATCTTGCTTGGCTCAGGCAAGTTGTTGCTTGGGAGTGAATGAAGTTCCACCTCTTCGGGTTGGATTTTTTCACTCTTCCGGCCGGATCGGGGAGGGGCTGCTGCTCAGTGGGAAAGCATCTGCTTGGCGCACAGGAGGTTCCGTCCCCAGGAGCTCCAGCAGACAAGAGCGGGTAGCGGATGATGGGAAAACCTCCGCCTGAGACCCTGGAGAGCAGCTGCTGGCCTGAGTCGGCAATACTGACCACGATGGGCCGATGGTCTGAGTCAGTAGAAGGCAGCCTTGGATCTCATCGGCGTTGGTGCTTTGCCAAGTCACATGACCGTATGAAACTGCCTTCTACTGAATCAGACCCTAGGTCTGTTGAGGTCAGCATTGTCTACTCAGACTGGCAGCTGCTCTCCAGAGTCTCGGACGGAGGTCTTTCACATCACCTGCTTTCACATCACTGGAGGAGAAGAAGAAGAAGAATTGCAGATTTATACCTCGCCCTTCTCTCTGAATCAGAGTCTCAGAGTGGTTTACAATCTCCTTTATCTTCTTCCCCCACAACAGACACCCTGTGAGGTGGGTGCGGCTGAGAGAACTTTTTACAGCAGCTGCCCTTTCAAGGACAACTCCTGTGAGAGCTATGGCTGCCCCAAGGCCATTCCAGCAGCTGCAAGTGGAGGAGTGGGGAATCTAACCTGGTTCTCCCAGATAAGAGTCTGCGCACTTAACCACTACACCAAGCTGGCTGGGAATTGAACCTGGGACCTTCTGTATGCCAAGTAGTTAGTGCTGAATCTCTTGCATGGGTTTGATTTTAGCCTCACTTTATGTTTAAAAGTCTGCCTCTATGTGCGTACACTTACACAGCGTCAATTATATTTTACCCCTTCCTCAGAGGAGCTCAGTGGCAAACACCGCCCCCGCTTTTGAGAAGGAGTGAGTAGTCCAAGGTTACCTGCTGAGCAAGGATTCGAACCTGGGTCTCCCTAGACCTGATCTGGCCGTTTAAACATCACACTGCGCTGTCTCTTTGCAGGCATCTGATGATGCGTCTGACACACACGGACACAAAGCCTAGGTGAAGCAGAATGACCCCATCTCAGAGGAAGAGGCCTGTTGCCCCTCTCCATGAGTCAGTGCTCACGGACTCGCACAGAGGGACAACAGGCTTCTTCCTGCTCCGATCAGTGGCCTGCAGAATCAGAGAGGGTGGACATTTCTTGACAGGGTCATTTTTTTTTTTTTTGCTCTTTGATACTCTAAAAGTAATCTTTTTTTAAAAAAATCTGACGTCTGGAAGCTCTGGGCCTTGGAGGATCGGCCTTGTTTCTCTGCTGTGCACCTTGCAGGGGCTTGTCTAATTGGTGCCCGGGTAAACAGAGCCGGCTAATTACCTTGAAAGACCTGTTTGGAGTGAATTTTTGCACTCGGGCTCTGCGATGCGCTCACTCCATCGGCATGCAGACCGCGTTTTGTCATCCAACCGCTGGCCGGGCTCTGAAAGGGACTGCTGACTCGTGGGGAAGCCTAAAACAGAAGAGCAAAAATCCCTACATACCTTCCAGCGGCCTCTATTGAACAGGGAGGGGTTTGCTTTTGTGTGTGTTTGTGGGGGGAGGGAGGCCTTGTCCCTGGGAAACGGTTGCCCCGTTCTGCGTGTGGAAAGTGCGTGTGGAAAGCGCCTTTTCAAACTCTTGTTTGCGCACATTGCTGGGGCAGTAGGTGATGGGATAGACCCCTGTCTGAGAGCTGCTGCCGGTCTGAGTAGACAATACTGAGCATGATGAACGGAGGATCCGATTCAATACAAAGTGACTTCATGTGTTGGGGAGGAGCTGTGGCTCACTGGCAGAGCATCCTCTTGGCATGCGGATGGTCCCAGGTTCAATCTCTGCCATCTCCAGTCCAAAGGACCAGGCAGGAGGTGATGGGAAAGACCTCTGCCTCAGACTCTGGAGAGCGGCTGCCGGCCTGAGTAGACAAGACTGTCTTTGACAGATTAGGGGTCTGATTCAGTAGAAGGCACCTTCGTGTCTCTTCATGGGCCCCCCTTTCGCACGCTTCAGACCTTTTTGGAGAACCCGATGGTCACTGAAGTGATTGATCTGAACCGCTTCTGACTGCAGACGAGAGCTCACGTGATTGGTGCTTCACCAGATCCCTTCCAGTAAAGTGACATAGCAGGGTTTTAGCTTCATTTCCCCTTGACATGCTAATTTCCTAGATCCAAAGGCTTTTTTTGGAGGTCAAAACCTGAGATCGGGCAACCGCATCCGTTCACATGAAGCCGCCTTCTACTGAATCAGTCCATCGGGATCAGTCTTATCTACTCGGACCGTCAGCAGCTCTCCTGGGTCTCTCAGGCAGAGGTCTTTCCCATCACCTCCTCCCTGGTCCTTTTTCACTGGAGATGCCGGGGATTGAACCTGGGACTTTCTGCATGCCAAGCAGATACTCTACAACTAAGCCATAGCCCCTGCCCCAAATTATACTGAAGCTGCCTTCTACTGAACCAGATAATTGGTCCATTAAGGCCAGTATTGTCCACTCGGACTGACAGCAGCTCTCCAGAGTCTCAGGCTGAGGTCTTTCCCATCACTTACTGACCTGGTCCCTTTTACCTGGACTGGAATCATGCTGGTTCCAATCATTGGCCCATCTCAGTTGATGCTGTCCGCTCACTGATTCAGTGAGCCAGTTTGGTGTGGGAGAGCCAGTCTGGTGTAGTGGTTAAGTGTGCGGACTCTTACCTGGGAGAACCGGGTTTGATTCCCCACTCCTCCACTTGCAGCTGTTGGAATGGCCTTGGGTCAGCCATAGCTCTGGCAGAGGTTGTCCTTGAAAGGGCAGCTGCTGTGAGAGCCCTCTCAGCCCCACCTACCTGTTGTGGTAGTGGTGAGGGGGAAAGTATAGGAGATTGTGACTGCCTTGAGAATCAGGGTATAGGGCAGGATATAAATCCCATGGCGCAGAGTGGTGAAGCTGCAGTACTGCAGTCATACTCTCTGCTCACGACCTGAGTTTGATCTCAGCAGAAGCCGGCTCCAAGTTGACCTCCAGGTAGCCAGCTCCAGGTTGTCTTAGCCTTCCATTCTTCCGAGGTCGGCTTGCTGGGGGGAAAGCGTAGATGACTGGGGAAGGCAAGGGCAAACCACTGGGGAAGGCAAGGTAAAAAGTCTGCCGTGAAAGCGTTGTGAAAGCAACGTCACCCCAGGGTCGGAAACGACTGGCGCTTGCAAAGGGGACGACCTTTACCTTTTACCTTTCTATAAATCCAATATCATCATCATCTTCAGGCTTCTGGGTGGAGGGGAGTTTACTGGGGTTGGAAGACTGCCTTCCCTAGTGACTTTTAGTCGCTGTTGTTGGGGGCTGGACTTCCTAAATGAAGAACATGCGCTCTACCTCTGAGCCGCAACACACACACAGAGACCCCTTCTGCTGAGAAAGGAAAGAGAGCTGCATACATGAAATCAGGGCTGCTGGAATCAGAGAAGTCAGACGAGTCATTGATTTTTTCTCGTCTAGCTAGAGTTTTGCCCTGGCTTAGATGACTACAGTTAGGCTGTTCTCATCAGATTTCGGAAGCTGAGCGGGTTCAGTCCAGCTCATTACTTGGATGGGAGTTTACTAAGCAGGGCCTTTTTTGTAGCAGGAACTCCTATGCACATTAGGCCGTTCCCCCCCCAATGTAGCCAATCCTCTAAGAGCTTACAGGGCTCTTCTTACAGGGCCTACTGTAAGCTCTAAGATGATTGGCTACATCAGGGGTGTGTGGCCTAGTATGCAAAGGAGCTCCTGCTACAAAAAAAAGCCCTGTCCCTAGTCATAATCTTTATTACCCAGTCGACTGCCAAAGTAGCTCAGGACAGAGAACACGGCTCCAAAGAAACCTTAAATCGAATAAAGATCTTTGATTTACGCAAGGCTTGCTTCGTAGGAGGAGCTCCTATGCCTATTAGGCCACTCCCCCCTAATGTAGCCAATCCTCCAAGAACTTACAAGGTTCTTCTTACAGGGCCTACTGCAAGCTCTTGGAGGATTGGCTACATCAGGGGTGTAGGCAAAGGAGTTCCTGCTACAAAAAAAGCCCTGTTACTAAGGAAGTCCAGAGTCGCTATGCAGAAGCAGGCTACGGCAAGCCACCTCTGGTTTTCTCTTGCCTTGAAAACCCTATGGGGGTGGGCATAAATTGGCGCGACTTGGCAGCCCTTTCTACCCCAAGCCGGCATTTCGGCTGACTCCTGCGCGCAGCCCATCGCTGTGGATTGGGCCGCTTCTGCGACAGTGGTGATTAGAAGAGAAACTGGCCAGGGCTCCTCGGAGTCAGCCGTTCCTCTGGGCGCGCGGCGGCTTGCTTCTTCAAGCGATGTGACGCACCTCATTGTGACAAGCGCACCCCGGGAGCCTTCGCCGACGGAGAAGGTTAAACTTCTCGGCGGGGCCATGTGTCAGCAGGATTACATTCCCGCCAGATCACCTGGAGACTCTCAAGATGTTTGTGCCACTCTTCCCACAGGGGGGATGGGACAGGTGGCTTCCCTCTGTGAGAAGAGGTTGAAGCATTAGGGGGCTGTTTTTAAAAGAAAAGAGAGGACAAAGAAGAAGAAGGCATGAAAGATGCTGACAAATTTAGGAATGGGGGAGGGAGAGGGAGACTTTGCTCCCTCTCTATAGGGTTGTCAAGTCCCCCGCGTACCTATTGTACCACAGAGTTTCCCCTCCCGAATGGCTACAGCGTCCGGGGAAACCATAGAGTTTTCCCGGAAATGCCTGGACTGGCCACTGCGCAATGTTGTCAGTGTGATGATATCACTTCTGGGTGATGTCATCGCGCTGGTGACATAGGGGGAGGTTGGCAGTCGGGTTCGGCAGCACTACTGTCTTGTCATGCTGGAGTTCAGGATTGCCTGCAGTAGAGCAGACAGAAGGGAGCACTGTACCACATGGTGCATCATTTGCTTGTGGAACTCACTGCCGTGTGACGGGGGAACAGCCACGAGCAGAGGTGGCTACTGAAAAGGGATCAAGCAAATTCACAGAAGAGAGGTCGGTCAGCGGCGATTAGCTATTGGAACCTCTGCGTTTATTGGCTCCGCCCTCTGATTTAGGCTGCACCTCATAGCTCCGAAGCTCCACCTATTTTACATCCAGTTCTGGACTTTGGAACGTTTGAGAAATCTAAGCTGAATTCTGGCAATCAGTTGCACCTTCTGAGCTAAAAATAGGGATGGGCTGGGAAATTTAGAGCTTAAGAACATCAGAAGAGCCCTGCTGTATCAGACCAGTGGTCCATCTAGTCCAGCATCCTGTCTCACACAGTGGCCAACTAGTTCCTCTGGAGGGCCAACAACAGGGTAGAAAGGCTGAGGCCTTCATAAGAACATCAGAAGAGCCCTGCTGTATCAGACCAGTGGTCCATCTAGTCCAGCATCCTGGTTCACACAGTGGCCAACTAGTTCCTCTGGAGGGCCAACAACAGGGCAGAAAGGCCGAGACCTTCATAAGAATATCAGAAGAGCCCTGCTGGATCAGGCCAATGGTCCATTCAGTCCAACACCCTGTGTCACGCAGTGATCAAAACCCAGGTAACATCAGCAGTCCACCCCTGCTGGTTTAAATGATCCAATGACGTCCTAGCGCGGGAACCTTGAACTGTATATAGTTGGCCCCAGGGCTTTTTTTGTAACAGGAACTCCTTTACATATCAGGCCACACAACCCTGATGTAGCCAATCCCCCTGGAGCTTACCGTAAGCCCCGTACTAAGAGCCCTGTGAGCTCTTAGAGGATTGGCTACATCAGAGGGGTGTGGCCTAATATGCAAAGGAGTTCCTGCTACAAAAAAAGTCCTGCTTGGCCCCATTGGCGCAGTAAAGCAGTCTTCTAGTCAGCTGTTACTATGCTGTAACTAATAAAGAGAGCCATGATCACTGCAACCACGGCTCCTCATTGCGTTGAACCCACTATATAATACCAGCGGTTTTGCTTCTTCAGCTCTCAGGGAGGAAGCCGATCCTGAAATGACAGAAACATTGGCAAATTGCACTCTGAACGCCTTAGTGAAGTATCTGCCCCCTCTGATAGCGTTGCCACCCTCCAGGTGGCCCCTGGTGATCTCCTGCTCTTACAGTTGACCTCCAGACAGCCAAGATCAAGCTCCCCTGGAGAAACTGGCTGATTTGGAGGAAGGACTCTCTGGCATTATACCCTTCTGATGTTCCTCCCTTCCCTAAACCCCAGGCTCCAGCCCCAAATCTCCAGGTATTTCTCAACCCAGAACTGAAACCCCCCCTGGTAATAAGACATTAATAGGATTACCAACCTCCAGGTGGGACCTGGAGATCTCTCAGAATCTCCAGACAACAGAGATAAGAACATAAGAGAAGCCATGTTTGGATCAGGCCAGTGGCCCATCCAGTCCAACACTCTGTGTCACAGAGGAGCATAAGAGAAGCCATGTTGGACCAGGCCAATGGCCCCTCCAGTCCAACACTCTGTGTCACAGAAGAACATAAGAGGAGCCATGTTGGATCAGGCCAATAGCCCATCCAGTCCAACACTCTGTCACAGAAGAACATAAGAAAAGCCATGTTGGATCAGGCCAATGGCCCATCCAGTCCAACACTCTGTGTCACAGAAGAACATAAGAGGAGCCACGTTGGATCAGGCCAATGGCCCATCTAGTCCAACACTGTCACACTGTAGCAAAAAAACCCAAGTGCCATCAGGAGGTCCACCAGTGGGGCTAGAAGCCCTCCCACTGTGCCCCCCCCAGCACCAAGAACACAGAGCCTCACTTCCCCAGACAGAGTTCCAACAATACGCTGTGGCTAATAGCCACTGATGGACCTCTGCTTCATATGCTTATCCAATCCTCTCTTGAAGCTGTCTATGCTTGTAGCCGCTACCACCTCCTGTGGCAGTGAATTCCACGTGTTAATCACCCTTTGGGTGAAGAAGTACTTCCTTTTATCGGTTTTAACTCAACTGCTCAGCAATTTCATTGAACGTCCACGAGTTCTCGTATTGTGAAAAAGGAAGAAAAGGACATCTTTCTCTACCTTCTCTATCCCATTCATAATTTCGTAAACCTCGATCCTTTCACCCCTCTGTCGAGGTTTCTCCAAGCTAAAGAGCCCCTAGAGGAAATGGCTGCTCTGAAGGGTGGGACCCTTTGGTATTATACTCCACCGAGGTCCTTCCTCTCCCCAAATCCTTCCCGTGACCCAGCTCCATCCCCAAATCCCTAGGAATTTCCCAACCCAGAATTGGGGACCCTAGGACAGTCATTTACCCAGGAGAGGAAGCAAGAAGCAGAAAGCAAAGACTCTTCTGGCGAAATCAGGACAGCCAGAGTGTCTGTCTGGGATGGGACTGGGGCAGTTGTATCGCTGTCGCTATCCCATCGAGCTTGGTCCAAAGGCATCCTGCCGTTTCATGCCCGTTCCTGTTCGCAAGCTGCTACTTGGACAGTTGATAACATGTTCTTGGAGAATTGCATTCTTTTCCCTTAGTATCTGGGCGCACCCTCTTTGCTTTCAAAGCTGGGCTGGGATAGCTGTGTCAGAACAGATCGATGCGGCGTGGAGGGGAACAAAGAGCTTTCAGCAGTGCATAATAGGAATGTGGGGTGGGTGGGTCTCGCCACACATTCTTGGAATGAAAAAAGAGTGTTCTGGGATGCACAAGAGTTGTCCCTCTTTTCGTCTGCGAAATGGTACATGGTAGAAGCCTTCTAAGCTGCCCTGGCAACTGTTGTAATACCCGGGCTAGATTACTATTATTCATGGGTCTGCCCTTGAAGACTGTTCAGAAATGGGTTCCGAATACAGTGCTTAGATCGGAACACGCAGATTTGAGCGTATTGTGCCAGTATGTTAAACCATTGCCTGTTGATTTCTGGGCACAATTCAAGGTGATGACTTTGAGGAATGACCTCTGCAGTTTTGATCCAAATAACTCCATCGCAGTCCAGCTTCAGCCTTGTGAAAATCGAACCTGCGGTCCACGCCCTTTTCTGTTTCTAAACGCTGATGTCCCCCCCCCCCCCCGTAAAGTGTACCTCTTTTCCAACTTTAGTTGCACAGCAATTCATTGGCCTCCTACAGTCTTGACTAGTTCCTGTGTTTCTCACCTGCCTTTCTCTCCCCCAAAGGGGCTCAAGGTGACCCACGACCAGAAGCACCCTCTTTGCTGGGGCATTAGAAGCACGCATGCGCCAAGTGCTCTGCAGTGACCAGGACTCTTTTTGTAGAAAAAGCCCAGCAGGAACTTATTTGCATATTAGACCACACCCCCCTGATGGCACCATTGTTCCACGCAGGGCTTTTTAGTAGAAAAAGCCCAACAGGAGCTTATCTGCATATTAAGCCACACCCCCTGACACCAAGCCAGCTGGAGCTACGTTTAGAGTTGCCAAGTCCCCCACATCCTGGAGTGGGGGATGTTTGCTTGTATGCGACATAGTGATGTCACCTGTCGGCATCATGTCGGCAATGCCGCTCTAGCCGTTTCCGGGGAAACTCTATGGTTTTCCCGGACGCTCTAGCCATTTGGGAGGGGGAAAACTCTATGGTACCTATTGTACCATAGAGTTTTCCCTCCCAAATGGCTAGAATGTCCGGGAAAACCATAGAGTTTCCCCGGAAACGGCTAGAGCGGCGGCTGCATGCCATCACGATGACATCACTTCCGGGTGACGTCTTCAGCTGCCGACGTAGGGGGAAGGTCCCTCTGCCGTGGGTTAGGAACCTCCTGGGTGGGGGAATCCTCACCCAGACCAAGGACTTGGCAGCCCTAGCTGCGTTCCTGTGCGTTCCTGCTCGGGAAAAAGCCCTGGCAATGAGAGGGAAGCCGTCTGGCCATGCCTAGAGTGTTCCTCTTTGCCGCCGCTTCCTACGATGTTCAGACACAGAGCTGTGTTGAGGGAAACACTTCTGTGGGGCTAAGCCCTGGTCAATCCAGGCTCAAGCGCTAAGCCCCCCAAAGAAGGCCTAGGAAGTCGATCGGATAGGCTTAACATCTGGGAGATACCCCCTCGTGAACACCGAGGCCGCGAGCGGGGTGTGTGTGTGTATAAATGCCCATCCCCTCCGAAAGGCCGAACGGGCTTCCCGGATTGAATCCGTTTTAATAGCCCGCCTGGAACGAGGCGAAAAGCTAAGCTGCCGAGCGGGGAAGAGCCGAAAATATTTATTAGAAAGGATTAAGGCATGAGGTCACGATTCGGGGTGGCACAGCCGGAGCGGAAGTCCTCGCTCGGTTCCTAAATAAGCAGAGAGTTAGCTCCGTCTAAACAGACTTATGTAATTTTGGCGTGCGAGCTAATTCGCTCTCTTCCACCTCCCACTGCCCCAGACGGAATCTGCTTCCTCGTAGGTTCTGTGTCTGGATAATTGCCGTCTTATTTATTAGCCAGATCTCGTGTGTGTGTGTGTGTGTGAAGCCCTGTCAGTGTGGGAGTTTGAGGAATAACCCCCGCCCACCCCTTGTTTTCAGGATGCGTAGGAATGTGGTAATCCCTGCTTGGTGTGTGGTTGACATATTGTGTTGTTGGTTGCGATACAGGAGGGTTTTTTTTTTTTAAAAGCATCCATGACACAAAAGGACATGTGTCGGATGGCCAGAGGGTCGGCGCAAAACCAGCTGGGCCTGCTCCTGCGTGCTCAACAGGTGTGTGGCGTGCAGAGATCAGCAGGCAATAAAGTTGCCATCTCTGGGTTCGGAGATTCCTGGAGGTTTTGGGAGGGCGGAGCCTGGGGAAGGCGGGCGTTGGGGAGGGAAAGGTCCTTTGCAGGACAGAGTGCCATAAAAGTCACCCTCAGAAATGGCCATTTTTCTCCAGGGGAACGGATCTTGGTTGTCTGGGGATCAAGTGTGGTAGCAGCAGGTAGCACTCCCTGGAGGTTGGCAGCCCAGGCAATGGTTTTTTTGAGGGGCCGAGTGATAAATGTGACCCCCTGTTAATACCTATAGGTTGAGTCAGACACAGCTGCAGAGGGGGCGTTGCCAGGTCTGTGTTGGAAAATACCTGGAGTTTGGAGATGGAGCCTGGAGAAGGCGGGCTTTAGAGAGGGGAGGGGCCTCAGTATAGAGTCCACCCTTCCAAGCAGCCATTTTGTCCGGGGAGCTGATCTCTGGAGATCAGTTGTGAAAGGGGGCGATATCCATGCCCCACCTGGAGGCTGGCAACCTTACTTCAGTGGGATATAATGCCATTGAGTCCACCTTCCAAAGCAGCCATTCTCTTCAGGCGAACTGATATCTGTCACCTGGAGATTAGCCATAATCCCGGGAGATCTCCAGCCACCACCTGGAGGTTACAAACCCAATGTCCAGCACCAAAAGTGACCTGGACGAGGTGGCACGCTTCCTCCTGTGCCATGCTCCCACTGCTTGACGTGACAGGAGGAGCTGAGCTGGCCCTGACTGAGGGGGCTCAGGGGAAGAGGGCCGTGGCTCACGGGAAGAGGGTCCCAGGTTCAATCCCCAGCATCTCCAGTTTCAAAAGCAGCAGGAGTTGCTCATGGGAAAGACCTCTACCTGAGACCCTGGAGAGCCACTGCCGATCTGAGCGGGTGATAGGGACCTCCAGGGCTCATTTTGTAGCAGGAACTCCTTTGCATATTAGGCCACACACCCCTGATGTAGCTAGTCCTCCTGGAGTTTACAGTAGGCCCTGTACTAAGAGCCTTGTGAGCTCCAGGAGCATTGGCTACATCAGGAGGTGTGGCCTAATATGCAAAGGAGCTTCTGCTATACGGAAAAAGCCCTGCTGACCTCGATGGACCGATGGACTGATCCTAGGGTTGCCAATCCCCAGGTGGGGGCAGGGGATCCCCCGGTTTGGAGACCTTCCCCTCGCTTCAGGGTCGTCAGAAAGCGGGGGGAGGGGAGGGAAACGTCTGCTGGGCACTCTGTTATTCCCTATGGAGACATTCCCATAGAAAATCATGGAGAATTGATCCGCGGGTATCTGGGGCTCTGGGGGGGGGCTATTTTGGGGGGTAGAGGCACCAAATTTTCAGTATAGCATTCAGTGCCTCTCCCCAAAATACCCCCCAAGTTTCAAAAAGATTGGACCAGGGGGTCCAATTCTATGAGCCCCAAAAGAAGGTGCCCCTAGCCTTCATTATTTCCTATGGAAGGAAGGAATTGAAAAGGTGTGCCGTCCCTTTAAATGTGATGGCCAGAACTCCCTTTGGAGTTCACTGATGCTTGTCACAGCCTTGATCTTGGCTCCACCCCTAATGTCTCCTGGCTCCACCACCAAAGTCTCCTGGCTCCACCCCCAACATCCCCAGATATTTCTTAAATTGGACTTGGCAACCCTAACTGATCCAGTACAAGGCGTGAAATAATAAGCAGGACCTGTTGTATTGATTTCAGTGGCAGTTTTGCTGGGGAATCTACCCTTGGATTTTGCCTGCCGTGAGCGTGGAAACAGTTTGTGGTGAATCCGGGGCCTCCCGCTCCTTATCTGGGACCTTCCCTGCCTCGTTCCAAACACCCCGGAGGAATTTTTCTCACAGCTTTGGTTTGACAACACAGCACCCCCTTTGTCCTCCCTGGGAAACTTCACGTTGGCAGGAAGCACGGATCCTGCCTCTCCATCATGACCTACCCTGAGGATATATATGAAATGGTCTTTTGTCGCTGGGCGGGAAGCTTGGGAGGAAGAAATCTCCTCCTTTTCCTACCTCTGGCCCCAACTGTGCCTCTGGTGGGAAAAGACCCTCCAAGTGGCCTTCCCCTGGTGGAATGTTGGTCCAGAATTCTCTCTTAGCCAGCGGCAGCTCTCCAGTTAAGGAAGGCTCTTTCCTGGTCCTGCTGAGGGAGAGAAGCTGCCAGCCACAGGATAGAACCAGCGATCTCTGCAGGCAAAATAAGTGCTCAATCAGGGCTGGGTCTAGGTCTGTTCCCTGTGGCTGAGACCAGAATTCAATCTGGCTGCTGCATTCTGAACCTACTCTTGCTGGTGAACAGCCTTCAAGGGCTGCCCCACAGAGAAGAAAATAAAGAAGACACTGGATTTTTTATTCCGCCCTATACTCCGAATCTCAGAGTGGCTCACAATCTCCTTTATCATCCTCCCCCCACAACAGACGCCCTGTGAGGTGGGTGGGGCTGAGAGGGCTCTTTCAACAGCTGCCCTTTCAAGGACAACTCCTGCGAGAGCTATGGCTGACCCAAGGCCATTCCAGCAGCTGCAAGTGGAGGGGTGGGGAATCAAACCCGGTTCTCCCAGATAAGAGTCCGCACACTTAACTCCTACACCAAACTGGCTCTCAGAATACATTTTAGTAGTTGACAAGTCACAAAAGCTTTCGATAGGAAAGTGGAGCTGACTTAGCAACCCAAACTGTTTCAGTCGTGCCCTGCCCTCCACAGATGACCTCTGGCCGCTTTCCGCACTGTGGGCTTGGAAACGCCAACCAAACAACTGCGGCGTGTTTCGTTGTGTTGTCAGAAAAGTCTAGCTGCCTGTAGAAGGGGAAGTGCTTACAGAGGCAGAGGAAAAGCGTGGGGTGGGAATGGGGAGATGAGATGGGAAGCAGAGCTTGGACTAAGAAAATAAACTAGGGAAGCTGCAAGGAGATGTTGGTTTCGGAAGGGCCTCTTGGAGATAGGCCGGCAGGAAGCTGAGTGCAAAGGACAGGGCAGGACTTCCTGTCCTCCCCTGGACGAACTTGCTCCCGGTCCAGATTCCCTGATTCTCCTTTGCTCTTAGACAAAGCAGCTTCCAACGGCAGGAAACCATTGAGGTATGTAAATATATATTTAGCTCAGGGAGGGTGCTCATATCTCCCAATGATCTTGACTTGCCTAGTGTAGTATGAGCGCTTTGATGTGTTCACAGGGAAATCAGTTCTGATGACGTGTCCTTTTTTGAAATAAAAACAAACAGCTCGTGCAGGTGGATTCCTTTTTGTCTGTGTTTTGAAAAGGGGCTGTGGCTCAGCGGGAGAGCATCTGCTTGACCTGCGGAAGGTCTCCGGTTCAATCCCCGGCATCTCCAGTGTAAAAAGAGACCGGGAAGCCGATGATGGGAAAGACTTCTGCTAGAGACCCTGGAGAGCAGCTGCAAGTCTGAGTAGACAAGACTGACCTCGATAGACTGATTGTCTGAGTCAGTAGGACAGATCCCGACGGGTAGCCGTGTTAGTCTGGCAGGAAAACAAGAGCCCCGTGGCACAGAGTGGTAAAGCTGCAGTACTGCAGTCTGAGCTCTCTGCTCATGACCTGAGTTCGATCCCGGCGGAAGCTGGGTTCAGGTGGCCGGCTCAAGGTTGACTCAGCCTTCCATCCTTCTGAAGTCAGTAAAATGAGTCCCCAGCTTGCTGGTGGGGGGGGGGAGTGTATCTGACTGGAGAAGGCAATGGCAAACCACCCTGTAAAAAGTCTGCCGTGAAAACGTGAAAGCAACGTCACCCCAAAGTCAGAAATGGCTGGTGCTTGCACAGGGGGGACTATCTTTACTTTTAGCAGGAGAAAAAGGGACGGAGTCCAGTGGTACCTTAAAGACTAACCAAATTTGTGGCAAGGTACATCAGCAGAAGGTGTACTAAATTATACCAGCAGCATCTACCTGAAAATGTTGCTCGCATTATAATTGTCATCATAAAACCTTACTCCCATCACACTTTTGAAATGACTTTCTCCTATGCAGCCGCAGTGGCACGATGAGGATTTCCATCTGCCTGCTTTTATATGTTTCGGGTATTTCCCGCTTTTTTGTGTGGGGGGGGGAATATTAGAAAGTTTGTCAACAAAATTCTCCCGGGGGTTTGAACAATGGAGCCCAGAAGCAAGTTTTTTTTTTTGGGGGGGGGGAGGGTGGAAATAAGAAAGAAAGAGCACAATAAAATTTAGAGGTTCTAGAGCTCCGCTCCTGTGAGCTCTAATTAGTTCATTTTTCCTGTTTCATGCAAAAAGCCCAGTTAGTTATAAATGTATTTAAAGTCTTTTCTCTAATCGCAGAAGTAAGGTCATAAGAACATAAGAGAAGCCATGTTGGATCAGACCAATGGCCCATCCAATCCAACACTCTGTGTTGCACAATGGCCAATATATGTGTGTGTGTGTACACACACACACATATATACTGTGGCTAATAGCCACTGATGGACCTCTGCTCCATATTTTTATCCAATCTCCTCTTAAAGCTGGCTATGCTTGTAGCCGCCACCACCTCCTGTGGCAGTGAATTCCACATGTTAATCACCCTTTGGGTGAAGAAGGACTTCCTTTTATCTGTTCTAACCCGACTGCTCAGCAATTTCATCGAATGCCCACAAGTTCTTGTATTGTGAGAAAGGGAGAATCCATTCATCTGTTGTTGATATTACTGCAGATTCCCCTTTCTGAACATACAGTAATCTTGCCGCCGCCGTCATATCCACAAATAAAGTCCCATGAGTTCTTTCTAATATACCATCCATTAATCCCAACAAAAAGGTGTCTGGTTTCAAAGGTATATTAATCTTTAAAATTTTCTGAATGTATTTGTATCCAAAATTTTCTACCTTTACTACATGTCTACCATAAGTAATGTTTTTTTTTCCACTCCGTTCTCATTTCTAACTCTTATATGAAATGTTTTTATTTTATTTAGTATATTTCTATTCCGCCCATTCCCATAGGGCTCAGGGTGGAGCACAACATATGAGAAAACAGTAAAATACAATAAAAAACATTTTATAAACAAACCACTCAACAGCACTCAGAAAAGTTTCCATACCATCACCTATTGCCCGGTCTGGCTGTCTCACATCATGAGAAGATGTTATTCCATAGAGATGACAGATATTATTCCGTTTTATAGCACAGGTGACAGGGCAGGAGAGGCCAACCAGATCAAGAAATAGACGCCCTCAGCCTCAACTAAAAGCCTGGCGGAACAGCTCCATTTTACAGGCCCTACGGAAGGCTAATAAGCCAGGTAGGGTCTGAATCTCCATAGGGAGCTGATTCCACCAGGTCGGGGCAAGGACTAAAAAAGATCTGGCTCTAGTTGAGGCAAGGCGGGTGTCTCTTGGGCTGCGGATGGCCAACAGATGTTGGGAGGTCGAATGAAATGACCTCCTGGGCATATATGGGAGCAGTCTTTTCTGGAGAACCTTAATTTCTGGAGTGGATCTGATGCAATAGGAATCTTCTTTTCCCCCCCACAAATTTTGTGTTTCTTGCAAAAAGCCCAGTTAGTTATAAATGGGGAGGGACGGTGGCTCAGTGGTAGAGCATCTGCTTGGGAAGCAGTAGGTCCCAGGTTCAATCCCCGGCATCTCCAAAAAAGGGTCCAGGCAAATAGGTGTGAAAAACCTCAGCTTGAGACCCTGGAGAGCAGGGGAGGGACGGTGGCTCAGTGCTAGAGCATCTGCTTGGGAAGCAGAAGGTCCCAGGTTCAATCCCCGGCATCTCCAACTAAAAAGGGTCCAGGCAAATAGGTGTGAAAAACCTCAGCTTGAGACCCTGGAGAGCCGCTGCCAGTCTGAGAAGACAATACTGACTTCGATGGACCGAGGGTCTGATTCAGGAGAAGGCAGCTTCATATGTTCATATGTGTGAGCTCTGTGCGGAGTCGTATTCCCAGCTGCCAGGTCCTGGCATTTGTTTGCTTCCTCCACCCGATTGGCACGCACGTGCGCGTGGATGAATCACTGGAGGTGGGCAGCGCTGATGTGATTCTATGTGGCGGCATCAAGCTTCTTTTTGTGCGATGCCCAGCCAGTGGCCCCATGACGCAGAGTGGTAAAGCTGCAGTACTGTGGGTCTGAACTCTCTGCTCACGACCTGAGTTCGATTCTGGCGGAAGCTGGATTCAGGTAGCCGGCCCAAGGTTGACTCAGCCTTCCGTCCTTCCGAGGTCGGTCAAAGGAGTACCCAGCTTGCTGGGGGGAAAGTGTAAAAGACGGGGGAAGGCAATGGCAAAGCACCCCGTAAAAAGTCTGCCGTGAAAACGTCGTGAAAGCGACGTCACCCCAGAGTTGGAAACAAGTGGTAAGTATGAGCTCATCAAAAATAGGGGGGTTTTTTGGCAGTGTTTTATCCATCAGGCAATATAGAGAGGGCACAAAGGAATGGAAGGGGCTGAAAAAGTGTGTTCCTGAGTTTCCTGGGGGAATGATGGTATGAGAATACATAGCCAGTTTGGTGTAGTGGTTAAGTGCACAGACTCTTATCTGGGAGAACCAGGTTTGATTCCCCACTCCTCCTCTTACAGCTGCTGGAATGGCCTTGGGTCAGCCATTGCTCTCGAAGGCGTTGTCCTTGAAAAGGGCAGCTGCTGTGAGAGCCCTCTCAGCCCCACCTACCTCACAGGGTGTCTGTTGTGGGGGGAGAAGATAAAGGAGATTGTAAGCTGCTCTGAGTCTGATTCAGAGAGAAGGACGGAGTATAAATCTGCAATTCTTCTTCTTCTAGATTCAGGGGTGGCCAAACTGTGGCTCGGGACCCACATGTGGCTCTTTCACACATATCGTGTGGCTCTTGAAACCCCTACTACTCTGCTGGCCAGCTTGGAGAAGGCATTTGTCCCTTTAAATCACTTCTCCAAGCCAAACCAGCCGGGGACTTGGAGAATGCATTTAAAGTTAAAGTTGCTCTCTTTCCACCCCTCCTCCCCCCACCTATTACTTTCTTTCCACCTTTCCTTCCTTCTTTGAGGCTCTCAAACCTCTGACATTCATGTCTTGCGGCTTTCAAACATCTGACTTTTATTCTGTGTGGCTCTTACGTTAATCAACCTTGACCATCCCTGACATAGATAATATAATGAATGGAATGGGGGGAAACCAGCCACCTCTGACGTTCAGTTGTCCACAAGCTCACAACTTTTATCCTTCCCTGTAAAATCCTGTCATCCTCTTGGGTTGAACACACACGCATGAAGCTGTCTATGGGTCTCTCCAGGGTCTCAGGCTGAGGTCTTTCCCATCACCTACTGCCTGGTATTTTGACTGGAGAGGGCAGGGATTGAACCCTGGGACCTTCTGCATGCCAAGCACAGGCTCTTCCACTGAGCCACAGCTCCTCCCTATGTGATAGGTTCTTCCCAAAGAAGCTTGACCAGACTGCTTGGGTGGAGCTGGGTTTGGACCTTCAGAGAGCAGCATCTGCCTTCTCTGGGAGCTGTCCGTGGTGCTGTGGTCCTTCCGCAGACAGGAGACCCTTAGTCCAAGCCAGCCTCCTCCAGGTCTTGCAGAAGCATCCCCACTGTCTTATGATTTATGCATGCGATGGAGAAGGTAGAGAAAGAAGTACTTTTCTCCCTTTCTCACAGTACAAGAACTAGTGGGCACTCAATGAAATTAATGAGCAGTACCGTGGCACAGAGTGGTAAAGCTGCAGTACTGCAGTCTGAGTTCTCTGCTCATGACCTGAGTTGATCCTGGCGGAAACTGGGTTCAGGTAGGTGGCTCAAAGTTGACTCAGCCTTCCATCCTTCCGAGGTTGGTCAAATGAGTATCCGGGTTGTTGGAGGGAAAGTGTAGAAGACTGGGGAAGGCAATGGCAAACCACCCCATAAAAGTCTGCCGTGAAAATGTCGTGATGCGACATCACTCCAGAGTCGGAAATGACTGGTGCTTGCACAGGGGACTGCCTTTTTTTATTTTTTAAGGCTTTGAACAGATAAAAGGAAGTCCTTCTTCGCCCAAAGAGTAATTAGCACATGGAATTCACTGCCACGGGAAGTGGTGGTGGCTACAAGCATGGATGGCTTCAAGAAGGGATTGGATAAACTTATGGAGCAGAGCTCCATCAGTGGCTATTAGCCACAAGGTATGGATGGAACACTCCGTCTGGGGCAGTGATGCTCTGTCTTCTTGGTGCTTGGTGGGGGCCACAGCAGGAGGGCTTCTGGAGTTCTGGCCCTGCTGGTGGACACCCTGATGGCACTTGGGTTTTGGCCACTGTGTGGCACAGAGACTTCAATCACACACACTAAATAATTCACTTTCAATCCACTTCCAATGCACTTTCCAACTGAATTTTGCCAGTTCACACACAGTAAAATCCAGTTGGAAGGTGCATTGAAAGTGAATTGAAAGTGCGTTATTTAGTGTGTGCGATTGCAGCCAGAGTGTTGGACTGGATGGGCCACTGGCCCGATCCAACATCACTTCCCTTATGTTTTCATTACATCTGAAACAACTTACGCCCGTAACCGAAGACTCAAAGCATAGCTCCCAAAACACAGAGGGTATAGAGAGAGTTAATTCATAAGGCATAAAAAATGGGAACGGGGAGAGAGAAGACTGAAGCGTGATACAAAGAAATACGTTAGAAGGGCCGCAGCCTAAGCACGTCCTCAGTGGAGACGGAAACCATTTGAAGAGGAACTTGCAGAGATGCCCCAGGGGTCTGGCTTTGTTGTGATGACCCTGAAGGCTTCTCTCTGCATACCGTGGCTTAACCCCCTAAGAAAGCCTTCCTTGTTTCCTTCTTGGCTTAGGAAGTGTCTGAACCACAGGGGCTAGCGTAGGACCATCCCCCTTCTTCATTTCTTCTCCAGTCAGCGTTGAGCCGATATCCCTCCCCGATGATTTTTCTCTCTCTCTCCCTCCTTGTCCCATGATTCTCCTCACAGGGTGATTATTATTTAGTCAGGCCGGGGAGCTTGTGAGATGAGGCGTGTTCTCCGGGGACTGGACAGGCCGTTCTGTTTCTCAGACCAGACGGAAGACCACGTTGGGTCGGGTGATGATTTGTTGTTTACGGATACAGGGCTGCTGTTACAGCAGTCCAGAGCTTCCAAGTTGGGCCATCAACTCTGAGTGGTATAGGCAGCGCTCTGGATGGTACAGGCAAATCTTAGGCTGCAAAATGAGGTCTTTCCTGTTTCCTCAGATCTGCTTGGCTTGAAGGAGTCAGAGCAGGGGTGTCAAACATGTAGCCCAGGGGCCGAATCACGCCCCTGGAGGGCTCCTATCAGCCCCCTGAGCAACTGACTCTAGTTTGCTGCCTTCTCCCTCTCTCTTGCTTCCTTCTGCATCTCAGCTTGCTTTGCAAGGCCTGCTCAATTGCACAGGAGCTACAGAGCAAAGCCTCTATTTTCTCTATCGGTTGCAGCTCCTCCCCCTCCTGGTCGCCTGGGGAAGGAAGGAAAGAGCCAGAGCTTCCTTTGCCCAGTTCCCTGGATCCCAGGGGAGAGATACAAAGCAAGCACCTTTCAGACCGCCTAATTAAGTGGTTGACCTAATATTTTAAGCATGTTTTATTTTAAATTTTTTCAAAAAATCTTTAGTCGTGTTCGTGTCATTTAAAAAGTTTATATCTCTGCTACCTAATCTTAATTAGGTACACACGTGGCCTGGCCCAACACTGCCTGGTGCAGCCCGCCAAGGTCTCATTTATGTCAGATCCGGCCCTCATAACAAATGAGCTCGATACCCTGCCTCAGCTGAAGAGAATTGGAGAAAGAGCATACCCCTTGTCACCCAGACACCCGGCCACCAAAGCCAGAGGAGTCTTGGTCGCCTGGACAACAACTAGACATAATAATAATAATAATAATAATAAAAAATAATAATAATAATACATTTTATTTATATCCTGCCCTCCCCACTGAAGCAGGCTCAGAGCGGCTCACAACATATAAAATTACAGTTTACAATCTAAAACATCAATACAGTTCAATACACAATTCCTAAATAAAACCGACACAATTAAAACCATCATTTGTAATTAAAATTAACATTTTCGGTGCTACATCTCGGATACTTTCCTCAGTGGGTGTGGCGGATGGATATAGTAGATTATATCTACTGCAGCTCTACATTAAGCCTTCATTTAGGCGAAGGCCATTTTAAAAAGAGTGGTCTTGCAGGCCCTACGGAATTGGTCGAGACTCCGCAGGGCCCGCACCTCATCCGGTAGTTGATTCCACCAGCGCAGAGCGACGATCGAAAAGGCCCATTCACACATGCTCTTCAACTTGGCCTCTTTCGGCTCGGGGATTGTCAACCAGTTCTTTCCCCCTGATCTCAGTACTCTCTGGGGCACATATGGGGAGAGACGGTCCCTAAGGTAGGCAGACCCACGACCATATAGGGCTTTAAAGGTAATGACCAGCACTTTGTAACGAAAAGGTATATAACTCCAGGTAGGGCCTGGAGATCTCCCAGACTCACACCAGATCTACAGAGATCAGTTCCCCTGGAGAAAATGGCTGCTTCGGAGGGTGAACTCTGTGGCATTATATCACACCGAGGCTCCTCTCCTCCTTGAGCGCTGCACCCTCTGCAGGCTCCACCCCCCAAATCTCCAAGAATTTCCCAGCCCAGCCTTGGCCACCCTACCGGCCAATCAGGGCAAGGCTCAGACTGGAGCCAGGGCTGGCCCTGTCACTAGGTAAACTAGGTGATTGCCTAGAGCGCCAGCATTCTGGGGGTGACAAATTGTGACTCTGTGATGTTATCAGTGCGGTGGGAGGCGCCGGAAGTTAGGCTGGCCTAGGGTGCTGGACAGTTTAGGGCAGGGGGGGCAAACTTGCTTAACATAAGAGCCACAGAGAATAAATGTCAGATCTTTGAGAGCCGCAAGACATGAACGTCAGATGTTTGAGAGCCGCAAGACAGGAAGGAAGGCAGGCAAAGAAGAAGATATTGATATTGGATTTATACCCCACCCTCCACTCTGAATCTCAGAGAGGCTTACAATCTCCTTTACTTTCCTCCCCCACAACAGGCAACCTGTGAGGCGGGTGGGGCTGAGAGAACTCTTCCAGAAGCTGCTCGTCCATGGACAGCTCTGCGAGAGCCATGGCTGACCCAAGGCCATTCCAGCAGCTGCAAGTGGAGTAGCGGAGAATCAAACCCAATTCTCCCAGATAAGAGTCAGCACACAACCACGACACCAAACTGGTGATTTAAGAAGTGATTTAAAGAGAGAAATGCCTTCTCCAAGCCAGCCGATGGGATGGTGGGGGCTTCAAGAGCCACGCAATACGTGTGAAAGAGCCACATGTGGCTCCCGAGCCACAGTTTGGCCACTTTTGGTCTAGGGCCAGCCTTGACCGGAGCTGTGCCCTTTGTAGACAAACCGGGACTTCAGAGCTGTAGGGTTGGATCTTCAAGCTCCGCCCATCCCGACATGTGACATAACTGCATGGTGCATTGTGCTTTTTAGGAATTTAAGCAACCATCGGCGAGGGGGGCGGGAATCACACCAAGGTCACTCGCTACAGCCTTTTCCCCTCGTCAGACTTGGCCATCTTTAATGATCTCCGAGAGCCGTCAGGTTTTGTCGGCTCTGGTGCGTTCACCGGGCTGGCGGGGTTGAAGATTCATCATCGTAAGGGGGTTCTGCTTGGTCAGCTGGCAGAAGGAGAGTGTAACGCTAATGGAAGGCAGGAGCGCGAGCAAGATTGGAAGGGGACAAATAGAAGGGGCTCACCGGCCCCGATGGTTATAAATGGGCTGTGGAGGCAGCGGCCCAATGGAGGGGAGCGCCGTTGCGCTCGGTGACAGCGAAAGCTGAACAGCGGTGGTTTTGAAGAGAGGTGCGAGGGTGGAATTAAGTTGCTTGTGACACTTTCATTAGTAGGATGTCTGCCCGCTGGGTCTCTTCCTTGCCGCTGCATTTGCTTCTCCAGGGTAGACTGCCCCTGAGCATGGATCTTGTTAAGGGGAAGAAGTACAGCAGCTTCCGTACAAACCTGCCCAATCATTGTATTTCTCTTCCTAAGCTAAAATTGGTGGGCCGCCATCGTCCCGATACACGAGACAGGGTCTTCTTTGTGGTGGCGCCTTGGTTGTAGGATATCTTCCCTTCAGCTCTTCGTATGAATACTGACCTTGTGAACTTTTTGGTTCCAGTTTGAGACTTGTTTCCTTTTACTTTACCGATGCGGCAGTATCTGTTTCGTTTGTTCAGTTTTAGGCTTGCTTTTCAACCGTTCTGAACCGTTGTGGTTTTTAAGTGACTGCGGTTGATTAGTTTTGCAAGCTGCCCTTCATTTTAATGTCTTGTTTTCTGAACTGAGGACTGGCCGTGTCTGTTTTAATATCTTGTTCTTAAGTCCTGCTCTCTATTATACTGCGCCCTTTTAAATGCTGTCATCTAGAGATGCTGTTCTTACATTTACATCTGGTGGCCTAGGAACAAAATGGGAGTGAGAAACAGCTTAGAGATCTCCCCTGCCCCCCCGCCCCAGGTCTCTTTCTTCAGGGTTTTAAGAGCTCTTAAAGACCCGAGTAAGCTAATTTCCTTTTCCTCTTTCCCCCCACTTTTGACTCACTCTCAGCTGTTCTCAATATTTTTAGCCTCCTGGAATACGCTGCGTTCTAACGCTGCCGGCTCTAGGTTCAGGATTTCCCAGAGGTCGATGCGGGGGGGGGGGGACCTTGGGGAAGGAGGGAGTTTGTGAAGGAAAAGGGCCTCAGCAGGGTATAATGCCACAGAGTCCCCCCCCCAAAGCAGCCATTTTCTCCGGGGGAACTGATCTCCGTCGTCTGGAGATCAATCGTAATCCTAGGAGATTTTCAGGGAACAGCTGGAGGTTGGCAACAAAGTCAGCCGGCGAGCTTCATGGCGAAGTCGGGATCTGTATCCAGCTCTACCAAGTCCTACTCCAGTACTCTGACTACTACACCAGGGGTGGCCAAAATTGCTTATTGTAAGAGTCCCATAGAGTAAACGTCAGATATTTGAGAGCTGCAAGGCATGAACGCGAGAGGTTTGAGAGCTGCCAGAAGGGGAGGAAGGGAGGAAGGAAGGCAAATAGATGGGGAGATGAAGGTGGAGAGAAAGCAACTTTAACTTTAAATGCGTTCTCCAAACTGGCCAACGAGGTGGTGAGGGCTTCGGAAGCCGATATGTGTAAAACATAAGAACATAAGAGAAGCCATGTTGGATCAGACCAAAGGCCCATCCAGTCCAACACTCTGTGTCACAGAAGAACATAAGAGAAGCCATGTTGGATCAGACCAAAGGCCCATCCAGTCCAACACTCTGTGTTACACAGTGGCCAATAAACACACACACTGTGGCTAATAGCCACTGGTGGACCTCTGCTCCATATTTTTATCCAATCTCCTCTTGAAGCTGACTATGCTTGTAGCAGCTGCCGCCTCCTGTGGCAGTGAATTCCACATGTTAATCACCCTTTGATGAAGAAGTACTTCCTTTTATCCGTTTTAACCTGTCTGCTCAGCAATTTCATCGAATGCCCACGAGTTCTTGTATTGTGAGAAAGGGAGAAAAGGACTTCTTTCTCTACTTTCTCCACCCCCTGCATAATCTTGTAAAAAGAGCCACATGTGGCTCCCGAGCCATAGTTTGACCACTCCTGTACTACACCACCTTGGTATGCACAGTTCTGCACATAAATAACCCAAGTTGGCCCTTCTGTTCCTGATTGGTAACCAGAACGGAACCCCTCAGCCTGTTGTGTTCAAGGCTACTCCAGTGACATCAAACTCCACCAAATCGTGTTCCCATTCTGTTGCCTGGGTCCCCCCTTCGCCCCAAATACAGTTACCCTTTGGAATTCAGTGCCCCAGGATTCAATTGCTTGCAAATGTTTTTGCGTGGGCTATTCAGCCTACCGGGGAGCAATTCATAGCTGAAGCCGGGCACCTTATGGAACCGTCTGCCTGATGAGGTCAGGAAAGCTCCCGCTCTCTCCAGGCTTTCTGCAAGCGTTGCAGGACTGAATTATTCAAGAGGGCTTTTTGCACAGGAAACAGGACTCTGCTGTAACAAGAGGGTTCAGAAAGAAGCTGGTGTGTGTGTGTGTGTGGGGGGGGAGGGTTAGGGCAAGGGTGGCCAGGCTCTGGCTCGGGAGCCATATGAGGCTCTTTCACACATATTGTGTGGCTCTCGAAGACCCCACCTCCCCATTGGCCTGCTTAGAGAAGGCATTTGTCTCTTTAAATCACTTCTCCAAGCCAAGCCAGCTAGCAGCTTGGAGAATGCATTTAAAGTTAAGGTTGCTTTCTTTCCATCTCTCCCTCCCTATTTCCTTCCTTCCTCCCTTCCTTCCCTTCCTTCCCTTCCTCCCCTCCCTCCCTCCCTCCCTCCCTCCCTCCCTCCCTTCCTTCCTTCCTTCCTTCCTTCCTTCCTTCCTTCCTTCCTTCCTTCCTTCCTTCCTTCCTTCCTTCCTTCCTTCCTTCCTTCCTCCCTCCCTCCCTCCCTCCCTCCCTCCCTCCCTCCCTCCCTCCCCTTCCCTCCCTTCCTCCCTCCCTCCCTTCCCTTCCTCCCTTCCTTCCTTCCTCCCTCCCTCCCTCCCTCTCTTCCTCCCTCCCTTCCTCCTCAAACATCTGACATTCATGTCTTGACGTTTTCAAACATCAGATGTTTATTCTATGTGGCTCTTATGTTATGCAAGTTTGGCCACCCTGGACTGTACTATACCACTTTATATAGTTCCTACTATCTGTTGCAGTGAGTTGGGTCCCTACCAGGTAATCTTTGCATTGTTTAATGTGTCCTATTGATACATCCTTTGTGTTGCTTTGCTTCACCTCTGTCTCAGGTCTCCTGTTGGTTCCAGACTTCTACAAGTCAGATCCTCTCTCATTCCCTGCTTGGTGTCCCATTGTGTTGATTGTACAGACTTATTCTGCCTGTTGATTATACAGACTTATTCTGCAATCTGCCTCCAGTCCCAGCAAGAAAGGGGGTCTCTAAAAGAAATAAATGCATATATAAAATTTCCCAGATGGCTGAGATAAGGCCAAGCAGATCACAAGTCATGCCTCTCGGCTCTTAACCTTTTCTCTGACAGTCTTTTGAGGGGACCACTGTGGCCCTTTACGAAAATTCACTGAAGCATAGTCTTCATTGGTACCGTTCCTCTGCCCCTCCTACTTTTTAAGGAACTAGATAAAACATTGCACTGTAGCAGCACAAAAATCAAAGCGCTGTTTGCACCATGGAGAGAAAATCCAGGAGGACTCGAAACAATAAGTCAATGGATTTCCTCTTTCCAGCTCTTGCCACAAGCTTCTCAAAATGCCATTTTTAGTTGCCTGAAAAGAAAGCAGCGCATGGCAAAAATAGATAGGTGGCTCACTCCAAAGTCTTCATCCGAGAAGCACACACCCTTCCTTGTGGCGGGAAATGGAAAACATCCAATTCCACAACTGGGCATGATCACCCACACAGACGGGCCTACTGGAGGTTGGCATCCTGGCAAGGCATTCTGGGTGCTGGAGTTTCACAGAACAAGCCCGGGGGATATTGAAGAGAGCTAGACATGTCTTGCGAATGTGTTCGTGGGCGAATCTAGTAAAACGTCACTCAAAAAGAATCTTCATGCGACTGTATCAGTCAAGCTTGCAGTGGCTTAGCAGTGCCCATTTGCAAATCAGCGATGTAGATGCCCTGACCTGATTGGCCCAGGCTGGCCCAATCCCGTCAGACCTTCGAAGCTAAGTAGGATCGACCCTGGTTAGTACTTGGATGGGAGACTACAGAGCAAGGCCAGGGCGGATACACAGAGGCAGGCAATGGCAAACCACCTCTGAACACCTCTTGCCTTGAAAACCCTACAGGCTCGGCTTACGTCGGCTGCGACCTGACGGCAGTTTCCACCGTATCCGGTGGAGAGGAAGGAAGGTCCCTAATCCAGTGGTTCTTCCAGATTAGAAATAGTGCAGTGGTTCCATTTCAGAAATAAATCCAGGTCACTTGGAACCAATATTCCCTCGAAGCTGCGGAGTCGAGTAAGCAAAAATTCTACTTTGTGAGCTACTGGTAATTAAAGTTGCATCGTTTGGTTTGCTCTGGGGCCATTTTTCCTGAGCTAAGACAAAAATCTGCGCGCTGGAAGCTAAACATTGGTGAGCCTGGAACCCTGTAGAGCGGGGATGTCGAACTCATTTGTTACGAGGGCTGAATCTGACATAAATGAGACCTTGTCGGGCTGGGCCATGTCAGGCTGGGCCAGGTGTGTTCCCATTTAAAATTAGGTAGCAGAGGTATAATAATATAATAAGAGCCCCGTGCAGTCTGAGCTCCCTGCTCATGACCTGAGTTCAATCCCAGCGGAAGCTGGTTCAGGTTGCTGGCTCCAGGTTGACTCAGCCTTCCACCCTTCTGAGGTCAGTAAACTGAGTACATAGCTTGCTGGGGGGAAAGTGTAGATGACTAGGGAAGGCAATGGCAAACCACCCCGTAAAAAGTCTGCCGTGAAAACATTGTGATGCAATGCAATGTGATGTCACCCCAGAGTCGGAAACTACCTTTACCTTTTAGCAGAGATATAAACTTTACACAGACAAAAACAAAGATTTTTTTTTAAAAAAATAAATAAAACATGCTTAAAACAATAGCACTCGTTGGTCTTAAAGGTGCTTCCTTTGTATCTCTCCCATGGGATTCGAGGAACTAGGCAAAGGAAGCTCTGGCTCTTTCCTTCCTTCCCAGGAAACGCAGGTGGTGGGGAGGAGCCTCAGCCAATGGAGAAAACACAGGCTTTGCTCTGTAGCTCCTGTGCGATTGAGCAAACGTGGCAAAACAAGCTGTGATGCAGAAGGAAGCAAGAGAGAGGGAGAAGGAAGCAGATGACAGCCAGTTGCTTGGGAGGGCTGATGGGAGCCCTCTGGGGGCCTGATTTGGCCCCCAGGGCGCCTGTTTGACACCCCTGCTGTAGAGAAATTCAGCCCCGAAGAACGTCAGAAGGGCTCCTATTTATTGATGTCTTTTAATTCTTGCAAAGGAGATTCAAGGTGCTTCTTGAAGTTTCCTCAAAATCCTCTGCTGCTGGTCTAGTGATAGGGATGGCCTTGGAATGAACTCTTGGCTCACCTTTGCCTAGGTGAAATAAACAAAAGACGGGGATGACCAGGAGCACTTCTGGGTTTGGCAGGATTTATCTGAAGCAGAGGAAAGAAGAACCAGTTCTGTGCCAGCCAAGCAAAGCTAGATTGACTCTAACCCGAAGCACATCCGGTCGATCCAGTTGTAGGGCTCCGACACGGCTCTACTGATAACCATCAGTTCTACCCTCGAGCTTCCCTTCCGGTTTTTCTTCTTGTAAGGCGAAGAGACAGCCGCTGGTTGTTCTAGACGCAGAATGTACTCAGGCTGTGTGCTCGTGAAAAACAGCAATAGTAAGATAGCCCCACAGCGCAAAGTGGTAAAGCTGCAGCACTGCAGTCCGAGCTCTCTGTTCACGACCTGAGTTCGATCCCGGCGGAAGCTGGGTTCAGGTAGCCGGCTCAAGGTTGACTCAGCCTTCCATCCTTCTGAGGTTCGTCAAATGAGTACCCAGCTTGCTGGGGGGAAAGTGTACATCAGGGGTGCCGAACTCATTTGTTATGCGGGCCGGATCTGACATAAATGAGACCTTGTTGGGCGGGTCATGTCAGGTTGGGCCGAGCCATGTTGGGCCAGGCCATGTGGGTACCTATATAAGATTAGGTAGCAGAGCGATAAAAGAACGCAGACAAATATATATTTTTTAAAACTTTAAACATGTTTAAAACGTGAGCACTCATTGGTCTTAAAGATGCTTTCTTTGTATTTCTCCCATGGGATCCAGGGAACTGGGCAAAGGAAGCTCTGACTCTTTCCTTCCTTCCCCAGGGGACTGGGAGGGGGAGGAGCCTCAGCCAATAGAAGGAAGAGAGGCTTGGCTCAGTAGCTCTGCAATTGAGAGAGCCTTGGAAAGCAAGCTATCCCTCCCCCCTTCCTCCCCAAGAGAGGAGCCTCAGCCAATGGAGGAGACAGAGGTTTTGCTCTGTAGCTCCTGTGCAGTCAAGCAAGCCTTGCAAAGCAAGCTGTTTTGCAGAAGGAAGCAAGATATAAGGAGCAAGAAGCAGATGACAGCCAGTTGCTCAGGGGCCTGATAGGAGCCCTCCGGGGGCCTGATTCGACTCCCGAACTACATGTTTGACACCCCTGGTGTAGATGACTGAGGAAGGCAATGGCAAACCACCCCATAAAAAGTCTGCCATGAAAATGTCGTGATGCGATGTCACTCCAGAGTCGGAAGCAACTGGTGCTTGCACAGGAGACTACCTTTACCTTTAATAAATGAAAACTCTGCACCCAGTCAAGTTACTGGTCCTTACGTTTGTAGGATGATTAAAAGGCTGCTGGCGATGGTTGCTGGAACACCCCTAAGAAGAAGATGAAGATATTGGATTTATATCCCGCCCTCCACTCTGAAGAGTCTCAGAGCGGCTCACAATCTCCTTTCCCTTCCTCCCCCACAACAGACACCCTGTGAGGTAGATGAAGATATTGGTTTTATATCCCGCCCTCCACTCCGAGGAGTCTCAGAGCGGCTCACAATCTCCTTTCCCTTCCTCCCCCACAACAGACACCCTGTGAGGTGGGTGGGGCTGGAGAGGGCTCTCACAGCAGCTGCCATTTCAAGGACAACTTCTGCCAGAGCTATGGCTGACCCCAGGCCATGCCAGCAGCTGCAAGTGGAGGAGTGGGGAATCAAACCCGGTTCTCCCAGATAAGAGTCCACCCACTTAACCACTACACCAAACTGGCTCTCCAGAAGGGTGGTGCAGTCGATGTCCTCTGTTTGTTGGTGGGGCTTCAGCCTTCGCAGTCATGAGAGCTAGTAGTCTCTAAAGTACCGTGCACATCTTCACCTTTATTGTAGTGTATCACAATAACAATAGTCAAACTAAACGTGCGAGGAGAAGCTTGATACTGTGATTCGGCAAAGAATGAAAAGACATGTCCTAGTTAGGTTGCTTTGGCTAGAAATGCCATCATTTGTTTACACAGTGATGGTGGAGAAATTGGTCAGTGCAAATTGTTGCGGTTCTGGGTTTTCCACGCCGTCCTCTCGCTCTTTTAAAGGCTTGGTTTGGGGCCATTTTTGTTCAAAACACTGTTGCATGAAATTGCACTGCTAGCCTGATCCAGCATGGAATGCCAAAGTGTTATCGATATATCGATTTGTTACTTTATTTTATTCAATTTGTATCCCACTCTCCCTGCAAGCAGACTCACGGCATTACCTGCATAATTCTGACTCTACACACTGTGTTGGGAAGCTGGTAGTGGCGGAAGCAACGAATGGTACATCATATCGAAGCCCTGCCCATAACTTTTGGTATTTTCCTTCAGCATCGTTCATCTGAGATTTTAACAGCTCTCGGCCTGCCGCTTTTCAAACGCTTTTAAAAACATTCGAGGCTACAAACTAGTGTTGCTGTTTTGGGGGGGGTTTTTTTAATGGAAGCCCGAGAAGTGCAGGAAACTGCATTTGTACCATTAGGGTTTGTAGAGTCTTTCGGGATCAAGTGCCGTGTTCTACTGGAGAAAGTTTTCCTTCCAGAAAACTTGTCTGGAAGGAAAACTTTCTCCAGTAGAACGCGGCACTTGATCCCGAAAGACTCTACAAACCCTAATGATGTTACATTCGAGGCTACAAACTAGTGTTGCTGTTTTGGGGGGTTTTTTTAATGGAAGCCCGAGAAGTGCAGGAAACTGCATTTGTACCATTAGGGTTTGTAGAGTCTTTCGGGATCAAGTGCCGTGTTCTACTGGAGAAAGTTTTCCTTCCAGAAAACTTGTCTGGAAGGAAAACTTTCTCCAGTAGAACGCGGCACTTGATCCCGAAAGACTCTACAAACCCTAATGGTGTTACCAGCCGTGAAAACCTGAAATCTTTGCATTCGTACCCATTACCACGTCCAGCTCTCGTGGAATTGTCACACAGTGTGGAATTAATATGTGGAACGTGCCTGCGATGATTTAGAGTTGGGAGTGAGCAGTGAAGTGGCCAAGTTTGCGGATGACACTAAATTGTTCAGGGTGGTGAGAACCAGAGAGGATTGTGAGGAACTCCAAAGGGATCTGTTGAGGCTGGGTGAGTGGGCGTCAACGTGGCAGATGCGGTTCAATGTGGCCAAGTGCAAAGTAATGCACATTGGGGCTAAGAATCCCAGCTACAAATACAAGTTGATGGGGTGTGAACTTGCAGAGACTGATCAAGAGAGAGATCTTGGGGTCATGATAGATAACTCACTGAAAGTGTCAAGACAGTGTGCGTTTGCAATAAAAAAGGCCAATGCCATGCTGGGAATTATTAGGAAGGGAATTGAAAACAAATCAGCCAGTATCATAATGCCCCTGTATAAATCGATGGTGCGGTCTCATTTGGAGTACTGTGTGCAGTTCTGGTCACCGCACCTCAAAAAGGATATTATAGCTTTAGAGAAGGTGCAGAGAAGGGCAACTAGAATGATTAAAGGGCTGGAGCACTTTCCCTATGAAGAAAGGTTGAAACGCTTGGGACTCTTTAGCTTGGAGAAACGTCGACTGCGGGGTGACATGATAGAGGTTTACAAGATAATGCATGGAATGGAGAAAGTAGAGAAAGAAGTACTTTTCTCCCTTTCTCACAATACAAGAACTCGTGGGCATTCGATGAAATTGCTGAGCAGACAGGTTAAGACGGATAAAAGGAAGTACTTCTTCACCCAAAGGGTGATTAACATGTGGAATTCACTGCCACAGGAGGTGGTGGTGGCCACAAGCATGGCCACCTTCAAGAGGGGTTTAGATAAAAATATGGAGCACAGGTCCATCAGTGGCTATTAGCCACAGTGTATGTGTGTATATAACATTTTTTGCCACTGTGTGACACAGAGTGTTGGACTGGATGAGCCATTGGCCTGATCCAACATGGCTTCTCTGATGTTCTTATGTGACACAGAGTGTTGGACTGGATGGGCCATTGGCCTGATCCAACATGGCTTCTCTTATGTTCTTATGTGACACAGAGTGTTGGACTGGATGGGCCATTGGCCTGATCCAACATGGCTTCTCTTATGTTCGTATGTGACACAGAGCGTTGGACTGGATGGGCCATTGGCCTGATCCAACATGGCTTCTCTTATGTTCTTATGTGACACAGAGTGTTGGACTTGATGGGCCATTGGCCTGATCCAACATGGCTTCTCTTATGTTCTTATGTGACACAGTGTGTTGGACTGGATGGGCCACTGGCCTGATCCAACATGGCTTCTCTTATGTTCTTATGTGACACAGAGTGTTGGACTTGATGGGCCATTGGCCTGATCCAACATGGCTTCTCTTATGTTCTTATGTGACACAGTGTGTTGGACTGGATGGGCCACTGGCCTGATCCAACATGGCTTCTCTTATGTTCTTATGTGACACAGAGTGTTGGACTTGATGGGCCGTTGGCCTGATCCAACATGGCTTCTCTGATGTTCTTATGTGACACAGAGTGTTGGACTGGATGGGCCATTGGCCTGATCCAACATGGCTTCTCTTATGTTCTTATGTGACACAGAGTGTTGGACTGGATGGGCCATTGGCCTGATCCAACATGGCTTCTCTTATGTTCTTATGTGACACAGAGCGTTGGACTGGATGGGCCATTGGCCTGATCCAACATGGCTTCTCTTATGTTCTTATGTGACACAGAGTGTTGGACTGGATGGGCCATTGGCCTGATCCAACATGGCTTCTCTTATGTTCTTATGTGACACAGAGCGTTGGACTGGATGGGCCATTGGCCTGATCCAACATGGCTTCTCTTATGTTCTTATGTGACACAGAGTGTTGGACTTGATGGGCCATTGGCCTGATCCAACATGGCTTCTCTTATGTTCTTATGTGACACAGTGTGTTGGACTGGATGGGCCACTGGCCTGATCCAACATGGCTTCTCTTATGTTCTTATGTGACACAGAGTGTTGGACTTGATGGGCCATTGGCCTGATCCAACATGGCTTCTCTTATGTTCTTATGTGACACAGAGTGTTGGACTTGATGGGCCACTGGCCTGATCCAACAGGGCTTCTCTTATGTTGTTATGTGACGCAGAGTGTTGGACTGGATGGGCCACTGGCCTGATCCAACAGGGCTTCTCTTATGTTATTATGTGACACAGAGTGTTGGACTTGATGGGCTGTTGGCCTGATCCAACATGGCTTCTCTTATGTTCTTATGTTCTTATGTGGTGATGGCCGTTAAATCTTTGGCTTGGAAAAGGGACCGGACAGATTCGTTGGGGAGGACAGGCCCTATCAGAGATGACAGCTAAGCAGAAGCTCCAGATGCAGAGGCAGTAAACCATGGAATACCCATTGCTGAAAGGAGAGGTCTCTTTGTGGGAAAAGGATACTGAACTAAGCAGCTTTTGGGTTTGATGCAGGCCTTCTTATGTCCCTATACAGCCGTACCAAGTCAATCTCCCCCAATACCCATTTCCTTTCCCCTTATTCATTCTTTGGGATAGGAGTCACAGGGTGAGGGTTTCAGGCGTGGCCAGCTAGGGCGGTCACCCTTATCGTTCGCACTATGCAGCCTCCAAAGCCAGTTTGGTGAAGTGGTTAAGTACACGGACTCTTATTTAGGAGAACCGGGTTTGATTCCCCGCTCCTCCTCCATATGTACCTGCCGGTGTGACCTTAGGTCGGTCGCAAGTTCGCTCAGAGCTGTTCTGCTCGAGAGCAGTTCTCGGGAGCGTTCTCTCAGCGCCAACTACCTCACAGGGTGTCTGTTGTGGGGAGAGGAAGGGAAGGAAGATGGTAAGACGCTCTGAGATTCTGAGTGAAGGGTGGGGTGTAAATCCAATCCAGTTCCCTCCTCCCTCTCCTCCTCCTCCTTCCTCTTTCTCTTCTTCTTTTTCTGTGGCAGCCCATTGCTAGCCTCTCTGCCCCACTGCCTCCCCCCATAGAAATGGTGTCAGGCTAATGGAATCGCTTGGCTTTCCCCTTCTCGAAGGCCTGACCACACAATTTGGCATTGTGGCTCCAGTGAAACACGGGTTTCCCAGTCTTGACAGAACTTGGCAGGTCTTTAAAGGGATCTGTTCTCCGAAGCCTGGCTTGGAATCAGGCTCAATAATCCAGACCTTTGTGTTCAAAGCCAGGAAGCTGGCTGCAGCGCTCGTAATGATAGCTTTTGACAGCGGACTCAGAAAGGCCCGAAGAAAGACGGGTTCCCAAGAGAGGCGGTTCGGAAAAGATCCCAGCGAAGGATCTGAGCCGTCACGCTCTCATCTTGCGGCCCCTTAGTACCCAAAATCACAAGCAACTGAATTCAGACTAACGGATGTCATGTTATGCCAGTAGATGCCAAGATGGAGGACACAGTTTTGGAGTCAGAATGAGTGCATTTTCCCTATTTAATTTCTTTTCGATTTGTTCCATCTTTCGGTTTATTGTTTTGTCTCTCTCTCTCTCTCTCTCTCTCTCTTTGTTTTCTGCTTTTCTTTGTTGATCAGGAGATTAACTGTGCATGCATAAAACACTGTCAAGTCACTTGTGACTAGGGTCCCCGGGTCCCCAACGGATGGGGGTAGAATTGCCAGATCCCATTTGGGAAGCTCCTGGAGATTTGGGGATGGAGCCTGTGGAAGAGAGAGACCTCATTGGGGTATGGTGCTGTAGAGTCCACCCACCAAAGCAGCCGAGTTCTCCAGGGGAACTGATCTCTGTTGTCTGGAGATGAGCTGTAATTTGGGGAGGGACTCTGGCTCAGTGGTAGAGCATCTGCTTGGTAAGCAGAAGGTCCCAGGTTCAATCCCCGGCATCTCCATCTAAAAAGGGTCCAGGCAAATAGGTGTGAAAAACCTCAGCTTGAGACCCTGGAGAGGCACTGCCAGTCTGAGTAGAGGATACTGACTTTGATGGACCGAGGGTCTGATTCGGTAGAAGGCAGCTTCATATGTTCATATGTTCCCAGATTCCACCTGGAGGCTGGCTGAATCCACTTCTGAGTTATGGCAACGCTATGAATTCATGTCCTCCAAAACATCCTCTTGCTAACAGCTTTGCTCAATCTATCTCCTGTTGGGTTCTTCCTCTTTTCCCGTTGCCTTCCACTTTTCCTAGCATGATTGTCTTTTCCAGTGAAAATTGTTTTCTCATAACGTGAGAAATCCAGTATCCTCTGTGTTGTCATTTTTGCGTCTACAGATAGTTCAAGCTTGATTTGATTTAGAACCCATTGATTTGTCTTTTTGGCGGTCCACGATGAACAGATGAAGTTGCCTTCTACCACTGAGCCACCATCCCTCCCCTTTGACCTGTGAATATATATGAACATATGAAGCTGCCTTATACTGAGTCAGACCCTGGGTCCATCAAAGTCAGTATTGTCTACTCAGACTGGCAGCAGCTCTCCAGGATCTCAAGCTGAGGTTTTTCACACCTATTTTTTTTTCATTTTCATTTTATTTGATTTATGAACATGAACATATGAAGCTGCCTTATACTGAATCAGACCCTTGGTCCATCAAAGTCAGTATTGTCTTCTCAGACTGGCAGCGGCTCTCCAGGGTCTCAAGCTGAGGTTTTTCACACCTATTTGCCTGGACCCTTTTTTGGAGATGCCAGGGATTGAACCTGGGACCTTCTGCTTCCCAAGCAGATGCTCTACCACTGAGCTACCGTCCCTCCCCTACCCCACCAAAGCGGGCTCAGGGCGGCTCACAGCATAAAAGTTCTAACAATAAAATTCAAAATTAAAATACAATAATAATTTACATAATTAAAACAACTACTGTATCGATACATCAATCAATGTCAGTGTGCTGTCTTATAGACTTCCTTCAGAGTATTTCAATGCCAGTCAGTTATAAGCCAACCGGAAGAGGTCTGTCTTACAGGCCCTGCGGAACTGTCCAATGTCCCGCAGGGCCCTGACCTCTTCCGGTAACTGGTTCCACCAGCAGGGGGCTGTGATTGAGAAGGCCCTGTCCCTAGTTGACTTCAACCGGGCCTCCTTTGGCCCGGGGATTACAAGCAGATTTCGAGAGCCGGATCGCAGCACTCTCTGGGGGGCATATGGGAAGAGACGGTCCCTAAGGTAGGCAGGTCCTAGGCCATATAGGGCTTTAAAGGTAATAACCAGCACCTTGTACCGGACTCGGTATATTATTGGCAGCCAGTGCAGTCCCCGGAGGCCCGGCTGAATGTGCTCCCGTCTAGGGAGCCCTAATAACAGCCTAGCGGCGGCGTTCTGCACTAGCTGCAACTTCCGGGTTCAGGACAGGGGCAGCCCCAAGTAGAGGGCATTACAGTAATCCAGTAGAGGGCATTACAGTATTTGCCTGGACCCTTTTTAGTTGGAGATGTCGGGGATTGAACTTGGGACCTTCTGCTTACCAAGCCGATGCTCTACCACTGAGCCACCGTCCCTCCCTATAGAACTCTTCTCCAACACATTTCTGACATATGTTTTCTTCCTTTCTGCTTTCTTTCTTGTCCCACTTTCACACCCGTGCATAGCAACAGGGCTGCCAAGTGGGGTGGGGGTTCTCCCACCCTGGAGGTCCCCAACCTGCCGGCCCACAGTGGGCCGGTGGGGAGACCCCCTCCTGATGTCGCCGGCGTGATGATGTCACTCACAACTTGACCTTGACCCGTTTTTATACTTTTGTACTATGCATGTAAACTGGACCCAATTTAGATGCCAATTATGTGGTGTGCATATATACAGTGAACGTTGCTTCTCTGTATAGCACTCATGTATATAAGTAAGATTGCAAAATGTGTAAATTCGGAGGGAAGAAATAGAAAATAAAGAATGGTGCATTTGGTTAATACAAGACAGAAGCAAATAAGCAGGAATTTGGGGTTCTCAGGAGCAATTTGAAATCAACTCTACTTTGGATCCCATTCCCACCCTCTGGTTATATCCCCCCAGGGCTGATCCTAGACTTTCTGGCACCCTAAACAAGGCTAACTTCTGCCCCCCCTGCACTGATAACTAGTTTTCAAAAACAGATGAATTAAGGGGAAAATGAAAAACACAAAACTTGAAGTTGCTCACTGACCTGGATAGCCCAGATCACTGAGTAACATGGGGGCCCCCCAATTCGGTGCCCCCAGAAGGCAGGCGCCCTAGGCAACTAGGGCCAGGGCTTTTTCAGTCGTGGCCCCGACCTGGTGGAATCAGCTCCCTATTGAGATCCGGGCCCTACCTGGCTTATTAGCCTTCCGTAGGGCCTGTAAAATGGAGCTGTTTCGCCAGGCTTTTAGCTGTGGCTGCTGGCGTCTATTCTTGATCTGGTTGGCCTCCCCGGCCGGCACTGTCACCTGCGCTAGGAAATGGAATAAAAACTGCCATGATGTGAGACGGCTAGGCTGGGCAATATATGATGACACGGTAATTGAATGCTGTTGAGTTGTCTGCTTATAGAATGTTTTTATTGTATTTTATTGTTTTTATCATACGTCAGGGCTTTTTTTTTTGAGCAGGAACGCAGTTCCGGCTGGCTTGGCAACAGGGGGTGTGGCCTAATATGCAAATGAGCTTCTGGGCATTTTCTATGAAAAGGCCTATGCTAAACAATGGTGATGTCAGGGGGTGTGGCCTAATATGACAATGAGTTCCTGCTGGACTTTTTCCACAGAAAAGGCCCTGTCATATGTTGTACTCCACCCTGAGCCGTACAGGGGATGGGTGGAATAGAAATATACTTAAATAAATAAATTTATATCTATTTGTCCACCGAGTGTATACTTCATGTGTTGGAAGAAGTAGATCCCTGTCTACCAGAGCTTCTGTCAGATTAATCTGTTAGTTTCTTGTTTTCACAGGCTTAAAGCCTCCACCCCTCCGGTAAAGGAGGCCTGTCACAGGGACCGAATATGCTTTGGGAGGGAGTACTAATCCCTATACCGCTTAGCAGCTTCTGTTCTTAGCTCACCTTAGGCCGACACTGAGTCAATACGGTTGATTCCACACACGCTGGCTGCGATGCCGCACGCTAAGTTATGCCCTCTTGATCCATTTTCAGCCCACTTCCCAACTGGATTTTGCCAGTTCGCGCTGTTAAAATCCAGCTAGGAAGTGCATTGAAAGTAGATCGAAAGTTTTATCGTTCAGGGTGTGCGATCGCAACTGTGTTGGTTCTGAGCGTCCTCCTCCGTGGAGGTTCTGGTTCCTTCATCTTTATCAAACAAATGGGTTAAACTGCTAACTGGATTTGGCCTGGCCTGGCTGAGGCCTGTTGATATTTAGTTGACTTCTTTCCTGTACTCCCTTTCTGTGCCTTCCTCTCCCATCTTTGTCTCCTTCACGGGGACTATTTCCTCAATTTCCCAGGATATAAATCTGATTAGATTACAGGAGGCAGACGCAGGAAAGTCTCCTGAGAGGGGGAGGGCCCTGGTTTGCTGGTTCTGAGCAACATCTGTCAAGAGAAGGGTTGTCACCTTCTCTGGGGAGTTTTCCACCGTAATGTTTTTCCGGAGAGCTCTTGTTTTAACCTGATAATGGCTGGATCGTCTTTGCCAAGACCTCCCCTTATTAGATGTGCTGTCATCTGAGTATATAAGGCCTTCTGAACATCTGTGAAGAGCCTTGTTGTCTGAATCCCATCCTTGGAGATCTGTCAGCTGTTAGAGTGAAATCGTAGGCCTGGTAGGCCTCTTTGTCCTCTCATGTGAGACCAAGAAAACCACCAGCCACCGAAGCAGAAATGACTGGTTTCTACAAAATGGTGGTCTAGAAGCCACCTGATGGAAGTGAGGTTTCAATGGGTAAGATGGCAGAAGTGATAGGACAGACTTCAGAGAAGAGGCAAGGTGGCAACGTTTGCCTGGATTGACCTCATGCTCTTTGCAGGCCTCAATTTCTTGACATCCCTCCAAAGTAGGACACTTTTGTGTTCTTATGAGACCTTGGTTTGCCATTTACCTCCTGGCAGCGGGCAATCCCCTTCCCTCAATCCCTTGTCCTTAACAATCTGAGGAGAGGAAGGGGGGGAAAAGGTGAATGGCATCAGTGATGATGATCTAGCAATTTCCTCTAGTCTCTATGGTCTATCATAGATTTAGTTTAGTTTAGTTTATTTATGATTTATATCCCGCCCTTCCCACCAAGGTGGCTCAGGGCGGCTCACAACACATAAAATCTAACATTAAAATATTAAATTAAGCATTTTACACAGTTAAAATTAAGCATTTTACACAGTTAAAAATATTAAAACAGCGGTTTGTGGAAATTCCTTGCACGTCACCTGGAAGTGACATCACGGTCACCTGAAACTCCCTATACTCTCCCTATACATTGTCTGCAAAAATCTCCCAGCATTTGTTGATGCAGGGCTAGAAACCCTAGTGATACCCATTTAGGGTTCACAGAACTCCCCTGGTTACAGGTGGGGGTGGGTGGGGGATAGAGTTGCAGCTCCAGGTTGAGAAACTCCTAGAGAAGTGGGGGTTGGAGCCTGGGAAGGACAGGACCTCAGGGGGGTACAGGACCCCAAAGTCCACCCTCCAAAACATCCATTTTCTCCAGGGGAGCTGATCTATGTAGTCTGGAGATGAGCTGTCTTTCCGGGCGATCCCCAAGTTTTGCCTGGAGGCTGGCCTCCCTAACCCGTTCTTGACACTTATCTATACTTTCCCACAGGACTTATGTAGAAAAAGCCCAGCAGGAACTCATTTGCATATCAGGCCACACTCCTGACATCACCATTGTTTCGCACAGGGCTTTTTTGTAGGGAAAAAAATCTAGCAGGAACTCATTTGCATATTAGGACACACCTCCTGACACCAAGCCAGCCGGAACTGCATTCCTGGTTAAAAAAAAAAAAAAAAGCCCTGCTTTCCCATCCCAAAATGCTCTTAAAAGCTGTTCTCCCCTCCCCTCCCCTCCCCTCCATTGCAGCTCTCTAACCTGCTGATCGACCAGCACAAAAATAACTAAAGCGAGAAGGAAAGTAAGGCAGAAGGGAACGGTCTGGCTGAGTTTGAAACCATCTCTGCCTTCCTGCTTTGTTAGGGATTTTGTGGTGAGCCCAGTTCTACCGGCTCTCGCATGGAGTCTTTTCCATGATTAATGCCAAAACGGAAAACCCAGGACTGTCCCTTTGGAGCATGACCCTGTAATGTGCTCGAACTGCCTCGAAGGCCCTACCGGAGCAAGAGTTCACAACCTAAACAGAAACTGGTGATTCTCTTGCTTGAGCTTAATCTAATACAGTCCTCTATTTGCATTTGTGGTTTGTGCTTATGAATCAGAGGAAGGTGGAGGAAACCGAGAGAGAGAGAGAAAGGATAGTGAGACCTCGGGCTAACTATATCCCCCCTTGGAGAGCTCTGAGGGAAAGAGGCTTGTTTTTCCTGGCAGACGGCTGCAGCCTTCACAGACGGTGTCCCATTGCTATTCAGCACTACAAAAAGAGAGAGAGAGAGAAACTGGCAGAACATGTGGTTCTGGAGGTTTTTCCTCCCAACCTTTCTTTCTTAAAAATATAATCGTCATACCAAGAGGAATAAAGATACCTAGGAGTCAAAATGCTTGTTGTGTGTCCTAACGCTGGACAGTCCAGAAAGGCAGCCTAGTTGTTGCCGGTTTATGGAAATGTTTGCAGTCAAGATGGCTGTCGCAAGGCGGCCATTTTGAAAAGCTGGCTGGTCTCCCAGAGATATTGAAAGGGACTGGAAGATCTACCATGGTGGTGTGGTGATAGGTACACCCAGGGGTTGTTTTGTAGAGAAATAGGTGGTAGAGCTTATTAGCATAACTCATTAGCATATGCCACCCCCCCACCAGCCAAAAGTAACCCGATGCAAGAAAAGCGAGCCCTGGGCGAGTGAGGCCTGCCTGGGATAGCTAGAGATTCCACCAGCCAAAGGAGGCCTCGCTTTCCTGGGGCTCTCTTGGGCCGCCTCCCCCAGTCAAAAGGACAGCAAGCCACCCGCCACCCCAAATCACATAAGTGAAGAAAGGGTGGCGCGGGCTTCTCCGTGGGGTTAATGAGGTCTGCTAAGAGCTTGGCAAAGCTCCTGGTTGCTGCCCGCTGCCCTAATCCCGGGATAGTTATGCAGCTGCACCTACTATTCAGTGGACAGGGTTGGTGGGGAGGAGAGGGGAGCATCAGAAAGGTTCAAGAGCTGTGCTCCTGTGAGCTCCTGCTGAATCTGAGGCCTGGGCACATAAATGGAGAAGTTCCTAATTCAAATTTCACCGCAGCCAGGATATCAGACGTGGCCCCATGGCAAACCACCGTTCCTCGACTTTGGTTGCTAATTCTGGGTTGGGAAATTCCTGGAGACAAGGGGGTGGAGTCTGGGGGAGGCAGGGTTTGGGGAGGGGTGGGACCTCAACCTAGTACAGAGTCCACCTTCCATAAATTCCACCCTCCAAAGCAGCCATTTGCTCTAGGGGAACTGATCTCTTATCACCTGGAGATCCATTGTCATTCTAGGAGGTGTCCAGGTACTGCCTATTTCATGCCTTCTCTCTGTAGCCTGGGAGGGTGTTGCCAGAGAAGAAGCCAAGATTAAATCAAGATTAGGCCCGCGAGTCTCCATTTGGACATCATGTGAAACCTTAGTTCAAATTAACCACTCTTGATAGACCAACTTCAGATACTAAGTGACCACAGAACAAAGTGGGAGTCCAGTGGCACCTTTAAGACGAAGAAAGTTTTATTTCTGGGGTAAGCATTCACATGTACGCCCACCTCCTCAGATACAGTAACCACAGTTAGAGGAGCAATGTGCGTTCAGTCAGTCACACCGTCTGTAAAACTTTTTGAGTCGCCAATATTGTATTTGCATTAATATCATGATTTCTTTCCCTCCCTCTCTCCCCCGCTGTCAACGTTTCAACTGCAAACTCCTCCAGGGACGTCTCTGTCTGTTGTCTGCACCCGTTATTTTGTAAAGCCCTTGGAGATGTTTGCATGGAAGCATGGCGGGCCCCTCATCCAGCTGTTTGTGCCTGAGCATCTCTCCAAAACAATGCACCGTGGTGCAGACTTCGAGCAGCTGGATCATTTGGCATTATTGGGGGATTGGCCAATCAAGGTGATAGACCATCCGATTAGTTTTGAGTTGACAAGGGGACGTCCAGGGGAGAGGGCTGGTTTTCAGCCAGGGTTTTGTTGGTGAATCTATTCAAGGAATGAAGACAGTCTTGAGAGACCAAAAACGACAACTGCGTTCCAGAATCTGATTTTGCGAGTGAGAGCCGTTCTATTTGTTCAGTGATTCTCCTGCTGTTTTCCACCCTGTGGAAGCGTGAGGCAAAGAAGAAGGGCCAAAGCAGTTACGGTCAAAAACCAGATGGGATCCTGATGGTTTAGCTCTCGCCTGCCTCTTAGGAAGAGATGGGGATGAGCAGAAATGAGAAGTGTTCCTGAGTCATGAACTGGGCACGTTCTTTTCTGACAGCCCAATGGTGGAGATGAAAGAAATTCTAAATTGGGGGCATCTTGGCTGCAGAATCAGCTATGTGCTGTCAATGACTTTTATAATATTCTAAACATTCTCAAAAACCTTTCTTATAAACATACCCTGATAAACAGAACAGGTGCTTTCACTTCAGTGGAAAACAAAGGAAGGACACAATCTCAGAAAGTTCATAATATACAGTCCCACGTAGACAACAATCCGTCCTTCTACATTCAAAAGGAATCCTTGGTCCACTTGCTCCTGAGGAGACCCTATAGTATATCTGGATGGTTCCATTTCCAAATATATAAAAGATACACAGTGACAGCATAACACAGTGACGAGGTTGTACTTTGTGTTCCGTCGTTTCACTAGAAGCTTTGACCAGCTTTCCACAATTTTATCAGAGCACAGCAAGATTCCAATTCTTTACTCACAGAGAGGTTACAATTTTCAAAAAGGTCCAGGTGGGGCCTAGGGTTTTCCTGGAATCACAATTGATCTCCAGAGATCAGTTCCCTTGGAGGAAATGGCCGCTTTGAATATCACATAAATTCCTCCCCGATCTCTTCCCTTCATAAGAACGTAAGAGAAGCCATGTTGGATCAGGCCAATGGCCCATCCAGTCCAACACTCTATGTCACATAGTGGCAACAAAAAAAACCCAAGTGCCATCAGGAGGTCCTCAAGTGGGGCTAGAAGCCCTTCCACTGTGCCCCCCCCCCTGCAAGCACCAAGAACACAGAGCATCACTGCCCCAGACAGAGTTCCGACAATATCCTGTGGCTAATAGCCACCGGTGGACCTCTGCTCCATATGTTTATCCAATCCCCTCTTGAAGCTGGCTATGCTTGTGGCTGCCACCACCTCCTGTGGCAGTGAATTCCATGTGTTAATCACACTTTGGTTGAAGAAGTACTTCCTTTTATCCATTCTAACCCAACTGCTCAGCAATTTCATCGAATGTCTGCGAGTTCTTGTATTGTGAGAAAGGGAGAAAAGTACTTCTTTCTCTACCTTCTCCATCCCATGCATAATCTTGTAAACCTCTATCATGTCACCCCGCAGTTGACGTTTCTCCAAGCTAAAGAACCCCAAGCGTTTTAACCATAGGGAAAGTGTTCCAACCCTTTAATCATTCTAGTTGCCTTTTTCTGCACTTTTTCCAATGCTATAATATCTTTTTTGAGGTGTGGTGACCAGAATTGTACACAGTATTCCAAATGAGACCACACCATCAATTTATGCAAGGGCATTATGATACTGGCTGATTTGTTTTCAATTCCCTTCCTAGTAATTCCCAGCATGGCGTTGGCCTTTTTTATTGCAATCGTACACTGTCTTGACATTTTCAGTGAGTTATCTACCATGACCCCAAGATCTCTCTCTTGGTCAGTCTCTGCCAGTTCACATCCCATCAACTTGTATTCATAGCTAGGATTTTTGGCCCCAGTGTACATTAATTGCACTTGGCCACATTGAACCTCATTTGCCATGTTGATGCCCATTCGCCCAGCCTCAACAGATCCCTTTGGAGTTCCTCACAATCCTCTCTGGTTCTCATCACCCTGAACAATTCTCCACAGGCACCCCCCCCCCCCCCCAAATCTCCAGGAATTTCCCAGACTGGAGTCGACAGCCCTACAACTGGCCCCTCTAGACTTGTTTCTCCCCCTTTCAATGCTGATCTTGTGAATTTAGGGGGGGTTGGACTAGATGACCCAGGGGGGCCCTTCCAACTCTGTGATTCCATGGCTCAGTGCTTGGGACTTGGACTCTGGAGCCACATTGGTCGGAGAGACTAACTGCAGTGAGGAAACCAGCGCGCACTGAAGCGATCTGTTGTGTAGAGAACACAGCTGTTGAGTCAGTCCGACAGTGCACAATTGAGTTCCTGTCACGGAGGCCAGAAGAGAGGAAGATTATCGTCCACAGGCCCTCAGAATGCGCCAGTGTTCATCCGAGACAAAGCCAAGGCCATTAGCATCCCCTCCAAAAATCATGACTGCTGAGTAGCTGCCCGTTGCAAAATGAGTGCTCTGTACAGACTGATGAAGTTGCGTGGTTTATTGTCGCGGGCACGCTGTGGAAAACAAGCGAGGATGTGTACAGCCCAGGGTTTATGATGTGGATGGATGGCGCTCGGCACTGCCGAGGGGGCGCACCTGCAGCGCAGGCTGCGGCCCAGAAGCGCCGGACGAAGAAGAGTTAACGTGTTTCCGCCAGAGCCTCTCTGGATTTCAGGCTTCCGAGACCGGCGGACGGTGCCAGCTGCCAGCTTGGTTTATGAATGAGGCAGGGCGGGTCGTCAGAAGTTGCAAAAGAGAAGGAAGTCGAAATGAAAGGCCCTGTCATTGCAGCTGTCAGAATCAATGGCAGGGACTCCTCCTACCCCCTTGGCTGGCTCCCTTTCTTTTCGGGGGAGGCGGGAACGGTGCCAGAGAGAGATTGGCAGAAGTTGTTTGCTGCCGAAGCAGATGCCAGCTGCGAAATGGGATCGGACGAGGAATAGGGAAGGGCAAATTATTTCTAGAGAGATGCAAATTTCGTCCTCCACTTCTGTCTTGGACTAGTTCAGGCTCGTTCGTATCAACCTGGTTTTAGTTCCCGGATGAAAATTCATGGTTTTGGCACAGATGAATTTTCTCCCTGGAAAGCTTAAACGAAGATTCGTCATTTCTATTCCCATTCGAGACTATGGTTTTCCTTGGTGGCTGAATGGATCTCTTGGAGAGCCAGGCTGGTGTAGTGGTTAAGTGCGCGGACTCTTATCTGGGAGAACCGGGTTTGATTCCCCATTCCTCCACTTGCAGCTGCTGGAATGGCCTTGGGTCAGCCATAGCTATTGCAGGAGTTGTCCTTGAAAGGGCAGCTGCTGTGAGAGCCCTCTCAGCCCCATACACCTCACAGGGTGTCTGTTGTGGAGAGAGAAGATATAGGAGACTAAGCTGCTCTGAGTCTCTGATTCAGAGAGAAGGGCGGGGTATAAATCTGCAGAATTCGTCTTCTGTTCTGAGGCACTGTACCTATTAAAGCCAGCTGCTGGGACATCAACACGAGCAGGCTTAGGCCTAAAGTTGACACCCTGTAGATGGGATCTGATGTTCTCTGGGAATTAAAACTGATCTCCAGACTACAGATATCAGTTCCCCTGGAGAAAATGGCAGCTTCAGAGGCACCTGGATTTTTCCAGGCTGGAGTTGACATCCATTGCCTGGCTGCGGTTCTTTCAAGATGTTTGTTTGGCCACCATGGGAGGCAGGATGCTGAACTATATGACTCTGTGGGTCCGATCCAGGGCGAGTGTGTTCTTTCAAGCTCAGGACAAGTCTCCCGTACTCCTGGCTATAAAAGTGTGCCTCTCTGACAGATATGGAAGGCTCTTGAAGGCACAAGAGCATCGGCTCACTTTAAACCTGGCAAATTGACGCTCCTGGCTTAGTTCTGGGAAATGAGTAACCACCTCATGATTTTGCTTTGGAATTCTTTCACACAGCCCTCCATTTTTTTTTTTTGAAGGGGATTGTGATAAACGAATGCGTCAAAAGTTCATTCCAGAAGGCCTCCTCACAGTCCCCCAGAGGGAGATGGTTTTTCAACATTCCCCATTTGTGTTGGGCTGTTCGGCTTCTCTCAGCCTCAGCGTGACCAGGCCGAGGAACAATGTCCCTTGCTCTTGAGAGGAAAGGAAGCTTCCGGAAGGCCGCTTGCCTCTGTGTAAACAGCCGCTGTGCCGGCGATGGAGGGAGAGAGGGAAAGAGGGTAATGTTAGGAGTCACGTTTGTTTAAACTACAATTTGTTTAAACTACAATTTTGTGAGAACCCTTAGAGCAAGGGTCACCAACCATGTGATCTCTGTAGTCTAGAGATGAACTGTAATCCCAGGGGATCCTCAGGTAGGGTTTCCAGGTCCCCTATGAACACCAGTGGGGAATGCAGGGGTAAGGTTGCCAGTTTTTGGTTGGGAAATTCCTGGAGATTTGGGGGTAGGGCAGGACACTGGGGTGCAAAGCCATTGAGTCCAGCCTCCAAAGCATCCATTTTCTCCAAGGGGACTGATCTCTCTTGTCTGGAGATGAGTTCTAATTCTGAGGGATCCCCAGTCGCGTCTGGAGGCTGGCATCCATATCCCAGGTCCCACCTGGAAGCAAGAATCCCTATTTTGAGCTTGTGGGCACCTTTGGAATTCTGACGTAGGGTGGCAGGCACAACTACAAAATAGCTTCCACAGGTGATGGAGTGAGCCACAAAATGGCTCCCACAGGAGGCAGAGCGCCACACGTAGAGAAAGCCCAAGTTCAGGGGAAGAAGAGGAGTAATTAAAAAAGAAAACTCTGAGAAAGAGAATAAGAAGCCCTGCTTGACAAGACCCCCATCCGTTTTCTAACAACACTCGGTTGGGGGGCCCCTCCCTTAGAGTGTGGCGGTTTCTAAAATCCTATTTTGAACACATTGTGAGGGGACAAAGATCACCGGAAAAGACAATAATGCTAGGAGAAGTGGAAGGCGGCAAGAAAAGGAGACCCATCGTGAGATGGCTCATCTCTGTCATGGCGGCCCTCAGTTTGCAAGAGCTGACGGCGACTGCGGATTTATACTCTGCCCTTCCCTCTGAATCAGAGACTCAGATCGGCTTACAATCTCCTATATATCTTCTCCCCCCACAACAGACACCTTGTGAGGTGGGTGGGGCTGAGAGGGCTCTCCCAGCAGCTGCCCTTTCAAGGACAACTCCTGCAATAGCTATGGCTGACCCAAGGCCATTCCAACAGCCGCAAGTGGAGGAGTGGGGAATCCCAGATAAGTGAGTGGCTGTTAACGAGAGGATGTTTTGAAGCTCATTAATTCACTGGGTTGCTGTAAGTCAGAAGTGATTTTTCAGCACCGCACACACACAAACCTCGTTGAGCAAGTTGTTTTGTTCAAATCCTTTCCCAGGCTCATTCTGAATTGTGGGAATAGCACTACTACTAACCTCCCTTCTAGGGCTGTTGTAATGATGACCTGGATAATGTATGTGGAGTACTTAAAAGATTGTGCTTGCGTGACTACCCCTCCCAAGCCAACGCTTCTCGTTTCATTAAAGCTGAAATGCAGTCCAGGCTTCCTTCGTTGTTCCAGTCGAAAGCAGCGTCTTCTGCAAGATCTGATATTCCGTCTTGGCCAAACGCGTCACTCCTGACATCCAGTTTAAATATTTGTCTCGACCTTTCTTTAAATATTTAAATCTGTGTTATTTTATTCCCCGAGCCGGCTCGACGCAAGTTTTGGGGAAGCGATCTTGGAATGTGCTTCATAATCAACCGCCCGCCCTCAACATTCCCCCCCCCCCCCCAGCCCTGCTTTCACCTCCATTGTGCTCCGGGCATTAGGCCCATTTATTTGCGTGAGATTTTGCTGAGAGAGAGGGGTTGCGACTTTGTGTATTTTGGCTTGCCAAAGGAACCCATATAATTAGTTCTCTGTTGGGCTGTTGTGTCTGCTTCGCCCTGTCTTTTGTGTTCGACACCCTTAAGGAGCTGGAAAACCCTGCAGGCCCGGCTCAGTTGAGAGGCAGAAGGTGGAAAATAATACTTATTCAATAACAGGCATGAAAACCGGACGGGGCCCCGGTCAGGCGGGGGAAAGAGGCCTCTAGCTAGTTTAGACTGCTTCGAGAAATGGATGTGTTTGAATTTCACTTGCAGGGGGACGTGTGAGGCTTGGCTTTTGATGGTGCTCAGGCCCGAAGCTGTGCGCATATGCCCGGAGCATGTGCAAAGCACGTTTCCCTGCACTGGCGCTAAGGAGGAGCCGAAATGTCTCTTTAAAAAGAGGCTTCATGGGATGTTATTAACCGGGTGATGTGACAGATCTCCATGTGGAGAGAAGCCTACCTGCCCATTTTCTTACATTAAGACTTTATTAAAGGGGTACGACATTCTTCTCTCCCCCCCCCCCCGGTTGTTGGCAAACCTACATGCTACAGTCAGAACGGCAAGCTGTTATTGGTAAACGAATCTACTGCAAGGAAGGAGGTGACATAACTATTAGGTTTAGGGCTGCCAATCCCCAGGTGGGGCAGGGGAAAAGGTTGTAAAACCTTCCTGGAAGGCTGAGCTGGAGGCTAGAGAACTTGCAGCAGGGAAAAGTTCCCTTCCCCAAGGGGCTCGTCGAAGCAAATGCGAAACGTGAGATTAAGTACAACCGCATAGCGTATCGCTTCTTGTGCCTTGCTGTATAGAGGAAAATCGTCTGGAGCGCTGGCCTCCGTGGAATTGAATTCTTCACCATTGGAATTTCTACCTGCACCCATCGGATATGAGATTTGGACATTAATTTGGTTGTTTGAGCGACTTTGGGTGAAGAGTGAACGTTCCTTTAGTATCTGCCTTTGTATATGTCTATGTTTAATGTTAGAAGTATTTTTGTAAACAATAATAGCGGTAAATAATTTTGTATATTATTAACCAGGTGATGTGACAGATCTCCATGCCAGTTTGGTGTAGTGGAGAGCCAGTTTGGTGTAGTGGTGAAGTGTATGGACTCTTATCTGGGCGAACCGGGTTTGATTCCCCCCTCCTCCACTTGCACCTGCTAGCATGGCCTTGGGTCAGCCATAGCTCTGGCAGAGGTTGTCCTTGAAAGGGCAGCTGCTGTGAGAGCCCTCTCAGTCCCACCCACCTCACAGGGTGTCTGTTGTCGGGGAGGAAGGTAAAGGAGATTGTGAGCTACTCTGAGACTCTTCAGAGTAGAGGGCGGGATATAAATCCAATATCTTCTTCTTATATTACTGGAGACTGGTTTCTGCGGAGGTTTTATAACCTTTTCCCCTGCTCCATTATCCACTTTGCTCTTTGGTGGTTGCGCAATCCCCAGGTGGGGACAGGGGAATCTCCTGGTTTGGAGCCCCACCCCCCGCTTCAGGGTCCTCAGAAAGCGGGGTGGGGGGGAGGAATGTCTGCTGGGCATTCCATTATTCCTTATGTTGACCGATTCTCATAGGGTATAATGGAGAATTGATCTGCAGGTATCTGGGGCTCTGAGGGGTGGTGGTTTTTCGAGCTAGAGGCACCAGATTTACAGCATAGCATCCGATGCCTCTCCTCAAAACACTCTCTAAGTTTCAAAAGGATTGGACCTGGGGGTCCAATTCTATGAGCCCCCAAAGAAGGTGCCCCTATCCTTCATTATTTCCAGTGGAGGGAAGACATTTAAAAGCTGTGCGGTCCCTTTAAATGTGATGGCCAGAACTCCCTTTGGAGTTCAATAATGCTTGTCTCAACCTTGCTCCTGACTCCACCCCCAATGTCTCCTGGCTCCACCCCCAAAGTACCCCAATATTTCTTGAATCGGACCTGAAAACTCTAATGTTTTCCAGGGCGTAAGTCCCTTTGAATCACATGGGATTATTTTGAGGGTCCCAACCTGGATGACCCAGACTGCCTGGGCTGGTTGGTCCTGATTGATTCTTGGAGGGGAGACCACCAAGGAAACCAGTTTTATTTTTTTTTTCAAAAAAAATTTTTTTTTCAACAGAAAAAGCAACAACCCTGAAACAAAACAAAAAAAATAGCAAAAGCGGTACTCCCATACAGGGGACAGCAAGGTCTTTCCAGAATCATAAAAATAAATGTTCTTATATAAAATTTTTTGCCACTGTGTGACACAGAGTGTTGGACTGGATGGGCCATTGGCCTGATCCAACATGGCTTCTCTTATGTTCTTCTGTGACACAGAGTGTTGGACTGGATGGGCCATTGGCCTGATCCAACATGGCTTCTCTTATGTTCTTCTGTGACACAGAGTGTTGGACTGGATGGGCCACTGGCCTGATCCAACATGGCTTCTCTTATGTTCTTCTGTGACGCAGAGTGTTGGACTGGATGGGCCACTGGCCTGATCCAACATGGCTTCTCTTATGTTCTTATGTAAATATGGGATCGGTGAGAAACGTAGAGTGGTACATGTAAAGCAGATTTGTACAAACAATCAGTATTTCAAACGCACTTACATTGTCTTTTAGCTGCAAAGAGCAGGCATTCTGGGAAAGACATAACTACTCAGTGCTCATATACATCAGGCAAGTCAGAACTAAAAAATATCACAATAAAATTTGTTTTGCGGGGAGGACATCATTTGTAGTTAGATAAGAAGCGACTGGGAACCAGAGGGCAATAAGTTTCCTTTGACTGCGTTCTGTCTGGATATTAGAACTACATGCATAATCATCCTCTATCTTTTGATTTTGATAACAAACTCCCTTAGTTAAATTTCCTTTTGGGCCCTCTATTTCAACCCAAAGCATTTCTAGACGGGAATCTTAATTCTCTGACCTCAGTCTTACTGGACTGTATACCGTCTCTTACATACAGAGCCACCCCACCCCCAACCTTTCCCTCCCTATTCTTCCTTCCTTCCCTCCCTTCCCTATTCTTATATCAAAGAATCACCGTGTTCCACTGATTCTCCTCATTCCACCAAGTTTCTGAAATTCCCACAATGTCTGTGTTTCCCCCCAACACTAAACATTCCAACTCACCAGTTTTACTTTGAACACTTCTAGCATTTGTATACAAACATCTTTAATTGCCCAGGCAAGCTAGGCCCGCAACCTTTCTCCTACTGCCTCAAGACTTTGGCAGACAGTCCATACTGTTTGTCACCGTCTCAGTGGACAACTCTGATCCATTACCCTTCCTTCCTGTCTTGCAGCTCTCAAACATTTGGTGTTCATGTCTTGTGGCTCTCAAACACTTGATGGCTCTTAACATTAAGCAAGTTTGGCCACCCCTGGACTAGAGGAACTATTTGTCTGATCCAGCAGGGCTCTTCTGATGTTCTAGAATGTTAAATTGCAAATAACATTAACACTTTCTTAATTATCTCCAAAGGCATGTCTGAAGGTTCTGGTGGTATGCAAGTTTAAAAAAAAAAGATTTCATCAATCAATTAAATACTTAGTTAAAAAAGGAGATGGCTCAGACATTCTTCTGGCTGTTGAGAGCATGTTTCGCAACTACTTCCCATGTGTCTGCCAGAAGTGTACAGTGCATTGAGCATTCTAGGAGATAAAATTTTGTATCTGTGTGAAAGTTTTCGACTTGGAGTGGGCTTGGACTAAGTGTCAGCGACGCGTGGTCTGGAATATCACCGGTCTCCTCGTTGCTGGAAGCTGGAACCAGGCTGTTGGAACCAAAGTGGGCTTCAGTTGGACTTGTTTGCTTGTATTCTGAAACAGAGGACTTTGATTCACTGTGGAAGTCCAATTGGAAGTGACTGAGTTCTACACATTGGATTCTCCATTCTGGTCTCTTCCATATGCGTCTCCATTTATAGAGTTCGCATACAAGTGTGGTATTAATAACTGATGATTTGTGTATTATTTATTGAATGCATTGAGCGTTCTTATTTTGGAGTTGAGGTTTCGTTTGCACGGAGGCTCTTGCTTTTCCAGTTCTACCCCATGAAGATCGTAGCTGCTCCCTCAGCCCTGACCTGGTGGCTCTGAGTCTCTGAGTTCAGAGAGAATGGCAGGGTATAAATCTGCAGTCTTCTTCTTTTTCTTCTTCCTCCAAAGCATTTTCTCCAGGCATTCTCTGTCATTTGGAGACCAGTTGTAATTCCAGGAGATCTCCAGGCTCTACCTGGAGGCTGGCAACCCTAGGAAGGAGAATGTTTAGGCTGTATTTCACAAATGCAGGAATAACACAGTGGTTAAGAAGCCCTTAGGTGGTAGAATGGACCCTACTGCTTCAGACTGTGGTTGGGGGGATTGCATTATGAAATGGCCCCGCTCCCCTGTCAGCCAAAAATCTGCACAGCAAATAAAGAAGGAGGAGAACACCTCTCTTCCTGTGGTGCTAGGTTTCTGCTTGCAGGGAGTTTTTGCTTCTGTGCCCAGGAACGTTCGGAACTGGAGTCCTGCCCTGCCATCTGAAGCAGTGCTTCATTCTCCCCTTGTAGGGTCCTACACCCCTCATGCATATGTGAAGCAGATGCAAGAGGGGAGGGGGGGACGTCCTCGTGAACCTGCATCGTCAGCACCCCCGAGAGAGGACAGATGGTCTGGGGAGGGTATCCAAAAAGGAAGTCAAGACCAGACAGGCAAAAGTTCAGCAGGGCTGGCAAGCTGCCTAAGAGGCCAGGTTTGGGACACCCTGCCGTGCCGAGGCGTTTTTTTACGGGAGGAAAAGAAAAAGGCCAAGGCAGGATCCACATGGCACCCAGATGTCCCCGACAGCTCCCGACAGACAAAAGGAAGTGCTTCTTTGCACTGTGCCTTGTGGATGTATGGAATTCACTTCCGCGAGATGCGGCGACGGCTGCCAGCTTTGGATGCCTTGAAAAACAGGATCAGATAAGGAGCTCAAAGCTGCTTTAGCTTTGGAGTCACTGAGAGACTTGGATTGGGGGAAAGCACCCGGTTTCGAATCTCCCATCTCCGCCACAAACTCTCTGGTTGGCCTTTGCCCAGTCGCCTTCTCTCCTGCTCTGCCCACGCTTCTGCAAAGGAAGGTCGGCCTCCTGGATAGGATTGTTGGCTCTTGAACAGTAGGCCGGGACTCTCTCATTACAAGCAGGCCAGGCAGGAGAGAGGAGGAGCAGTTCGACCGACGGAGGCTCCGTGGCGTATTTGGGGCTGCCTCTGGGTGATATGCAAAACGACTACAGAATGCAGAATCCGTTGCCTAGGAATACGAGGCATTTGTGAATGTTAAAACATGAAAAACAGACGGCAAAGTGGGTCAACAACATTCGCTGACTTGAGATGCCAGCATTTTAGGTCGGGAAGGGGAGAAATAGCAGGGAATTATCTCACAAGTGGCTGTAGGGGTGGCGGTTGGAGGGCCGGGCTAGGATGATTGACATTCAAATCCTCACACAGCTGTGACGCTCGGCCTCTGTGCCCTGCCGTTGGACCTCCAGAGAAACAGGTTGGCCTCTGTGTGAGACAGGATACTGGATTAGGTGGACCACGCTCCGATCCAGCAGGGCTTTTGTGATGTTCTCATTAAGACCTTGGCCTCTAGGCCCTGTTGTTGGACCTCCACAGGAACTGGTTGGCCACTATGTGAGACAGGGTGCTTGGCTGCTGCATGAGATAGGGTGCTGTGCTAGATGGACCAGCAGGGCTCTTCCTCCGATCCAGCAGGGCTCTTCCTCCAATCCAGCAGGGCTCTTCTGATGTTCTTATCAGGCCTCTGCCCTTGCCTGTCTGCCCTGTTGTTGGCCCTCCAGAGGAACTTGTTGGCCCCTGTGTGAGACAGGATGCTTGGCTGCTGCATGAGACAGGGTGCTGTGTTAGATGGACCAGCAGGGCTCTTCCTCCGATCTAGCAGGGCTCTTCTGATGTTCTTATCAGGCCTCTGCCCTGGCCTGTCGGCCCTGTTGTTGGCCCTCCAGAGGAACTTGTTGGCCCCTGTGTGAGACAGGATGCTGGATTAGATGGACCCTCACTGGTCTCATCCAGCAGAGTTTGTCTTCTTATAAGTAGATTAGTGGTCCTGTGAAATTTGGTAGCATCTCCTCAGAAGGATGAGTGACATCCAGCAGCTGAGACCTCAGAGGAGAATAGGGTTGCCAATCCCCAAGTGGGGGCAGGGGATCCCCCCCTTTGGAGGCCCTCCGCCCGCTTCAGGTTCATCAGAAAGCAGGGGAGAGGAGGGAAATGTCTGCTGGGCACTCCATTATTCCCTATGGAGACCGATTCCCATTGGGTATAATGGAGAATTGACCCACTGGTATCTTGGGATCTGGAGGGGGGCCTGTTTTTCTGAGGTAGAGGCACCAAATTGTCAGCATAGCAGCCAATGTCTCTTGTCAAAACACTTGCCAAGTTTCAAAAGGATCAGACCAGGGGGTCCAATTCTGTGAGCCCCAAAAGAAGGTCCCCCTATCCTTCATTATTTCCAGGGGAGGGAAGGCATTTGAAAGGTTTGCAGTCCCTTTAAATGTGATGGCCCGAACTCCCTTGGAGTTCAATTATGCTTGTCAGAACTTTGCTCCTGGCTCCACCCCCAAAGTCTCCTGGCTCCACCATCAAAGTCTCCTGACTCCACCCCCAAAGTCCTCAGATATTTCTTGAATCGGACTTGGCCACCCTAGAGGAGAAGTCCCCTATGGTGAACGGATGCTGCTGCTGCTTCAGACGGAAGCTCTTAGCTTCTGCTTTCCCCTTAGTTTGCAGATTGATTGACAGGGCATCACCATGTCACAAATTTCTTCTCCCCCCCCCCCCCCATCTGCTTCCTTGGATCCTGCTTGCAAGGGCAGGAAAATTTTTAGTGTGATAATAAGAACATAGCTGGAGGAAAGCCAAGGACAAGGAAGAGACGCCAGACTGCCGCTATCAGCGGCAGCCACGCGCCTCTCCTTGCGTCGAGTTTTGTCTTGACGAAATACCTTTTCTTGCTGCTGGAAAAAATATTTTGGGATGCCTAGAATATTTGGGATCCAAAAAAAGATTTTGGATTCCTATAGAAGTCAAAGAAGAGTTGTTCAGGGCAGAACTGTTAGATTCTCACCTCGCTTCTGGACTTCCTGCATGCCTCTGGCTTAGATATAGGCCTCAGATTCAGCAGGAGCTCACAGGAGCACAGCTCCTGAACCTTTCTGAGGGTTCCCCCTCCTCCCCCCCACCTACCTTGTCCATTGAATAGGAGGTGCAGCTGCATAACAATTTCTGTATTAGGAGAGCGGGCAGCCACCCAGCCAGCCACCAGGGGCTTTGCCACGCCCCCCAGCAGCCCTCATTAACCCCTGGAGAAGCCCAAACCAACCTTTCTCCACTTCTCATGTGATTTTGGGCAGCGGGTGGTTTGCTGGCCTTTTGACTGGGGGCGGGGGCAGCCCAGGAGAGCCCCAGGCGAGCGAGACCTGCTTGGGCTGGTTGGATCTCTAGCCAGCCCAAGCAGGCCTCGCTCACCCAGGGCTCTCTTTTCTTGCATCAGGTTGCTTTTGGCTGGGGGGGGGGGCGGCGGCATAATGAGTTATGCTAGTGAGCTCTGCCGCCTATTTTTCTACAAAACGACTCTTGTTTAGATATGTGATTAGATTTGTTCCTAGCTTGCTGCCTGTGTGTGTGTTAAGTGCCGTCACGTTGCACCCAGCTATGTCTGCTCCAGCGAGGGGCTTTCAAGACAAGAGAGACGCAGAGAGGGTTGACCGTGGCTTTCCTCTGCAGAGTCTTCCCTGGTGGTCTCTCTTCCAAGTATCGACCCTGCTGAGCTTCTGCGATCTGACAAAACTGGGCGCTACCGTGCCGTCGTCTGTCCCCCAGCTTGCTTCTCCCGCACAAGAAACGGACGTAGGCGTCTCAGTTTTTACATCACTTTTCTGTTTTCTTTGGTGTTCTCGTTGTGTCAATTTCAGTGAAACTTTAGAGGCAGCCCGGCTGCTAGGCAAATTAGGCACTTGCCTAGGGCGCCAGGCTGGGAGGGGCGCCAAATTGGGCGTCCCCCCCCGCCCTGCACTATAGGCAAATGCCCCCTCCCCCGCTGCCTGCTATCGTCCTCTGTGGTGCCTGCACCGCCGCACACACCCTTCACCCTCCTGTGGGCCATGGGCAAGGCTGGAGGAAGGCAGGTAGGGTGCCCGGCCGGCATTGCTCTACCTCCCTTCCAGAACATCTGGGAGCCATAGAGGAGGGTGGCAGGTGGGGAGGTGATGGGGTAGAGCTTTGCCTAGGGTGCCACGCCTAGGCGGCTCTCAGATGTTCTAGGGCCGTCCCTGGGAACATTGCTGACTTGCCTAGGAAGATCGGACACCTATCCCAAACCGAAAAGTTATGACGTTCATTTAAACCACGTCCCACTATTACTATTCTCACCCCATGCATGTTTTTCTCTGAAGCCTGGCCCACTGTGTTTAGAGGTATGAAGAAGAAGAAGAAGAAGATATTGGATTTATATCCCGCCCTCCACTCCGAAGAGTCTCAGAGCGGCTCACAATCTCCTTTCCCTTCCTCCCCCACAACAGACACCCTGTGAGGTGGGTGGGGCTGGAGAGGGCTCTCACAGCAGCTGCCCTTTCAAGGACAACCTCTGCCAGAGCTATGGCTGACCCAAGGCCATTCCAGCAGGTGCAAGTGGAGGAGTGGGGAATCAAACCCGGTTCTCCCAGATAAGAGTCCGCACACTTAACCACTACACCAAACTGGCTCTCGGCTAGTTGGTCTGGCTAGGTCTCGGCTAGTTGGTCTGGCTAGGTCTCGGCTAGTTGGTATGGCTAGGACTGAAGTCTTATGTTTGGTTTGCACATTTGGGAGAACGAAGTACCTGAGCCCCCACATCGGGGCAGCCCTGGACACTCCCGCCCTACTCATCGGAGGGGAAATTTAAAAATTGCCATCGCAGCAGTGCGATGTCATTTCCAGGCGGGCCCACAAGTGATGTCATGCCGCTGGCGTGAATCTGAGAGCATCGCACTGGTGGCATGATGTCGCTTCCGAGCTCATCCCGCAAATGGCATCGCTCTGTCCGTGTGGCACCATCCCTCAGCCCCTGCCAGCCATCTTCTGCCAACCCGACTGCAGGTGGTAGAATGAACTGTATCTCTTCAGGTCGTAGGCTGTAGCTTTGAACGGTCGTTTGCGTTCCGAAGGTCCTGCACACAGAAAACTACCCCAGCAGTGCGAAATGTTCCACCCTCTCTCTTCGCGTGCAGTGCTCGTTTTCTGCTTGCGAGGCGTTTCACTCACGGCTGGAAGGGCTTCCGAATTAGAGTGACAGCAGGATGGGAGAAGAGCTACTCGCTGTTTCCCAGACCAACGGCCTGATCCGTGTTGCCCTCTTAGCGCTGTTTGTAGGGTCAAAGTAACACGTCCAGAATGCCAATCACAGAATGCCTTGTGTTTTATGCCCTGTATATTATAAGGCAAAATTCTGTAACCCAGTTAAAAAATTGGTAAAGGTAAAGGCAATCTCCTATGCAAACACTGGGGTGTTACCGACCCATGGGGTGACAGCACATCAGGGTGTTTCCTTGGCAGACTTTTTGTTACGGGGTGGTTTGCCAACACCTCCCCCAGTCATCTACAGTTGACCTCCCAGCAATCTGGGTAGTCGTTTTACCGACCTTGGAAGGATGGAAGGCTGAGTCAACCTCGAGCCAGCTACCTGAACCCAGCTTCCGCCGGGGTCGAACTCAGGTCGTGTGCAGAGCTGAGGACTGCAGTACTGCAGCTTTACCACTCTGCGCCACGGGGCTCATATGGCAATGGCAAACCACCCCATAAAAAAGTCTGCCCTGAAAACGTTGTGATGCGACGTCACCCCAGAGTCAAAAACGACTGGTGCTTGCACAGGGGACGACCTTTATGTTTAAGCGGGTCGATCGCCAGGTGGTTACTATGACGGCTAAGAATGGATCCTCCATGTTCAGAGGTAGTCTAGCATGGCCAAGCACAGCCGACAAAGGAAGGCTGCTGTGCTCTTCCCAGCGGCCATTCCCTCTTCCCTGTTGGAAACAGGATGCTGGGCTAAATGAAGCCTCGCACCAGCCCAGCAAAGCAATTCCAATGCTCCAGCAGAGACGATGAAGCAGCGCGGGTCACGATTCCCGACTCAAGCTGAGCTGCAGACAGTTCCTGGCAGAGCAAATTAAAGGTTCCTTCGGGCGCCTGTCTTCAGAACAGCCTCCCACCTCCACGGCCCATCCACAACCTCCTCTCCCTCCCCCTCCCTCCCCGCCTTGCAAAACCTGCCTTTGCATCTCCCTCTCCCATCCTGCCTGTGTGAGGAAACAACACCATGGCAACGTCGCCGTGGCAACTGTCGTCATGGTCACCGGATCCAGCTATTGCCGGGCGACACCAATGGCTTGAAGTGGGCCCTCGGTTTTCCTAGTGGCCTTTCAAAGAAGGCGCTCGGCCAGTTGCGTTGGATTTGGCAACGGTCAGGAAAAAGATGCTGGAAACCAGGGTAACGGCTTCAGGCGAAAGATGAAATTGCAAAGGGTTGGGTTTTTCAAAAAGATAGCCAAGCTTCCTGTAGCCAGGGAGAAGAGATTTGGGTCCTTTTCCTGACACCTCCACGATTACCTACTAGTATTACTTCACTAGGAGCCCCCTAGCATGGAGTGATAAGCTTCCGTACTGCGGTCCGAGCTCCGCTCACCACCTGAGTTTGATCCTGGCTGGAGTTGGGTTCAGTTAGCCGGCTCCAGGTTGACTTCCATCCTTCCAAAGTCAGTAAAATGAGTGCCCAGATTGCTGGAGGTCAACTGTAGATGACTGGGGAAAGGTGTTGGCAAACCACCCCGTAACAAAAAGTCTGCCAAGGAAACATCCTGATGTGCTGTCACCCCATGGGTCGGTAACAACTCGGTGTTCGCATAGGAGATGGCAAACCACCCCGTAAAAAAGTCTGCCATGAAAACGTTGTGCCAGCAACGTACTCCAGAGTCAGAAACAGCTGGTGCTTGCACAGGGGACTACCTTTACTTTTTTTTTTTTTGCCCTTGCCTTTCCCAGTCCTCTACACTTTCCCCCCAGCAAGCTGGGTACTCATCAATCTCAGAAGGAGGGAAGGCTGAGTCAACCTCGAGCTGGCTACCTGAACCCAGCTTCCATGGGGATCAAATTCAGGTTGTGAGCAGAGAGCTTGGACTGCAGTACTGCAGCTTTACCACTCTGTGCCACGGGGCTCCTTAAGAAAGAGAAGGACCATTGCTTTTCAAAACTTATTTTTGTTGTTCTTGTTATTTTCTTTTTTCTAAATTTTGCCTACTGGGCTTCTCCCCCCCCCCCCCGCCCCCGCCAACTCCGGTAAATAGATAATTTATAGCTAAACGCAGTGTGTTCTCCCAAGAAAGTAGCGTGAAGGATTGCAACAGGATAATGTCATGTGAAATGTTTTGACAGTAATTTTTGGAATAATCTGTAATAGTTTGCATCAAAATTATTTAGGCAGTTAAGAATTCTTCGCAATGCTTACTTAATAGTTTAACGATAATATGGGTTCAATTAGACTGATTGTATTTTGATATAGGAATTATTGCCTTAACTTCAATCTTGTTGTCATCTTGACCTCTCCCTCCTTGGATGGAAAATGCTCTACCTATCTAGACACATCTATATAATTTAAAATTCTTACTAGACATTTTATTGTGTGTATGTAAGCGTTTATGCTTGTTTATAACCTGATTCCATAAGATTAATTGTGTATGAGTATTAATATTGATATTAACTTGTATATTTTCAAAATTCAATAAAATATATAAATGAGAATGAGAAATGTTGATTTATATTTCTTTTATTCATTTTTTAGCCCGTCCTTCCCTTAGAACAGGCTCCAGGCGAGTTACATCGTAAAAGACAATCAACCGTTAAAACCCATTAAAATATATAAAATCTAAAATTACGGAATAACAATAGAGACTAAAATGGCAAATTCTCTCTCACAAACATGGCTCATCGTTCAGGTCAGTCCAACAGGTCCTACAGCACTGAGATAGGATGATGATGATATTGGATTTATATCCCGCCCTTTGCTCCGAATCTCAGTGTCTCAGAGCGGCTCACAATCTCCTTTACCTTCCTCCCGCACAACAGACACCCTGTGAGGTGGGTGGGGCTGGAGAGGGCTCTCACAGCAGCTGCTCTTTCAAGGACAACCTCTGCCAGAGCTATGGCTGACCTAAGGCCATTCCGGCAGTTGCAAGTGGAGGAGTGGGGAATCAAACCCAGTTCTCCTAGATAAGAGTCCGCACGCTTAACCACTGCACCAAACTGAAAGGGGGGAGGCTGATAATGTCCACTGCTTTGAACTATATAAATGCTTTGGTGATTGTTTGCCAGGTAGAGCTGGTTCTGGGTGACGACTACACCACATCAGACTGCCTGGGGAACTGCTCCGTCCTGTTAGTCCCCCACCGGCAGTCTGAAGTGGTACAGCCCAGACCCCAAGGGTATGTCTTTGCCAGATGCTTGTGAGATAGGGTTGCCAAGTCCAATTAAAGAAAAATCTGGGGACTTTGGGGGTGGAGCGAGGAGACTTTGGGGGTGGAGCCAGGAGACATTGGGGGTGGAGCCAAGAACAAGGATGTGACAAGCATAATTGAACTCCAAGGGAGTTCTTGCCATCACATTTAAAGAGACAGCACACCTTTTAAAATGCCTTTCTTCCATAGGAAATAATTAAGGATAGGGGCACCATATTTTGGGGCTCATAGAATTGGACCCTCTGGTCCAATCGTTTTGAAACTTGGGGGGTATTTTGGGAGAGGCACTAGATGCTATACTAAAAATTTGGTGCCTCTACCTCAAAAAATAGCCCCCCAGAGCCCCCAATACCCACAGATCAATTTCCTATTATTCCCTATGGGAATCGTTCTCCATAGGGAATAATAGAGTGCCTAGTAGACATTTCCCTCCCCCCCACGCTTTCTAAAGGGGGGGAGGGCCTCCAAACTAGGGAATCCCCTGCCCCCTCCCTCTCTCACACACATACACTTACCAGATCTTCCTCCGGACAACTCTACTTCCTGTGAAAACGAAAGCAAAGAAAGGGAGGGGCCGTTCTCAAAAGCCCTTCCTGCTTCCAGCTTCCTGCCCAGCCTTAAAGGGGCAGACATTTTGCAAACGGCTCAGGAGCTCTACAACATGAAGCCTAAAGGTATGTTCTCCCCCCCCTCCACCCCCCACCCCCGCTTCCAGAGTTTTGAAAAGCGGGAGGTGAGGCTGTGAAACCAGAAGTCTCCCGCCAGAGCGGGAGATTTGGGAAGCCTATTGTGAGAACAATCACATTTTTATCCTAGTTGAGGATCAGGAAGGAGTTTTCCACCAGGCCAGATCGTTCCAGGGATCCTGGAGTTTTGTAGGGGGGTGGGTGGGAGCGTGGTTTGCCATCCTCTGTGCATAGAGCAGGAGCCAATGGAGGGTCGGGGGGAATAGCTGCGAATTTCCTGCACTGTGCAGAGTGTTGGACTCCATGACCCTTGGGGGTCCCTTCCAGCTCTGTGTTTCGCGTCCAGAATTCAGCTTCCCCTTGATGACTCCAGAAAGCTGACGAGCGAGGTAAGGCCCTGTCTCCTGCTCAGACGCTAGTATTCTGAAGCAGGCCTCAAATGCAGCAGGAGCTCACAGGAGCACAGCTCCTGAACCTTTCTGGCAGTTCTCTTTCCTCTTCCCCGCCTACCTTGTCCACTGAATAGTAGGTGTAGCTGCAGAACAATCCCTGGATTAGGGGAGCGGGCAGCCAGCCAGCCACCAGGGCCTTTGCCACGCCCCCAGCAGCCCTCATTAACCCCTGGAGAAGCCCATGCCACCCTTTCTCCACTTCTTATGTGATTTTGTGTGGCGGGTGGCTTGCTGGCCTTTTGACTGGGGGGGGTGCTGGCCAAGGAGAGTCCTAGGCAAGCGAGGCCTGCTTGGGCTGGCTGGATCTCTAGTCAGCCCAACCAGGCCTCGCTTGCCTGGGGCTCTCCTTTTCTTGTGTCGGGTTGCTTTTGGCTGGTGGGGGGGGAGGCGGCATATGCTAAGGAGTTATACTACTGAGCGTCACCACCTATTTTTCAACAAAATGACCCCTGTTCAGAAGTATACTGCTTCTGAACTTGAAGATTCTGCTTATCTGTCATGGCTCTGGTATGGAGATTCATCATCATTACTTCCTGTGGCAAAAACTGCTGTCATGGTTGCCAACTCCCTGGAGGGAAGATATATCCCGCCTTTTAATAGAAACTTAATGGGTTGTTGTTTACCAGGGTGACGTCATTTGCCCTCCTTACCACAAAAAAACTTCACCTGCCAGTTTCCACCTCCATTAAAGGTGTGGGATGGATTTCCCCCCAGGTCATTGGCAACCCTCACTGGTGTCGAAAACAGGTTCCGGGGCTTCAGGCCAGCCAAGGGAGGCTCGACTTGGAACCCATCCCTTCCCATAGAGAGCCAGTTTGGTGTAGTGGTTAAGTGTGCAGACTCTTAGTTGGGAGAACGGGGTTTGATTCCCAATCCTCCATTTGCAGCTGCTGGAATGGCCTTGGGTCAGCCATAGCTCTCATAGGAGAGCCAGTTGGGTGTAGTGGTTAAGTGTGCGGACTCTTATCTGGGAGAACTGGGTTTGATTACCCACTCCTCCACTTGCAGCTGTTGGAATGGCCTTGGGTCAGCCATAGCTCTCATAGGAGAGCCAGTTGGGTGTAGTGGTTAAGTGTTCGGACTCTTATCTGGGAGAAACGGGTTTGATTCCCCACTCCTCCACTTGCAGCTGCTAGCATGGCCTTGGGTCAGCCATAGCTCTCATAGGAGAGCCAGTTGGGTGTAGTGGTTAAGTATTCGGACTCTTATCTGGGAGAAACGGGTTTGATTCCCCACTCCTCCACTTGCAGCTGCTAGCATGGCCTTGGGTCAGCCATAGCTCTCATAGGAGAGCCAGTTTGGTGTAGTGGTTAAGTGTGCGGACTCTTATTTGGGAGAACGGGGTTTGATTCCCAATCCTCCATTTGCAGCTGCTGGAATGGCCTTGGGTCAGCCATAGCTCTCATAGGAGAGCCAGTTTGGTGTAGTGGTGAAGTGTGCGGACTCTTATCTGGGAGAACTGGGTTTGATTCCCCACTCCTCCACTTGCAGCTGTTGGAATGGCCTTGGGTCAGCCATAGCTCTCATAGGAGAGCCAGTTTGGTGTAGTGGTTAAGTGTTCGGACTCTTATCTGGGAGAAACGGGTTTGATTCCCCACTCCTCCACTTGCAGCTGCTGGAATGGCCTTGGGTCAGCCATAGCTCTCATAGGAGAGCCAGTTGGGTTTAGTGGTTAAGTGTTCGGACTCTTATCTGGGAGAACCGGGTTTGACTCTCCACTCCTCCACTTGCACCTGCTGGAATGGCCTTGGGTTAGCCATAGCTATCACAGGACTTGTCCTTGAAAGGGCAGCTGCTGTGAGAGCCCTTTCAGCCCCACCCACCTCACAGGGTGTCTGTTGTCGGGGAAGAAGATAAAGGAGATTGTAAGCTGCTCTCAAACTGATTCAGAGGGAAGGGCAGGATATAAATCTACAATTCTTCGTCGTCGTCGTCTTCTTCCCTGGTGAAAAACAAAAAAACCTTTCCTTTGCAAAACATCAAACTGAAACAAAAACCCTGTGCTGGAGATCCTCCCCCTCCCCTTGGGCCCTGCGGATGGAAATAGCCGGAGGCCTGGAAAAGCGTGAAAGGAGCGACTCACTGCATTTGGAAGCAGGCGGGGCGTTCAGCCAGGAGATGACAGCATCCTCCTGTCCTGTCGGGGGATGAGAAACTGGGCCCTTTTGGACCTCCGGGGACTGAGTCACCCCCTTGGCGTCCTGGCTGCATGCCGTGGGGCGGACGCGCTTCAGGCATCCCGAGACTTTTATCATCTCTTCCTGTGGGCCACCAGCATAGTTCTAGGATAACTTTGGCCTCAGTCAGAACGGGCTGTGGAATGTGCCAAAAGGGTTAGGGCGAATGGGCGGCTTCCAGAGGACGAGCTGCCTTCGGAGTTAGTTAGGGTTGCTGAACCTGGGGTGAGGAATTCCTGGAGATTTGGGGAGTTGGAGCCTGGGAGGGGTGGGGCACCTCTGTAGGGGTTTAAACCTGTAGAATCCACTCGGGTTGCCAAGTCCAATTCAAGAAATATCTGGGGACTTTGGGGGTGGAGCCAGGAGACTTTGAGGTGGGGCCAGGAGCAAGTGTTGTGACAAATGACTGAACTCCAAAGGGAGTTCTGGCCGTCACATTTAAAGGGATCGCACATCTTTTAAACGCTTTCCTTCCATTGGAAATAAGGATGGATATGGGGCACCTTCTTTGGGGGCTCGTAGAATTGGACCCTCTGGTCCAATCTTTTTGAAACTTGGAGAGTGTTTTGAGGAGAGGCACCAGATGCTGTGCTGAAAATTTGGTTTCTCTAGTATCAAAAGTATATAAGTTATTATTGAAATGGTCTACAGAAGAAGTAGTAGTAAAATCTCAAATGGTCAAATGGGCAATCAATGTGAATAGGGAAATACAAATGGATGCATGGGAATACCTTTGGAGGAGCTCGGTGAGGATATCAACTTGTCAGAGTATGGAGGAGAATTGTTTTGGGATGATGTACAGGTGGTATATGACCCCGGGAAAGTTGGCTAAGATGAGCAAGAGGGTGTCGGATGGATGTTGGAAGTGTGGGGAACATGGGGGTTCTTTCTTCCATGTGTGGTGGACGTGTGAAAAAGCGAGGGAGTGCTGGAAGATGATACAGCAAGAAATCTCCAGGATATTGGGTTGCGACTTTGGGAAAGTTGCGGAGACATTTTTGCTTGGATTACAATTGGAGAAATATCCGGGGGAGGGTGGGACTCTAATTTGGTACCTGCTATCAGCTGCTAGGACATTGTATGCGCAGCTTCGGAAGCAAGAAAAAATACCGGATAAATGGGATTGGACTATGAAAGTTCTATCGTGGAGTGAAATGGATAAATTAACTAGAACATTAAGAGACTATGATTTGGAGATATTTAAAAAAGAGTGGAGGAAGTTTAAAGAATACATAGAGAAAGAGTCGAATGCAAGAAGACATTGGACAATTTTTTAGTAATAATGGGGGGGGGGGAAACGAAGAAGCAAGAAGGGGGGGAAATATTTATATAACGAATTTTGATTAGTCAGATGTATCTTTAGTATTGAATTAGAATCTATAACCTCGGGGAAGTCTATATTGGAGGGAGGGGGGATTGAAAAGTCATATGGGTTAGTATTGAAGCAACGAAGGGAAATTAAGTTCTGTAACCATATGCTATCAATAAATTGGTTAAAACAAAATTTGGTTTCTCTACTTCAAAAAGTAGCTTCCCCAGAACCCCAGATACGCACAGATCAATTCTTCATTATACCTTTTAGGAATCGGTCTCCACAGTGCCCAGCAGACATTTCCCCCCCCCTGCTTTCTGATCACCCTGAAGCGGGGGGAGGGCCTCCAAACTAGGGGATCCCCTGCCCCCACCTGGGGATTGGCAACCCTAGAATCCACCCTTCAAAGCATCTGTTTTCTCCAGGGGAACTGATCTCCGTAGTTTGGAAATCGGTTGGAATTCTGGGACATCACCAGGCCACCCCTGGAGGTTGGTAACTGACGTAGCCACTGCAGGGAGCCTTCGTTTCGGGCCTCCGCCTCTCCGGTCAAAAGGATCTCCATGCAACAGATGTCAGGAAAGACCTCGGAGAGAATCAGCTGCTCAGAGATCAGACGGAACAAAGGCACGAAACGCCTTCAAACCGTGTTTCTTCAGAAGCTTCCCCAGGATTCTTTGATGAGATCAACGCTCGATTTCCCAGGAGCGGCTGGGTGTGTTTCAGGTCACACGCTTCGTTCCCACAGGTCAGCAGGGCAGCCGGTGAGGCCCAGATGCTGCTGAGCATGAATAAACGTGTCTTCTGCATTCTGGGTTTCTGCAGTGGCTACAGATTTATGAAGCTTCCTTAAACCCATAAGGTATGAACGCTGTGTATTGCCACTCCGTCCTCAGACAGGGAGTTCCCCCCAGTTATGTCACAGGAGACATGTTCCATCGGAAGCAAACTAGGGGCCTTAAACAGGCAACTCATAGAATCATAAGAGAAGCCATGTTGGATCAGGCCAATGGCCCATCCAGTCCAACACTCTGTGTCATGCAGTGGCCAAAAAACCCCCAAGTGCCATCAGGAGGTTCACAAGTGGGGCTAGAAGCCCTTCTACTTTGTCCCACCCCCCCACCCCGCCCCCACAAAGCACCAAGAATACAGAGCATCACTGCCCCAGACAGGTCCAATAATATGCTGTGGCTAATAGCCACTGATGGACCTCTGCTCCATATTTTTATCCAATCCCCTCTTGAAGCTGGCTATGCTTACAGCCGCCATCACTTCCTGTGGCAGTGAATTCCACATGTTAATCACCCTTTGAGCTGGAAGGGACCTCCAAGGCTCATCTAGTTTAACCCCCCTGCACAATGCAGGAAATTCACAAATACCTGCCCCCCCACACTCCTCAGTGTCCTCTGTTCCACACCCTGAAGATATCAAATAAAACTTCCGGGATAGGGTTGCCAGGTCAGTGTTGGAAAACACCTGGAGACTTTGGGGGTGGATCCGGGACAGGGCAGGGTTTGGGAAGGGGAGTAGCCTCAGAATTGTGCAAGGCCTTAGACTCCACCCTTCCAAGCAGCCCTTTTCTCCAGGGGAGCTGATCTCTGCTAGCTGGAGATCAGTTGTGAAAGTGGGAGATCTCCAGGCCCCACCTGGAGGCTGGCAACCCTGCTCCAGGATCCCTGGCCAAACTGGCCTCGAGAAAAATTGCTGATTAATCCCAAAGTGGCAAACAGCATTTCCCTGGATATGTAAGAAAGGGCCATGAGAACTAAGAACTAAGGAGGGATGGTGGCTCAGTGGTAGAGCATCTGCTTGGTAAGCAGAAGGTCCCAGGTTCAATCCCCAGCATCTCCAACTAAAAAGGGTCCAGGCAAGTAGGCGTGAAAAACCTCAGCTTGAGACCCTGGAGAGCCGCTGCCAGTCTGAGTAGACAAGACTGACTTTGATGGAGCAAAGGCCTGATTCAGTAGAAGGCAGCTTCATATGTTCATATATATGTATAAGCACTGACGGAACCCTTCCTGCCCTCCTTCTCACGACCTGCCTAATTCACAGAATCAGCATGGCTGTCAGATGTCTCTCAAAAAAGCATCTAGTAATGTACTCAGAGGTCCTCCCCCCAACCCCCACAGTTGCCTGACGCCAAATCTGACACCTTTGCCCTTCCCCAGAGTAGCGAATGCAGCATACATTAAGCAAAACCAGGAGAAAAAAATCATAGGATGAATTATGCAAAACGATGCATGTTTGTTCAAGGGAAACCACCGAACCAGCTTTTCTGGGTGCAGGATTTGGACTGTGTAGCCCATGCACGCCTCTGGTAATCGATTCTGACATCATCCGTTTCATTCCAAGCTTTTGTTTCTTTCTCCAGTGGTGCTTGGTGATCGGGGTGGGGGGGTGGAGAGGGGAGGTGGCTGAGGCTGACCCTGCAATTTCGAGCCGCTTCCTGTCAAGAACGATCTCGTCAGACGCCACTCTCGCTCATTCTCGGCTCGTCGGTGTCTTGCCAGAAGAGCTGGGATCATACCCAACTTTTCCAGAGTCTATATCCCTGTGGTGTGGAGTCCCATTGTGGGTAAGCATAGAGGCTTGGCTAGGCAGGAGGAATGTCACACGCCTACCACACTGGGCTTTTGGGGGGTATTTGTGTGTGTGTGTTTGCACCTGGAAGTCATGGCGGCCTCTGGTGACTGACCCCTATTGGGTGCCTGGAGGATATTCAGAGAGGTGGCTGAATGAAGCCTGCCCTCGTCCTCGCGACTGCTGGTATTCCTTTGGAGGTCTCCTATCCAAATACTTGCCAGAGTTGACCCTGTTTAGCTTCTGAGATCTGACGAGACCAGGCTTGCCTGGGCTATACAAGTCAGGGCCGCGTTTTGTTTTGCTTTTGAGAAGCTGGCTTCCCCGCACATGGAGAGCTCTCGGAACTACAACTGATCTGTCCCGCTGGAGAAAATGGTTTGCTTTGGAGGGTGGACTTTGTGGCATTGTACTAGGCTATGAAATTACAAGACGTCTTCTCCTTAGGAGGACAGCTATGGCCAACCTCGGCAGTGTAATAAAAAGTAGAGACATCACCCTGCCCACAAAAGTCTGTATAGTCAAAGTCATGGTATTTCCAGTAGTGATGTACGGCTTTGAGAGTTGGACCATAAGGAAGGCCGAGCGCAAAAGAGTAGATGCTTTCGAGCTGCGGTGCTGGAGAAGAAGAAGAATTGCAGATTTATACCTTGCCCTTCTCTCTGAATCAGAGACTCAGAGCGGCTTACAATCTCCTTTATCTTCTCCCCCCACGACAGACACCCTGTGAGGTGGGGGGGCGGGGGCTGAAAGAGCTTTCACAGAAGCTGCCCTTTCAACGACAACTCCTACAAGAGCTAGGCTGACCCAAGGCCATTCCAGCGGGTGCAAGCGGGGAATCAAAAACCCGGTTCTCCCAGATAAGAGTCCATGCACCTAACCACTACGCCAAACTGGTGAAGACTCTTGAGAGCCCCCTGGACTGCAAGAGGATCAAATCAGTCAGTCCTAAGGGAAATCAACCCTGACTGTTCCCTGGAAGGTCAGATGCTGAAGCTGAAGCTCAGATGCTTTGGCCACCAAAGGAGAAGGGAGTGCTCACTGCAGAAGGCCCTGATGCTGGGGAAGACAGAAGGCAAAAGAAGGAGGAGACGGCAAAAGAGGAGATGGCTGGACAGCGTTACTGATGTAACTAACATGAATTTGAGCAGACTTCGGAGGATGGTGGAAGACAGGAGGGCCTGGCGTGACTTGATCCTTGGGGTCGCAAAGAGTCGGACTCGATTGTACAACTGAACAGCAACAAGAAAATACTAGGCTGAGGTCCCTCCCTTAAACTCTGGCCTCCCCTGGCTCCGCCCCCCCTTCAGATCTCCAGGAATTTCCCAAGCACAGTTGGTAGTGTTCCTTCTCTTCCTCCTCCTCTTCTTTTTCTTAACAGCTACAACAGAAGCTGCCTCTGCCTATGTCTGTATTTGCTCCTTGGCAGTGCTATTAGGGTGGTCATCTTGCAGGTAGAGACTGGAGATCTCCCAGAATTACAGCAGATCTCCAGATGACGGAGAATGACGGCAGATCTCCAGATAAGTTCCCTCGGATAAGATGGCTGCTTTGGTGGGTGGGCTCTATGGCATTATACTCCACTGAGGTCCCTCCCCTCCCTAAACTCCACCCTCCTCAGGGTCCCCCCTCAAATCTCCAGAAATTTTTTATCCTGGAGTTGGCAACCGTATGGTCTCTACTGGGGTGGCCAAACTTGCTTAATGTAGGAGCCACGTAGAATAAACGTCAGAGGTCTGAGAGCCTCAAAACATGAGGGTCAGATGTTTGAAAGCTGAAGGAAGGGAAACATATGGGAGGAGGAGGGGAGATGCGGAAGAAAGCAACTTTCACTTGAAAGGCATTCTCATAAGAACATAAGAGAAGCCATGTTGGATCAGGCCAACGGCCCATCAAGTCCAACACTCTGTGTCACACAGTGGCAAAAAATTTTATATACACACATAAACTGTGGCTAATAGCCACTGATGGACCTTTGCTCCATATTTTTGTCTAAACTCTTCTTGAAGGTGGCTATACTTGTGGCCGCCACCACCTCCTGTGGCAGTGAATTCCACATGTTAATCACCCTTTGGGCGAAGAAGTACTTCCTTTTATCCGTTTTAACCTGTCTGCTCAGCAATTTCATCGAATGCCCACGAATTCTCCAAGCTGCTGGCTGGCTTGGCTCGGAGAAGCGATTTCAAGAGACAAATGCCTTCTCCAAGCCAGCCAGTGGGGCAGCGAGGGCTCGGAGAGCTACACAATATGTGTGAAAGAGCCACATGTGACTCCCGAGCCACAGTTTGGCCACCTCTGGTTTCTACGCTGCCCCCATGTACCCCAGCAGCTTGCCTCCCCCATGCAAAACACACCAGGGGAAATGGATTTTCAAAACTAGGATTTGCACAATGCAAATGAAGGAAAGGCATCAAGATGTCAGGAGGAAGACGCCCTCCTTCCGGGCTGCTGCGCCAACGGTGGGCCTAGCCTTCCAGATGCTCTCAGCCGGCAGTGGCAGGGGAGCTGGGAAGCGTCGGCTAATTGCAGCGCCTCCCACGCAGTCCACGCTTGCAATTTGGTATGGAAAGATTCTTTCTTAAAAAAAAAAAGAACCTGCCTGTCCTCCCCCCCTCCCCCTTTCCCCCTTCTGTTCACACCGTTTTCTCCTCGTCTCTGTCCCTGCTCTTGCAGCCCAGACGAAACCGAGTGGAAACTTCGTATTCGGATGGGCAAGAGAGAGACGGTAGCCCGGCGGCCCACGCCGTCGCCAAGCCGGTGGGATGAAAATAGCAAGAAGGAATTTGCCCCAAAGACGAGCTCTTTCATTATTCTATTTTCTCCACGGGGCCTTGCCAATAGCACTGGGAAGCCGCACGCGATCCCCGTTGGTTGCTCCCACTGGCCTTTTCCTCTGGAAGCCGCCAATGATGGCTCAGTTGTGGTCAGCCTCTCTCGGCAGCTCTCCTTTGCCAGCGGGGTGACAGATCTTGTTTGAAATATGACTCGCGGGGCTTCATTTTCTTTTTCAAAAGCCCAACTTCCCACAAAATAGGGTGTCCTGTGGAGCCTGATCCTATGAATGCTTACTCAGAAGCAAATCTCACCGAGTTGAGTAAGCCTCGCTGGTGGTGGTAGAGAAAGAGTGGTGGGGGTGGAGAAGGTAATTATGCAACTCCAAAGGGTTTTCAAGGCAAGGAACGGTCAGAGGTGGTTTGCCGTTGTCTGCCTCCGCGTCACAGCCCTGGAAGTCTCTTAGCTAAAAGCTCCCATCCAGTTTCGTGTAGTGGCTAAATGTGTGGACTCTCGTCTGGGAGAACCGGGTTTGATTCCCCACGCCTCCACATGCAGCTGCTGGGTGACCCTGGGTCAGTCACTGTTCTCGCAGAGCGGTTCTCTCAAAAGCAGTTCTTGGAGAGCTGTCTCAGCCCCACCTGCCTCACAGGGTGTTTGTTGTGGGGAGAGGAAGGGAAGGAGACCGTAAGCTGCTCTGAGACTCTGAGTGAAGGGCGGGGTATAAATCCAACTCTCTTCCACGACCTCCTCCTCCTCCTCTTCTTCTCCTCCTCTTCCTCTTCTCCTCCTCCTTCTCCTCCTCTTCTCCTCCTCCTCTTCCTCTTCTTCTCCTCCTCCTCCTCCTCCTCTTCTTCTTCTCCTCCTCCTCCTCTTCTTCTCCTTCATCTCCTCCTCCTCCTCTTCTTTTTTCTTCTCCTTCTCCATCTCCTCCTCCTTTTCTTCACCTCCTCCTTCTCCTCTTCTTTTTCTTCTCTTTCTCCTCCTCCTCCTCTTCTTCTCCTCCTCTTCCTCTTCTTCTTCTCCTCCTCTTCCTCTTCTTCTTCTCCTCCTCCTTCTCCTCCTTCTCCTCTTCTTCTTCTCCTCCTCCTCCTACTCTTCTTCTCCTCCTTCTCTTCTTCTCCTTCATCTCCTCCTCCTCCTCCTCCTCTTCTTTTTTCTTCTCCTTCTCCATCTCCTCCTCCTTTTCTTCACCTCCTCCTTCTCCTCTTCTTCTCCTTCTCCTCCTCTTCTCTATCTCCTCCTCCTTTCTTCTTCCTTCTTCTCCCTCCTCCTCCTAATCTTCCTTCTCCTCCTCGTCTTCCTCCTCCTCATCTTCTCAGGGCCAGCTCTGCTTAGCTTCTGAGATGTGATGAGATTGGGCTAACCTGGGCTATCCACTTCCGAGTCAACGAGGCTTAGTCTGCAGTATATGTGTGCAATATCACGCCTTCACTTCAGGCACTCTGGCTTCTAGTAATTCCAAGTAACCAGTCATTGCTGGTTGATAGTGAAACAGGCGGCACATTTTCAGAGGCAAACTTCTTATTAAGATGATAATTACTGTGCGTGCTCTGGCTGAATGGGTCACCCAAAACGTAGCAATCAAGCAAAGTTCCTATAGAACATGCACTGAGTGCAGCCCCAGAACTATTTATTCCTTTATAAGACCTTCTTCATCTCATACAGGTATCTGGGGGGCTTCCTAGGGAAGATGGGGACCTCTATGACTTCCACTTGAACAAACATGTGTTGCAAAAAAAGCATTTGATCAGTTCTTGGAGAATAGATCTATCAGCATTTGTTGACCATAATGGTTCAAGGGAGACTCCACTTACAAAGGCAGTGAACCTCTGCATTTCAGATTCAGGGAGTAGATTTGCCATTCAAAATTGCCAGTTTGGTGTAGTGGTTAAGTGTGTGGACTCTTCTGTGAGAGAACTGGGTTTGATTCCCCACTCCTCCACTTGCAGCTGCTGGAATGGCCTTGGGTCAGCCATAGCTCTTGCAGAGTTGTCCTTGGAAGGGCAGCTTCTGGGAGAGCTCTCTCAGCCCCACCCACCTCACAGGGTGTCTGTTGTGGGGGGAGAAGATATAGGAGATCGTAAGCCGCTCTGAGACTCTGTTTTAGAACAAAGGGCGGGGTATAAATCTTCGATCTTCTTCTATACTGTTTGGCTGCCTTCTGTTGGAAACGGACTCCTGAAGAAGGTGAAAAAGAAGAAGGAGAGGGAGAGGGATAAGAGGAGGAGGAAAAAGAAGAGGAGGAGGAGGAGGAAAAGGAAGGAGAAAGAAGGAGAGGAAGGAGGAGGAGGAGGAGAAGAAGACGAAAAGGAGGAGGAGGAAGAGGGAGAAGAGAAGAGAAGGAGGAAAAGAAAGAAGAGGAGGAGGAAGAGAAGAAAAGAAGAGGGCGAGGGGAGAGGGAGAAGAGGAGGAAGAAAAGGAAGAGGAGGAGGAAAAGGAAGGAGAGGAAGAAGGAGAGGAAGGAGAAGAAGAAGCTATCTTCTCTCAAGTAGAAATTAACCACTTAAGGGTGTGCAGGGAGATACCAGATCCAAGAGGAGAGACAGGCTGGCATCTGGAGATTGCCCAGCAGATGGGATATCTCATTGTTCTCAGCATGTTAGTGAATTCTTCCGTTTGTGTTGTGGGAACGGATGGGACCCAGCTGCATTCACCTAGACCACAAGAGTTGCTTCCATGGTTTGGTTTTCATCCGGCTCTTGTTGAATGAAACCAGATCTCTCCTCCTCCTTCCTTATATAAGCCAGAACGGCGATTAATAACTCAGGGCCTTTCCGTTGTGTCTGATGTTTGGCTAACATGTCAGGAAGTCGATTTGTTTTGGTGCGAGGACCCTTTCCCCCCCTTGGCGGGGAGTCCCGGAATGTCGCTGCTCCTGTGGTTGGGACCAGAGCACTCTCACCGGTTGGAGCACAAAGTGATGACGCCTCGTGCTATCGAGGGGAGACAGAACAGCTCGCTGTTGAAATGACAGGCCTCCTGCTAAAGGAAACCAGGCAAGGGAAGAGAGGCACACGCTCGGCCCGAGGGAATTCTGGTTTGAAAGGATGCCAAGCCATCTTGCACTAGCCTGCAGGATTAGGAAACACGATTTGGAGACTGCCAGGACCAGCAAGTTGAGTATTTCAAGAGTACATGGGAATAGATCACCGTGTGTACGCGGGATCAAGCCCCCAACAGGAATCCACTAGCCTGTTTCCGCTTTCAAGCATTTGGGCACTTGTGCTGGGTCAGTGGATAAATTCCTACCACGGTTGAGGTGGAAAAGCCTAGAACGCAATGGGGACCAAAGGGTGAAAAGGGGGGGAATCAAGGAAGCATGGCTAACAAGAGTGGCCATTTTGACCACAAAAATCAAATGAGAGTTAGGGAGAAATAAAAACAAACCTGTACCCTCCATTATATTAAATGCGACTGGCCAGAAGGGGAGGGAACTGGGTATACCCAGGACTTGAATTCAGCAGGCGTTCACAGGAGCGCAGCTTCTGAACCTTTCTGAGGGTTCCCCCTCTTCCTCCCCACCTACCTTGTCCATTGAGTAGTAGGTGCAGCTGCAGAACAATCCCTGGATGAGGAGAACGGGCAGCCAGCCAGCCGCCAGGGGCTTTGCCAGCAGCCCTCCTTAACCTCTGGAGAAGCCCACACCACCCTTTCTCCACTTCTTATGTGATTTTGGGTGGCGGGTGGTTTGCTGGCCTTTTGATTATGTAGGGGGGCGGTCAAGGAGAGCCCCAGGAGAGTGAGGCCTGCTTGGGCTGGCTGAATCTCTAGCTAGCCCAAGAAGGCCTCGCTTGCCCGGGGCTCTCCTTTCTTGCAACGGGTTGCTTTTGGCTGGTGTGTGTGTGTGGGGGGGTGTGGCACATGCTAATGAGTTATGCTAGCGAGCCAGTTTGGTGTAGTGGCTAAGCGCGTGGATTCTTATCTGGGAGAACCGGGTTTGATTCCCCCCTCCTCCACTTGCAGCTGCTGGAATGGCCTTGGGTCAGCCATAGCTCTGGCAGAGGTTGTCCTTGAAAGGGCAGCTGCTGTGAGAGCCCTCTCAGCCCCGCCCACCTCACAGGGTGTCTGTTGTGCGGGGAGAAGACATAGGAGATTTTGCGCCGCTCTGAGTCTCTGATTCAGAGAGAAGGGTGGGATATAAATCTGCAGTTCTTCTAATGAGTTCCACCACCTATTTTTTTTTTTTATAAAACGACCCCTGGGTATACCTGTGGGAAAATGGCCACTTGGCAAGGCTAAGAGCATCTGCCAAAGATGTCCGCAAAAGGCTGTTCAACCACCCCTTTAACACTTCCAGCAAAGGCGAGCCTATGCGCCCTTTACATTATTAGTTACTGCTCACCTTGTGGCTATGATCTCCGCCGATCTCAACATGGCTTCTGCCCTCTGCGTGGCGTTCCCCAGAAGGGCTTCCCTCCATGCAACGCTGCCTGGAGCCCATTGGTTCCCACTGTCATTACGCTCACGGTCACAAGTTTCTCACGGAGGGTTATGTGACAGCGTTCTCTAGCCTGACAACCTCGGAGGGCGAGGTCGCAAAAACTTTTGCCAAACAGGCTGAGGCATTACGAGGCGAGGGCGGAGCAACCACACACCTTCACGTGGCTCTGTGTGACGGCTGGTGCTGAGGTCGCCTCGGAAGCACGTGCCGTTCAACTGTCTGATTCACCTTTGTGGGAGCTCTGCGGGCTGCTGCTGTCTTCTTTCCCGAGACAGCTTGCGTTGGCCAGAACGGAGGTGTGTTTCCGAGCTCAGAAGAAACTGCAGTTCTCCTAGACCAGCTTTGCGCATTATGGAAAATCAGGGGTCATCTTCAGAGTGCTGACCCATCCTACAAGCAAGGACCAATGCTGGAAACGTCTTAGCTGGATCAGATGGGGCTCAGATTCTCCTGTATAAGGTACAACTAACTATGCTCCTGAATAATACCGATCTATTGATAATGGCCCGTGGTGCAGAGTGGTAAAGCTGCGGTACTGCAGCCGGAGCCCTCTGCTCACGACCTGAGTTCGATTCCAGCGGAAGCTGGTTCAGGTAGCCGGCGCTAGGTTGACTCAGTCTTCCATCCTTCCGTGGTAAAATGAGTACCCAGCTTGCTGCGGGGGGGGAGTGTAGATGACTGGGGAAGGCAATGGCAAACCACCCCGTAAAAAGCCTGCCGTGAAAAAGTTGTAAAAGCAACGTCACCCCAGAGTCGGAAACGACTGGTGCTTGCACAGGGGACTACCTTTACCTTTATTGATAATGGCTTTTATTGTCTATCTGCCTGTATGTCTTTCTTTGTGGTATATAATCTTTGACAGGGGTCTGAGTCTCAGCTTACAGTCCCAGCTTTATTCCTACAAGTTGACTTCTAAAGAGATTTGCCTAGAACTGTGTGGGAACCAACACAGATTATGGAGGGCTCCCCTATCATGAAATTCTTCTTCTTCTTCTTCTTCTTCTTCTTCTTCTTCTTTCTTCTTCTTCTTCTTCTTCTTCTTCTTCTTCTTCTTCTTCTTCTTCTTCTTCTTCTTCTTCTTCTTCTTCTTCTTCTTCTTCTTCTTCTTCTTCTTCTTCTTCTTCTTCTTCTTCTTCTTCTTCTTCTTCTTCTTCCTCACAGCTCTTATGGTGACCCTGTGGGGTTTTCAAGGCAAGAGACAGACAGAGGTGGTTTGCCATTGCCTGCCTCCGCGTTCGCCCCCCTGGACTTCCCTGCTGTTCTCATATCCAAAATCTAGAGTTGGCTTAGTCTCACTCCTACTCTTTTTTCTTTACTGGAAAATATGTATTGAGATTTTGCTTGTCACGCGCACGAATTGAAACTGCAGTCCTTTCATCGTTGCACTGTCTTGTGGTTCCTTGTGTGGAATTTCTGCATAAAAATACATGCGCTTCTCAACCTTGTTTGTGTCTCAGTAAATCCGTATTATATGTGATTATCCATATAAGCGATCGATGTTGCATGTTTAAATTGCACATAAAGACCACGGAAGATGTGTAGGCAGCATAAACGTGGTTATGAAACAGCCAACAAAGAGGCAGAGAATCGGAGCCATTAACAGAATATAAACCACGTATACAGCAAATAGTGTGCATTCTTTCATCCTTCGTGGAATCCGAAACCTATTCCATGTTTTCTTGGTATTTGGTGGTGGGCTTGTCCACTGAGAGAAGATGTGAAGATTGCAAGCTCCATCTGTCTGTGGTGTCATCCCCAAATGTCTCTATAGAAGGGAGCAGAACTTCCCACTTTTTTCATAGAGTTGGAAGGGACCTCTGAGGTCATCTAGTCCAACCCCCCTGCACTATGCACAAGTTTTTGTTCTTCTTCACCATTGGGCTTATAATTATTGACAGAGTTCCACCCCAGGACGTCAAGTGACCTCAGATTCCCTGGCTTCTAGTTCCCCCTTTCTGCCCTCTCTCCTGGAATAGAATAGCTTTGGCTAAGAAGTAAGTCATTTGCTATGCCATTGTTGGGTTGGACTGCAGTGGGGGAATAAACTGCCCTCACTTTTTGAATGAATCCCCCTAGAATTAGCCCTCTAACCCAAAGCCTTTTGGCGTCAACTAAAGACTTATTTTAAAAACATCCAAGGGTCTTCCAATGGAGTCTTTGCCCTGGTTTCAAACCCTGTTACATTGCGAGTGGGTCTGTGGCTCAGTGGAAAGAGCCTCTGCTTTGCATGCAGAAGGACCCAGGTTCAATCCCTGGCATCTCCAGTTAGAAAGGGATACGTGAAGTGAAAGACCGCCGCCTGAGACCCTGGAGGGCCGCTGCCAGTCTGAGTAGACAAGGGCGGCCAAACTTGCTTGATGAAAGAGCCACATAGAATAAATGTCTGAGAGCCGCAAGACTGGAAGGGAGGGAGGGAGATGGGGAGGGAGGAGGAAAGAAAGCAACTTTAACTTTAAATGCACTCTCCAAGCTGCCAACTGGCTTGGAGAAGTGATTTAAAGAGACCAGTGCCTTCTTCAGGCTGGCTGACGGGGTGGTGGGAGCTTCAAGAAGAAGAAGATATTGGATTTATATCCCGCCCTCCACTCCGAAGAGTCTCAGAGCGGCTCACAATCTCCTTTACCTTCCTCCCCCACAGCAGACACCCTGTGAGGTGGGTGGGGCTGGAGAGGGCTCTCACAGCAGCTGCCCTTTCAAGGACAACCTCTGCCAGAGCTATGGCTGACCCAAGGCCACGCTAGCAGGTGCAAGTGGACGAGTGGGGAATCAAACCCGGTTCTCCCAGATAAGAGTCCGCACACTTAACCACTACACCAAACTGGCTCTCCACACAATATGTGTGAAAGAGCCACATGTAGTTCCCGAGCCACAGTTCGGCCACCCTGGTATAAGGCATCTTCCTGTGTGCTCACATTCACTGTTTTAAATGCCTTGTGCGTTGTCGTTCTTTGCAAGCTGTCTCGAGTCCTTTTCAAAAGCCGGAAAGTGGCCTGTTCGACAGCTTCCATAGTGATCAGCTGTAATGATATGGCTTGATTGGTTTTGCTGAAAAAGTGGGTCTCAGGGAACCTCTTGAAGGAGTTCTGGGAGGAGCGAGGAGGAGGCCGAGGAGACGGCATCTGGGAGGGAGTAAGAATTCTTCCAGAGCAGAGCGGAGACACTTTGCAGGCCTCTCCACTTTGCAAGGATACCGCAAGGCTAAGAGTCGGTCCCCTGCTGGGATCTGGCCGGGCTGTGTTGGGCGGACAAGATGGCCGCACCGCTGACCACAGTTCCAGGTGCTGGTTTCAAAGAGGCCTCCTTGTCTGGCTGGGCCACAGGAATGAGCTCCTGGAGAAAGACGTTTGGCTTTCCCATGCTTTGACAGCAGAGTGGATTTCTCCCCCCCCCCCCCACCTCCCACAGGTCTTGGTCTGGGAATGTCTTCACCCCAAAGGCTGGCTGGAATGTTAGGATTTTCGGCAGGGCGGTTGGGCACTGAGGAGTGGATGTTGACCTTAGCTTGAAAATGTCACTTTTGCAAATATCTCCAGACTGGAAGGAAAGCAGATCCCCAAAGTGCTTGGTGTGGTCTCGGTCACACACACAGCCAAAGCTGGTCTGGATTTCAGGCCTGGCTCACACAAATTACCGTTACCAACCTCCAGGTAGCACCTGGAGATCGCCCGCTATTACAATGGGTCTTCAGACCACCAAGTTCAGTTTCCCGGAAGAAAATGGCTGCTCAGGAGGGTGGGGGCCCTTCCCAGGCTTAGGGTTGCCGAGTCCAGTTCAAGAAATATCTGGGGACTTTGGGGGTGGAGCCAGGATGCTTTGGGGGTGGAGCCAGGAGACATCAGGGTGGAGCCAGGAGCAAGATTGTGATGAGCGCAATTGAACTCCGAAGGGAGTTCTGGCCATCACATTTAAAGGGACCGCACACCTTTTAAATGCCTTCCCTCCACTGGAAATAATGAAGGATAGGGGCACCTTCTTTTGGGGCTCATAGAATTGGATCCCCTTGTCCAATTCTTTTGAAACTTGGAGGGTGTTTTGACAAGAGGCATATGCCTCTACCTCAAAAAAACTCCCCCCCCCCTGAGCCCCAGATACCAGTGGATCAATTCTTCATTATTCCCTATAGGAATCAGTCTCCATAGAGAATAATGAAATGTCCAGCAGACAATTCCCTCCCCCCCCCACCGCTTTCTGATAACCTTGAAGCGGGGGGAGGGCCTCCAAACCGGGGAATCCCTTGGCCCCACCTGGGGGTTGGCAATCCTACCCAGGCTCCACCGCCCCACCCAGTATCTTGATATTTCACAACCCAGAGCTGGCAGCTCAATCACACTTTGCAGGAATATTAGATGGCAGGGTCCTGAGGTTCTAGAGTGGCCTGTACCACATTCTGTTACGGTTTCCCCCACCCGCAGTCCAAAGCGATACAGCCCTCCCTGACACGAGCTGACTTCCTTCGGGATCACTAGGCCTTGGCCTTCTTCTCTCATGCCTGTCCACCCACGCCTTCCTTCAGAGCCCCAAAGATGTTGTTTTTCTGTCGCTGATTAAAAGAGTCGCTATCCACAGGTTTACCACAGGAATGGCCGCCTGGAAGTGGCTTCTGGATTGCTGTGTCTCCAGAGAGCAAGCTGGAATGACATCCTCCAAGCTGACAGAAGCGCTCGAGCTTCCTGCTCTTCATTGTTTCAGTCTGTCTTCTCTCTCCTCTTCAAGGCCTTCCTTCAGACCCAGTCAAAAACAGGAGTTCTCATTCCCTTTATCAGGCCAATGGTTCCTCTCATCTTGTTATTAGCGCCCACTGATGCTTTAAAACTGTGGCTCTTCCACACATATTGTGTGGCTCTCAAAGGCACCACTGCCCCACTGGCTGTCTTGGAGAAGGCATTTCTCTCTTTAAACCACTTCTCCAAGCTAAGCCAGCCGGCAGCCTGGAGAATGCATTTAAAGTTAAAGTTACTTTCTTTCCATCTCTCCCTCCCTCCTCCCTTCCTCCATCTATTTTCCTTCCTTCCTTCCTTCCTTCCTTCCTTCCTTCCTTCCTTCCTTCCTTCCTTCCTTCCTTCCTTCCTTCCTTCCTTCCTTCCTTCCTTCCCTCCCTCCCTCCCTCCCTCCCTCCCTCCCTCCCTCGCGGCTCTCAAACATCTAACATTCATGTCTTGTGGCTCTCAAACATCTGACGTTTATTCTGTGTGGCTCTTACGTTAAGCAAGTTTGGCCACCCCTGGCTTTAGAGAGATTTTTCAAGTAACATGGGCTGGAATCTGTAGATTCATGTTTGGGGAGCTGATGCTGTGAACATTTTGTGTTTCTGTAGTATATGGTCATAGGAAAGACCAGGCCCGGCAGTCTTTGATGTCCTTGCTGACTCACAGGGCAGCCAACCCTTTGGCTGGCCCTGAAGGAAATGGCTGCTTTGGAGGGGACTCTGTGGCATTATACCCCTGCTGAGGTCCCTCCCCCCCCAACCCTGTCCTCCTAAGGTCTGCCTCTAAATTTCCAGGAATTTCCTAACCTGGAGTTGGCAACCCTGTGCCAGGACCAATCATAGACAAACTCTCTCTCACATAATCTAATCAACTTTGGAGAAACGTCGACTGCGGGGTGACATGATAGAGGTTTACAAGATTATGCATGGGATGGAGAAAGTTAGAGAAAGAAGTCCTTTTCTCCCTTTCTCACAATACAAGAACTCGTGGGCATTCGATGAAATTGCTGAAGCAGTCGGGTTAGAACGGATAAAAGGAAGTACTTCTTCACCCAAAAGGTGATTAACATGTGGAATTCACTGCCACAGGAGGTGGTGGCAGCCACAAGTATAGCCACCTTCAAAAGGGGTTTAGAAAAAACTATGGAACACAGGTCCATCAGTGGCTATTAGCCACAGTGTGTGCATATATATAAATTTTTTTGCCACTGTGTGACACAGAGTGTTGGACTGGATGGGCCGTTGGCCTGATCCAACATGGCTTCTCTTATGTTCTTATCCAAAGGGTGATTAACACGTGGAATTCACTGCCACAGGAGGTGGTGACGGCTACAAGCATAGCCAGCTTCAAGAGGGGATTGGATAAAAAATATGGAGCAGAGGTCCATCAGCAGCTATTAGCCACTCTGTGTGTGTGTGTGTATTGGCCACTGTGTGATACAGAGTGTTGGACTGGATGGGCCATTGGCCTGATCCAACATGGGTTCTTAACTTTTCAGGAGCCTTACTCCTTCTAGACTGACGTGTTGAAAAACTCATTATTTTGCAATGATGAATAACTCTTATACCATACAGTGGCTTGGAATCTGTTCTGGTCCTACCAGAAGGTACGACCAGAACCAATGGGTTGAAATTAAATCAAAAGAGTTTCCGGCTCAATATTAGGAAGACCTTCCTGACCGTTAGAGTGGTTCCTCAGTGGAACAGTCTTCCTCGGGAGGTGGTGGGCTCTACTTCCTTGGAGGTTTTTAAACAGAGGCTAGATGGCCATCTGACAGCAATGCAGATCCTGTGAATTTAGAGGGAGGTATTTGTGAGTTTCCTGCATTGTGCAGGGGGTTGGACTAGATGACCCTGGAGGTCCCTTCCAACTCTATGATTCTGTGAAATGCTGTGTAACGTTCTCTGGCTTTGCCTGTTTGTACCGTGATTTTTACTTCAATAAACTTTTTTTTTTTAAATTAAAAATATAAACTTTACCGGGTTGTTGTGAAGGTAAAATGGAGCGGGGGGGAGGAGGAACCACATAAGTATATTGAACTGAGAGGAAAGGTAGGAGCATGAGAAGATACAGTGAAATCGAGAAAACAATAATGGCTTTTCATAATTTATGGTTTAATAATTTATGCATTGGAGGGTGCATATGGGATCCCGTCCCTGCTGAGGTCTTTCCCTTCACTAACCTCAAACCTTGCCCTCCTTCCCAATGCTCTACCCCAAATCTCCAGGAATTTCCCAAACTGGAGTTGGCAACCCTATGTTTGGCCTCTCACCTCCGAGTTACCCATCTGCCCTCTGACCAGCGGAGCGTCTCTTTCAAACTTCTCACAACTTCCTTTCGTTTTCCTTCCAGGGCGACGATAGATGAGGTGGAAACAGATGTGGTGGAAATCGAAGCCAAGCTCGACAAGGTAAGAGAGAAATGTGGTGTGTGTGGGAGGGCCTGCAGGGAGGTTCTTTTAACTCTTCAAGTCTCAAGTGCTAGATTTTGGAAATGGTCAATGATATAATATTCTTGGTGGTTGGGGGGCCACAGTAGGAGGGCTTCTGAAGTTCTGACCTGCTGGTGGACATCCTGATGGCACCTGGGGTTTGGCCACCATGTAGGGTTAGAAAGTCCAATTCAAGAAATATCTGGGGACTTTGGGGGGTGGAGCCAGGAGACATTAGGGGTGGAGCCAAGATCAAGGCTGTGACAAGCATAATCGAACTCCAAAGGGAGTTCTGGCCATCACATTTAAAGGGATGGCACACCTTTTCAATTCCTTCCTTCCATAGGAAATAATGAAGGATAGGGGCACCTTCTTTTGGGGCTCATAGAATTGGCCCCCCTGGTCCAAACTTTTTGAAACTTGGGGGGGTATTTTGGGGAGAGGCAATAGATGCTATACTGAAAATTTGGTGCCTCTACCCCAAAACACAGCCCCCCCCCCAGAGCCCCAGATACCCACGGATCAATTCTCCATGATTTTCTATGGGAATAAATCTCCATAGGGAATAACAGAGTTCCCAGCAGACATTTCCCTCCCCCCCCCCCGCTTTCTGAAGTGGGGGGAGGGCCTCCAAACCGGGGGATCCCCTGCCCCCACCTGGGGATTGGCAACCCTACCACCATGTGACACAGTGTGTTGAACTAGATGGACCATTGGCCAGATTCAGCATGGCTTCTCTTATGTCTTGTGTTTGGGGCAGTGATGCTCTATAATCTTGGTGTTTAGGGGGAAACAAGTGGGAGAGCTTCTGGAATTCTAGCTCCTCCGGTGGACCTCCTGGCTACTGTGTGACACAAAGTGTTTGACTGGATGGGCCATTGGCTTGATCCAAATTGGCTTCTCTTATGTTCTTATGATGTGGATTTTTTCTTTTTGCCCTGAGTTCCAAAATGCCACTTCTGGACCCATACAGAAAAACACCCCCCTTTAAAAACACACACACACACACATAAGCATGACAGAGCATGAATTTTGGACTGTCCTCTTGGAAGTCACACGTTCAAATGTTTCCTCAGTTATGAGGGTCACTGAAATTTCTCCTCAGTTATGAAGGTCACGCTTGCCTACCTGACCCCCAGTGTGGTAGGTGTAGGTTTGCTCCACTGTGATCTCTCTTTTTTTTGGGGGGGGGGGAGTCCATTGCTGTGATGTGGTTGGTGTATTTGTAACATTTCAGAAATAAAATAGATTTTTTTGGGAGGATTTGTAAAAACGTATTTGTGTGGTGGTGTCTACAAGAGTATCTGTGTTATAAGTTTGTGCTGGGCTGAGAGATAGATTTGCCAGCCTCCAAGTGTGATAACAACCCCTAGAGTATCACAATAAGAAGCATAAACAAAACAGAAAACTGAAAAATAGCAAAAAATATTATTCAAAAAAACTTATTTATCTAATAACAAACGCTTACAGTATTACAATATTTCTATTACAAAAACATAACTGCAATCCTACAGTTACAATCCTAAAGATAAATGTCCAAAATTGTATCCCAAATTTATTATTTCAGTCCATATACAGACGTCTGGTTCCGACTTTTAAAACTCACAACGATTCACCCGCTCCAATGGGTGGAGTCAAAGTGCTGGTGCTCCAAATGCGGCAATATAAAAAAGTCCATGATTTCAAGATTTTTCTTAAATGCCCAAATGCATGGCTTTCAATACCCACTTCAAGTTGTGAGAAAAAGTTCTCTTTTGAAGTTTGAAAGCCATGCATTTGGGCATTGTCGTTATGTTTTTGTAATAGAAATATTGTAATATTGTGTTTGTTATTAGATAAATAAGTTTTTTGAATAATATTTTTCGTTATTTTTCACAGTTTTCTGTTTTGTTTAAGCCTCCAAGTGTGGCCTGGAGATCTTTTTTTTTTTTTGTATTTGTGTGAGTCTGTGTGCCTGTGTACCTGGAAGTCATGTTGACCTCTCATGAGTGACCCCTACTGGGGGCCGGGAGGATATTCAGAGAGGTGACTGAATAAAGCCTGCCTCTACCTCCCGACTGCTGGTATTCCAAGGAGGTCTCCCATCCAAGTATTTGCCAGAGTCGATCCCGCTCAGCTTCCGAGATCTGATGAGATCGGGCTTGCCTGGGCTATCTGGGTCAGGGCTGGCCCGGAGATCTTGAATTGCAATTGATTTCCAGACTTTCAATACACTCTTTAAAAAGTGGGCAGCCTCTTAAAACTACATATATAAGAGGAGCAAGACTTATGGCTGATTCATCTTTAACGTGCTTGCTTGCAAGCCAGGCTGTGATACTGAGATCGCACCACTACCAAAACATTGGTCATGACCACTGTTAAAATGTTACAGCAGTCTTCATCTCTTCATCTCTCATGGGAATTATTAGGAAGGGAACTGGGAATTATTAGGAAGGGAATTGAAAACAAATCAGCCAGTATCATAATGCCCCCCCATATAAATCAATGGTGCAGTCCCATTTGGAATACTGTGTCCAATTCTGGTCGCCGCACCTCAAAAAGGGTATTATAGCATTGGAAAAAGTGCAGAAAAGGGCAACTAGAAGGATTAAAGGTTTGAAACACTTTCCCTATGAAGAAAGGTTAAAATGCTTGGGGCTCTTTAGCTTGGAGAAACATTGACTGCGGGGTGACGTGATAGATGCTTATGCATGGGATGGAGAAAGTAGAGAAAGAAGTCCTTTTCTCCCTTTCTCACAATACAAGAACTCATGGGCATTCAATGAAATTGCTGAGCAGTCGGGTTAGAACGGATAAAAGGAAGTACTTCTTCACCCAAAGGGTGATTAACATGTGGAATTCACTGCCATAGGAGGTGGCGGCGGCTACAAGCATAGCCAGCTTCAAGAAGGGTTTGGATAAAAATATGGAGCAGAGGTCCATCAGTGGCTATTAGCCATAGCATATTATTGGAACTGTCTGGGGTAGTGATGCTCTGTATTCTTGGTGCTTGGGGGGGGGGGGCAAAGTGGAAGGGCTTCTAGCCCCACTTATGAAACTCCTCTTTTTTGCCACTGTGTGACACAGAGTGTTGGACTGGATGGGCCATTGGCCTGATCCAACATGGCTTCTCTTATGTTCTTATGTGACACAGAGCGTTGGACTGGATGGGCCATTGGCCTGATCCAACATGGCTTCTCTTATGTTCTTATGTGACACAGAGCATTGGACTGGATGGGCCATTGGCCTGCTCCAACATGGCTTCTCTTATGTTCTTATGTGACACAGAGTGTTGGACTGGATGGGCCACTGGCCTGATCCAACATGGCTCCTCTTATGTTCTTATGTGACACAGAGTGTTGGACTGGATGGGCCACTGGCCTGATCCAACATGGCTTCTCTTATGTTCTTATGTGACACAGAGTGTTGGACTGGAGGGGCCATTGGCCTGATCCAAAATGGCTTCTCTTATGTTCTTCTGTGACACAGAGTGTTGGACTGGATGGGCCATTGGCCTGATCCAACATGGCTTCTCTTATGTTCTTCTGTGACACATAGTGTTGGACTGGAGGGGCCATTGGCCTGATCCAACATGGCTCCTCTTATGTTCTTATCAGTTCCCCTCAGAGTTGCCAGGTATCCCCTGGTCCCCAGTGAGATGGCAGTGTGGGGTAGGGTTGCCTGTTCCATGTTAGGAAACTCTTGGAAATTTGGAGATGGAGCCTAGGCAGGACAAGAACATCAGCGGAGTACTATACCAAAGCATCCATTTTGTCCAGGGAAACTGATTTTTGTAGTCTGGAGATAAGCTACACCAGCAGTCCCCAACCTTTTTGACACCAAGGACCAGTTTTGTGGAAAACAGTTTTTCCATGGACCGAGGGGTGATGGTTTCAGGATGATACAGTTGTGCACTTTATTTTGGTGTGGTGGTTAAGTGCGTGGACTCTTATCTGGGAGAACCAGGTTTGATTTCCCAGTCCTCTACTTGCAGCTGCTGAAATGGCCTTGGGTCAGCCAGAGCTCTGGCAGAGTTGTCCTCGAAGGGGCAGCTTCTGAGGAGAGCACTCTCAGCTCCACCCACCTCACAGGATGTATGTTGTGGGGGAACGAAGATAAGGGAGATTGTGAGCCACTCTGAGATTCGAAGTGTGGGGCAGGATATAAATCTAATGTCGTCTTATTGTTATTACTACATTGTGATATATAATGAAATAATTATGCAACTCACGGCCTAGTCGCTAACAGGCCACTGACCGGGACTGGTCCATGGCCCGGGGTTTGGGGACCCCTGGGCTATACAATTCCAGGGAATCTCCAGGCCACACCTGAAGGTTGGCCTCTCTAGTTCCCCTAAAGAAAATAGCCGCTTTGGAGGGTAGACTCGATGACAGCTGAGGTCCCTCCCCTCCCTAAGCCCCGCCCTCCTTAGATTCTGCCTTCAAATCTCCAGGAATTTTCCAACTTCGGGTTGGCAGCCCTATGGACCACCCACTCACCTAGGGTTGCCAAGTCCAATTCAAGAAATATCTGGGGACTTTGAGGGTGGAGCCAGGAGACTTTGGGGGTGGAGCCAGGAGACACTGGGGGCGGAGCCAGGAACAAGGGTGTGACAAGCATAATTGAACTCCAAGAGAGTTCTGGCCATCACATTTAAAGGGACAGCACACCTTTTTAAATGTCTTCCTTCCATAGGAAATAATGAAGGATAGGGTCACCTTCTTTTTTGGGGGGCTCATAGAATTGGACCCCTTGGTCCAATCGTTTTGAAACTTGGGGGGTACTTTGGGAAGAGGCACTAGATACTATATTGAAAATTTGGTGCCTCTACCTCAAAAAACAGCTCCCCCAGAGCCCCCCAAACCTCCAGAACAATTCCCCATTATACCCTATGAGAATCGATCACATAGGAAATAATGAAGACGTTTCCCTCCCCCCCCCACCCCTCTTTCTGGCCAGTCTGAAGCAGCGGATCAGCCTCTCTACTCACCATTTGCTGCCAGCTTCTTCACAGAAACACACACAGACACACCATCCTAAATGGAAGCCTTTCAAGTCAAGCCTCTGGAGGTGCAAAGGCACATGGTCCTTTGCGGGCGGGGCTCCCTCTCTCCCCCCCTCCCCCGCCAGCCAGCTGATTGGGACCAGAAGCAGCCTGGGAAAACTGAAGAAAGGCTGCTGCGATGGGGGCTGGGTGGGAAGGGTGGGACAAGGAAAAGCTGCTGAGGTCGGGGCTGGGTGGGAAGGGCCGCCATTCCCCCCCCCCCCCGCTTTCCAGATTTTTGGCTAGCAGGGGAAGAAGGCTCCAAATCGGGGGTAACCAGGCAAGGCGGGGGATTTGGGAAGCCTACACTCACCCACCCACATTAGGGTTGCAATCCCCAGTTGGGCTGATCAGAACGCCTAGAGTATCGCAATGAAAGACTGAAACTAAGCAAAAACCTGTGAAATAATTAACGAAAAAGCTCAGTACACAACTCCATAATCTTGTTACAAAATTTTAAAGACAAAAACTTATTACCTAAATGGCACTTACTTAAAGATATATAACACAAGAAATGATAATATCAAAAATTCATCCTAATTACAATCCAGTGACAATTAACAATTCTATCAAAATTTCAGTTACTTCATTTATTCAAGTCCTTTTAATGACATCAATTTCCAGCTTCTTAAAAACTCACAATGCTTCGCTCGTTCCAGCAGGCTGGATTAAAGTGCTGGCGGTGCCCCAGATATAGTTCCACAGGAAAAAGTTTCTGTATTTTCAAGATGAGGCTTGTTGTATACCCACTTCAACTTCACATTCGGAAAGTTCGCGTGTGAATATTGGAAGCCTGAAATTTGGCATGACTGAAAGAGCATCTTGAAAATTTTGTAATAAGATGATTGAGTTGTGTACTGAGTTTTTTCATTAATTATTTCACAGTTTTTGCTTAGTTTCAATCCCCAGTTGAGGGCAGGGGATCCCCCAGTTTGGAGGCCCTCCCCCCGCTTTGGAGGGTAGACTCGATGAGAGCATCAGAAAGCGAGGGGGGGGGAATGTCTGCTGGACACTCCATTATTCCTTATGGAGAACTATTCCCATAAGGTATAATGGAGAATTGATCTGTGGGTATCTGGGGCTTGAAGGGGCCTGTTTTCTGAGATAGAGGCACCAAATTTTCAGCATAGTATCTGGCACCTCTCCTCAAAACACCCTCCAAGTTTAAAAAAGATTGTACCAGGGGGTCCAATTCTATGAGCCCCAAAAGAAGGCATCCCTATCCTTCATCATTTCCAATGGAGGGAGAGCATTTAAAAGGTGTGTGGTCCTTTTAAAAGTGACAGCCGGAACTTCCTTTGGAGTTCAGTGATGCTTGTCAAACCCTTGCTTTTGGCTCTATCCCCAATGTCTCCTGGCTCCACCTCCAAAGTCCCCAGATACTTCTTGAATGGGACTGGGCAACTCTAACACACACACACGCACGCACGCACAATTCCTCTCTCTTTCTCTCTCAGCCTAGTCAACTTCACAAGGTTGTCACGAACGTCATTTGTGTGTGTGTGTGTTTGTGCGCAGAGGGACCACATAAGCACACCGAACTCCTGACAGGAAGGGCAGGGAGGAGCACCAGAAAAGGAGTTAAAATAAACAAAACAACACTGACTTTTCATAATTCTCCAGATGTGAGTTCCAGCTTTATTGTGCACAGCCAAAGGCCACGATGCGTGTTTTAAAGACGCCCTCAATGTTGTGTTAATTAAACACTCCACTTATTTCTTGCTTTCTTTTCTTTCATACTTGTGGCGCTATAAATCGTTTTTTAAAATGGGTTTAGGAGTCTAACATTTACGTCTCCGCAGCTGGGCAGAAATGGAAATGGTAGAGCTGCCCAGGGGGAGGAGAGGTGGCTTTGGCCATCAGAGCTGCCTCGCTGGAACATATGGGTCCAGTTAAGAAGGCTTAAAAGAACTGGGGTTGCCAATCACCAGGTGGGGGCAGGGAATCCCCCGGTTTGGAGACCTCCTCCCACTTTAGGGTCATCAGAAAGCGGGGTAGGGGGTGGGGAATGTCTGCTAGGCACTCAAGTATTACCTATGGAGACTTATTCCCATAGAAAATAATGGAGAATTGATCCGCGGGTATCTGGGGCTCAGGGGGGCTGTTTATTGAGGTTGAGGCATCATGTTTTCTGCAGAGCATCCAGTGTCTCACCCCAAAATGCCCTCCAAGTTTCAAAAAGATTGGACCAGGGTGTCCAGTTCTATGAGCCCACAAAGAAGGTGCCCCTATCCTTCATTATTTCCAGTGGAGGGAAGGCATTTAAAAGGTGTGCGGTCCCTTTAAATGTGATGGCCAGAACTCCCTTTGGAGTTCAATTATGCTTGTCACAACCTTGCTCCTGGCTCCACCTCCAAAGTCTCCTAGCTCCACCCCCAAAGTCCCCAGAGATTTCTTGAATTGGACTTGGCAACCCTAAAAAGAGCCCTGGTAGCAGGAAAGGGAAAAGGGTTTTCTCAGTCCGAGATCCCGCAGAGCTGCTACCGGCCAGAGTAAGAGATACGCAGATTAATCAGCATTTTGGTTCGGAGTTCAGTGCTGCTGCTAGTTCTCTGCCGTCGCGTAACAGGCTGCTCTTGACAGCAAATTCCAGGCCTGCGATGGCTTTCCTTTTCTGCTTGCTGTCGAGGCTGGAAGGCTGGATTTGGCTTTCAGCGGCTGCAGGACCCACCGGCAGCTCTTTCCAGGCCGTACGGGTGCCAAAGATCACATCCCCAGCTGCGCGTTCGTGCATACCTTTTAACGCTCCCTGAGGCTGAACTTAGTCTTCCAGGAGGACCAAGGGAGAGCCCTGCAGGATCAGATCAGCGAGCCGTACGAGGGCATCGTCTGACTTCTGACAGTGCCCTGGAAAGCCCACAAGCTCAAGTTGTCAACCTCCAGGTGGGGCCTTGGACTGCCAATCCCCAGGATCCCCCGGTTTGGAGGCCCTCCCCCCGCTTTAGGGTCATTAGAAAGTGGGGGGAGGAGGGAAATGTCTGCTGTGCACGCTATTATTCCTTATGGAGAACCATTCCATAGGGTATAATGGAGAATTGATCCACAGGTAACTGGGGCTCTGGGCAGCTGTGTTTTGAGGTAGAGGCACCATATTTTCAGCATAGCATCTGGTGGCTTTCCTCAAACTTCTCCCCAAGTTTCGAAAAGATTGGGCCAGGGGGTCCAATTCTATGAGCCCCCAAAGAAGGTGCCCCTAGCTTTCATTCTTCCAAATGGAGGGAAGGCATTTAAAAGGAGCGTGGTCCCTTGAAATGTGATGGCCAGAACTCCCTGTGGAATTCAATTGTGCTTGCCACACCCTTCCTCCTGGCTCCACCCCCAAAGTCTCCAGATAGTCGGATTTGGCAACCCTTAGTGGGGCCTGGAGATTTTCCGGAATTACAACTCATCTCCAGGGGACCCAGATCAGTTTCCTGGGAGAAAAGGGCTGCTTTGGAGGGTGGACTCTGGCGTAGTACCTCACTGAGGTCTCTCCCCTTGCCAAAGCCAATCCTTTGTGGGCTCCACACCCGAGTCTCCAGGAATTTCCCAACCCAGATCTGGTAACCCTGCCCCTCCGTCCATTTGACCCTTGTGTTGCTGCTTCAGTTGGTAGAAGTGGATATTGCCTACGATCTACTATGATTGGGGTTGCCAATCCCCAATTGAAGACAGGGGATCCCCCGGTTTGGAGGCCCTCCCCCCACTTCAGAATCATCAGAAAGCTGGAGGGGGGGGAGGGAAATGTCTGCTGGGCACTCCATTATTCCCTGTGGAGACCGATTCTCATAGGGCATAATGGAGAATTGATCTGTGCATATCTGGGGCTCAGGGGGGGGGGGCTGTTTTATTGAGGCACCAAATTTACAGCATAGCATCCTGTGCCTCTCCTCAAAGCACCCACCAAGTTTCAAAAAGATTGGACCAGGGGGTCCAATGCTATGAGCCCCCAAAGAAGGTGCCCCTATCCTTCATTATTTCCAGTGGAGGGAAGGCATTTAAAAGGAGCACAGTCCCTTAAAATGTGAGGCCAGAACTCTCTTTGGAGTTCGTTTATGCTGGTCACCACCTTGCTCCTGGCTCCACCCCCAAAGTCCCCAGATAATTCTTGAATAGGACCAGGCAACCCTAACTACAATTTTGATAATAATTTTGAAAATGGGGGCTTTGTGTTTTAACACAGGCCACCCCCATTCCCTTTCTGCAAGCGAATCCCCTCTGCTTGTTCATGTACAAGGAGAGCGGTGAATTTTTGTGTGTGAGGGAGAAACTGCCACGTCGCAGAAGGCGCTTCCTTTCCCCTTCCAGAGGCTCGCTCCAAACCTCACTGGTGTCCATCTGGGTGCCAGATGTGACCGGGAGCTGCATCTGGAATTGGACGCGCAACAGCACACATCGGCTTGCCAGCATCCCCGCTCACCCTGCCAGATGACGGGAGCGAGGAGAGCACAGGAGGCAGAAAGCTGCGTTCAGAGGCCTAGTCTGTTCCCGGCTTTGCCTCAGGGCTGTGCAAGCTTGGATGCTGGCAAGAGAAAGAAGCGCTTTTCTCCCTTTCTCACAATACAAGAACTCGTGGGCATTCAATGAAATGGCTGAGCAGCTGGGTTAGAGCGGATAAAAGGAAGTCCTTCTTCACCCAAAGGGTGATTAACACATGGAATTCACTGCCACAGGAGGTGGCGGCAGCTAAAAGCATAGACAGCTTCAAGAGGGGATTGGATAAGCATATGGAGTAGAGGTCCATCAGTAGCTATTAGCCACAGCGTATTGTTGGAACTCTGTCTGGGGAAGTGATGCTCTGTGTTCTTGTGCTTTGGGGGGGGGGCACAGTGTAAGGGCTTCTAGCCCCACTGGTGGACCTCTTGATGGCCCTTGGTTTTTGTTTTTTTGTTTTTTTGGCCGCTGTGTGACGAGTGTTGGACTGAATGGGCCATTGGCCTGATCCAACATGGCTTCTCTTATGTTCTTATGTAAATCCCCTTTCAGTCTTTGGGGCATAAGGTTGCTAACTTCCAGGGAAGGCCTGGAGATCTTCTGGAATTGCAGCAGATTTCCGAGCGACAAAGTTCAGTTCTAGGGTTGCCAAGTCCAATTCAAGAAATATCTTTGGACTTGGGGGTGGAGCCAGGAGACATTTGAGGGTGGAGCCAGAAGCAAGGTTGTGACAAGCATAATTGAACTCCAAAGGGAGTTCTGGCCATCACATTTAAAGGGACCGCACACCTTTTAAATGCCTTCCCTCCTTTTGCAAATAATGAAGGATAGGGGCACCTTCTTTGGAGGCTCATAGAATTGGACCCCCTGGTCCAATCCTTTTGAAATTTGGAGGGCGTTTTGAGGAGAGGCACTGGATGCTATACTGGAAATTTGGTGCCTCTACTTCAACCCCCTCCCCCGAGCCCCAGATACCCGTGGATCAATTCTTTGTTATACCCTATGGGAATTCCATAGGGAATAATGGAGTGCCGAGCAGACATTTCCCTTCCCCCAACTTTCTGATGACCCTGAAGAAGGGGGAGGGCCTCCAAACTGGGGGATCCCCTGCCCCCACCTGACACAGAGCACTGGACTGGATGGGGCATTGGCCTGATCCAACATGACTTCTTCTATATTCTTATGTCTGAGGCAGTGATGCTCGGTATTCTCTGTGCTTGGAAGGCAACTGTGGGAAGGCTTCTGGTGTTCTGGCCCTGCCGGTGGACCTCCAGATGTCACCTGAGTTTGGGCCACTGTGGGACACAGAGTGTTGGACTGGATGGGCCTGATCCAACATGGCTGGCTTCTCTTATGTTCTTATGGCACCTCGAGTAGGCGGGCTAAAGAACGGCAGGAACTGAACTGCCTTGATTTGGGCTGTGTGCAGGCTATCAACATTCCCAATTCTGATTCCTCTCCTCTCTTCTTCCTCAGCTGGTGAAGCTATGCAGCAATATGATAGACGCCGGCAAGGCCTACATCGTCACCAACAAGCACTTTGTCGGCGGAGTCCGGGACCTTTCCCAGCAATGCAAGAAAGACGAAATGATCTCGGTAAGCCTGGGCGGGGCTCAGGGTGCTGGAATGACAAGTTCTCTTGAACACGTGCAGAGTTTATTTCATTGACTTCGTTTATAGCCCGCTTTTCTCTCAAGGGGGACTCAAAGCAACTTCCCTTGTTCTCTGCTCCTCCAGTTTCTCCTCACAGCAACCCTGTGAGGTAGGTTAGGTCGAGACAGAGGGCGTGACCGGCCCAAGGTCAGCCCATAAACTTCCCTGACAGAGCAGGCTTTCAAACCTGGCCCTAGTACGACATGCTTGGAATGTCACAGCTGTTCTTGTCTTTCACTCAGCTCTGAGTTGGGGAAGGGTTTAGCATTGGAAGGGAAGTGAAATTGGGAATCTGCCCTGGATATAAAAATAAGTAGTCGTAGTATTGATGGGGGGGGGGGGGTGGGCAAACTGTGGCTTGAGAGCCGCATGTGGCTCTTTCATACATGTTGTGTGGCTTTCGAAGCCCCTACTGCCCCATTGGCTGGCTTGGAGAAGGCATTTGTCTCTTTAAAACACTCTGCCAAGCCAGCTGGCAGTTTGGAGAATGCATTTAAAGTTGCTTTCTTTACATCTCCACCTCCTGCCCCTCATCTATTTTCCTTCCTTCCTTCCTTCCTTCCTTCCTTCCTTCCTTCCTTCCTTGTATGAAATTGTTATTTGCAAGAAAAAAAGAGGGAAAAGGGAAATAGAAAAGTAATACTACATCTGTCAAGAAAAATAGAATACATTCTGCAGGTCGCTGTAGAATTCAAATAAAAGAAAACTTCATCGTACTGTTCCACGTTTAGCCTCTCAACATAGTCGTATATAGAATTATATTGTAAGTGCCCATTTAGGTTATCCATTTAGCTTGTATTTCAACCATATAAATTGAAGAATATTAACCATAGTTCACACCACAGCAGTTTAAGTGTCTAGCCTTACATATAACTTCTCCCAGTATTCTCTTGCTTCTTCCTTGGATTTCCCGGCAAACAATAGCGAGAAATAGTCCACCTCTGCTGCTTCCAGTATTTTCCCGATCAGTTCCTGTTTCATGGGTAGATCTTGGAGCTTCCATTTCTGAGCAAACAAAATCCTAGCTGCAGTATTAATATGTGCCATTAAATGTCTTGCCTCTTTCGTATAATCACTAGGATACATATTCAGCAAAAACAGTTCTGGTTTAAGAGGAATCTGCATCTTCAACATTTTCTGCAGTAGTTCGTGTAACATCTTCCAATAGTCTTTCGCCTTCTCACAAGTCCACCACATACGATAAAACCATCCCACCTGTTTTGTACATTTCCAGCATTTGTTAGTCATATTAGAATATATTTTAGAAAGCTTTTGAGGGGTTGCGTTGCCATCTGTAAAACATCTTAGACACATTTTCCTTAAAAAATACTGATTTGGTTAATTTAATATTGGATTTCCAAAGGATTTCCCAATTCATCTCGCGTAATACTACACCCTATATTCTTAGCCTATTGTACAATACAGTCCTCCCTCCCCGCCGCCCTCCCTTGTGGCTCTCAAACCTCTGACGTCCATGTCTCGAGGCTCTCAAACATCTGATGTTTATTTTACGTGGCTCTTACGTTAAGCAAGTTTGGCCACCCCTGGGATGGATCAAAGATTTTGAGGTGGTGAAGTGATGATCAAAGGGCGCAGAAAATGCTTGAAACCTCCTCATTAAAAATTTTTAATGGTATCAGGCTGATAGCTTTGTTAAACTCTGACCTGGCTGTCCCAGGCTAGCCTGATTTCGGTGGATCTCAGAAGCTGAGCAGGATCAGCCCTCGTTAGTACTGGGATGGGAAACAACCAGGGGTGGAATTCTACCAGGAGCTCCTTTGCATATTAGGCCACACACCCCGAGGTAGCCAATCCTCCAAGAGCTTGGAATTCTAGCAGGGGCTCCTTTGCATATCAGGCCACACCCCCTGAGGTAGCCAATCCTCCAAGAGCTTACAAGGCTCTTTTTTGGTAAGCTCTTGGAGGATTGGCTACATCAGGGAGTGTGTGGCCTAATATGCAAAGGGAATCCTGCGAGAATCCCACCCCTGGAAACAACCAAGGAAGGGCGCTATGGAGAGGCAGGCAATGGCAAACCACCTCTGAATGTCACCCTCGAGGGCCCAGGCGAACCCGATCTCATCAGCCTCGGAAGCTAAGCAGGGTCAGCCCCAGTTAGTATTTGGTTGGGAGACCACCAAGGGAGTTCAGGGTCGGTACGCAGAGGTAGGCAATAGCGAACCGCCTCTGAATCACTCTTGCCTCGAAAACCCCTAAGTTGGGGTCGCCCTAAGTTGCATCCCCCAATACCAACTAAATTAATATATACCCCTACCGTTTTGTTAGCGGCCCTGTGGCGCAGAGTGGTGAAGCTGCAGTACTGCAGTCCAAGCTCTCTGCTCACAACCTGAGTTCGAACACGCCGGAAGCTGGGTTCAGGTAGCTGGCTCAAGGTTCACTCATCCTTCCGAGGCCGGTCAAAGGAGTCCCCAGCTTGCTGGAGGGAAAGTGTAGATGACTGGGGAAGGCAATGGCAAGCCAACCCGTAAAAAGTCTACGTCGTGATGCGAAGTCACCCCAGAATTGGAAATGACTGGTGCTTGCACAGGGGGGACTACCTTTACCTTTTTTTACAATTCCGTTATCCAGACGAAAGGTATACGTAAAGGCACTGAACCGGTCGTACAAATGCAAACGATCCTGCCCGCTGCATCAAAATGGCGTGCACGTTTCCCCCACAAATCCCTCCTTTTCTTGCCATTGCGGCTGTTGTTTCTTTTTTTAAAAAAAAACCAGCCCGGATCTGGTAACTCTTGCTAAGCGCAGAGCGAGGATCCCTGGCTAGCTAAAAATATCCGAGGAGCCGGATGCCTCGAGGAATCATGTCGTTTCTGAAAAGCCAGAAAGCAGAGACGATGCGTCTGAAGTAGGTCAGCGAGCATCCGTTTATTTGGGAAGGGAGGATAAACTCTCGAAGCGGGAGGGGAGGCGGGAGGAAGAAGCGGCAGCATTGGGACGATGAGTTTGAGGAGGGGGAGTGGTGGATTTCAGAGCAGCGCATCGAAAGAGGTCCCTGTACGCTGAGGCACCGAAGCGTCATGCTTTCTTTGGAACGGGCTGTAATCCCCTCTGTTCACGGAAGGCGCATGCAAAAGGGGCTTAGCATCTTTTCATATTAACCCCTCGCATCTTCATAGCTCTTTCAAGTGTCCCGGGCGTGCACATCAGTGCAGTCGCTTTACGCCAACCCTGTAATGTAGACCTACAACGCAGGTGTCCAAGCTGCGGCTTGGGAACCACGTGTGGCTCTTTTACACATATTGTGTGCCTCTCAAAGCCTCCAATGCCTCATCTTGGGGTTCTCTTTTTAAATCACTTCTCCAAGCCAGCCGGAGACTTGGAAATGCATTTAAAGTTCCACCTCACTCTCCCTCCCCCATCTGCTTCCGCCCTCCCTCCCTCAAACATCTGACATTTATTCTATGTGCCCAGTTTGGTGTAGAGTGTTGGACTGGATGGGCCATTGGCCTGATCTAACATGGCTTCTCTTATGTTCTTATGTTCTAGAGGCTAAGTGTGTGGTCTCTTATCTGGGAGAACCAGATTTGATTCCCCACTCCTCCACTTGCAGCTGCTGGAATGGCCTTGGGTTGGCCATAGCTATCGCAGAGGTTGTCCTTGAAAGGGCAGCTTCTGGGAGAGCTCTCTCAGCCCCACCTACCTCAAAGGGTGTCTGTTGTGGGGGAAGAAGATAAAAGAGATTGTAAGCCACTCTGAGACTCTGATTCAGAGAGAAGAGTGAGGTATAAGTCTAAGGTTTCCTTCCTTCCTTCATAAGAACATGAGAAGCCATGTTGGATCAGGCCAATGGCCCATCCAGTCCAACATTCTGTATCACACAGTGGCCAACACACACACACACACACACACACTGTGGCTAATAGCCACTGATGGACCTCTGCTCCATATTTTTATCCAATCCCCTCTTGAAGCTGGCTATGCTTGTAACCGCCACCACCTCCTGTGGCAGTGAATTCCACATGTTAATTACCGTTTGGGTGACGAAGTACTTCCTTTTATCCGTTTTAACCTGACTGCTCAGCAATTTCATTGACTGCCCACGAGTTCTTCTGTTGTAAGAAAGGGAGAAAAGGACTTCTTTCTCCATCCCATGCATAATCTTGTCACCCCGCAGTCAACGTTTCTCCAAGCTAAAGAGCCCCAAGCGTTTTAACCTTTCTTCATAGGGAAAGTGTTCCAAACCTTTAATCATTCTAGTTGCCCTTTTCTGGACTTTTTCCAATGCTATAATATCCTTTTTGAGGTGCGGTGACCAGAATTGCACACAGTACTCCAAATGAGACCGCACCATCGATTTATACAGGGGCATTATTATACTGGCTGATTTGTTTTTAATTCCCTTTCTAATAATTCCCAGCACGGCGTTGGCCTTTTTTATTGCAATTGCACACTGTCTTGACATTTCAGTGAGTTATCTACCACGACCCCAAGATCTCTCTCTTGGTCAGTCTCTGCCAGTTCACAACCCATCAACTTGTATTTGTAGCTGGGATTCTTGGCCCCAATGTGCATTACTTTGCTCTTGGCCACATTGAACCGCATCTGCCATGTTGACGCCCACTCACCCAGCCTCAACAGATCCCTTTGGAGTGCCTTACAATCCTCTCTGGTTCTCACCACCCTGAACAATTTAGTGTCATCTGCAAACTTGGCCACTTTACTATTTACTCCTAACTCCAAATCATTAATGAACAAGTTAAAGAGCATGGGACCCAGTACCGAGCCCTGCGGCACCCCACTGCTTACCGTCCTCCACTGCGAAGACTGCCCATTTATACTCACTCTCTGCTTCCTATTAATTAGCCAGTTTTTGATCCATAAGAGGACCTGTCCTTTTACTCTATGACTCTTGAGCTTACTAAGGAGCCTTTGATGAGGAACTTTATCAAAAGCTTTCTGGAAGTCAAGGTAAACAACATCTATCGGGTCTCCTTTGTCCACATGTTTGTTCACCCCCTCAAAGAACTGTAACAGGTTAGTGAGGCAAGATCTTCCCTTGCAGAACCCATGCTGAGTCTTCCTCAATAACCCGTGTTCATCAATGTGCCTACTCATTCTGTCCTTGATAATGGTTTCTACCAACTTTTCCAGTATTGAAGTCAGACTGACTGACCTGTAATTTCCCGGCTCTTCTCTGGAACCCTTTTTAAAGATGGGGGTGACATTTGCTACCTTCCAGGCCTCAGGAACGGAGGCAGATTTCAATGAAAGATTACATATTTTTGTCAGGAGATCCACAAGTTCAACTTTGAGTTCTTTCAGAACTCTTGGATGTATGCCATCTGGACCTGGTGACTTATTAGTTTTTAATTCCTTCCTTCCTTCCTTCCTTCCTTCCTTCCTTCCTTCCTTCCTTCCTTCCTTCCTTCCTTCCTTCCTTCCTTCCTTCCTTCCTTCCTTCCTTCCTTCCTTCCTTCCTTCCTTCCTTCCTTCCTCAAACATCTGACATTCATTCTATGCGGCCCTTTCTTTAAGCAAATTTGGCCACCCCTGGCCTAGAATATTACTATCCTTGAATTGCAGATAGGGAAAACTGAAGATGAGTTCTGCTGTGTGTTTGGGGTTGTTCTCACAACAGCCCTGTGAGGTAGGCTATCCTGAAAGAGGCCAGACCAGTGAGCTTCATGGCCTGCTAGGGATTTGAACTCTGTTGTCTGCTAAGTATGCTTGGTGCTGCCCTTTTATCCTGGAGATTGGTTGACTTTCCATGTTTCGCAGTTCCCTTCTTTGACAGGCAAGATTGGTACCAGAAAGTGAACTCTTGTCTTAGGAAGCCGTAAGAACATAAGGGAAGCCATGTTAGATCAGGCCAATGGCCCATCCAGTCCAGCATTCTGCCACTCAGGGGTCAAAACCCAGATACCATCAAGAGGTTCAACAGTGGGGCCAGAACTCCAGAAGCCCTCCCACTGTTGCCCCCCAAGCACCAAGAATACAGAGCATTATTGCCCTAGATAGAATATTTGCTTTAATAGCCACTGATGGACCTCTACACCATATGTTTATCCAATCCCCTCTTGAAGCTGTCTATGCTTGTAGCCGCCACCAGCTCCCGTGGCAGCGAATTCCATGTGAGAATCACCCTTTGGGTGAAGAAGGACTTCCTTTGATCTGTTCTAACCCGACTGCTCAGCAATTTCATGGAGTGCCCACGAGTTCTTGCATTGTGAGAAAGGGAGCAAAGTACTTCTTTCTCTGCTTTCTCCATCCCATGCATAATCTCGTAAAACTCTATCATGTCATCTCTATCATGTCAGTCGGTCTACTGTCATCACTTGTTATTGGAACATCAATGGCTCTGCCCTACCCTGGATCCCAGCTGGAAAGTATAAGCTTTGCCTCTCTCTCCCATTTGCTCGTCTTGCCGGTTTGGTGTAGTGGTTAAGTGTGCAGACTCTTATCTGGGAGAACCGGGTTTGATTCCCCACTCCTCCACTTGCACCTGCTAGCATGGCCTTGAGTCAGCCATAGCTCTGGCAGAGGTTGTCCTTAAAAGGACAGCTGCTGTGAGAGCCCTCTCCAGCCCCACCCACCTCGCAGGGTGTCTGTTGTGAGGGAGGAAGGTAAAGGAGATTGTGAGCCGCTCTGAGACTCTTCGGAGTGGAGGGCAGGATATAAATCCAATATCTTCATCAACCTCACAGGGTGTCTTTTGTGGGGGGGGGGGAAGGTAAAGGAGATTGTGAGCCACTCTGAGACTCCTCGGAGTGGAGGGTGGGATATAAATCTAATATCTTCATCTACCTCACAGGGTGTCTTTTGTGGGGGGGGGGGGAGAAGGTAAAGGAGATTGTGAGCCGCTCTGAGACTCTTTGGAGTGGAGGGTGGGATATAAATCCAATATCTTCATCTACCTCACAGGGTGTCTGTTGGGGGGGGGAAGGTAAAGGAGATTGTGAGCCGCTCTGAGACTCTTTGGAGTGGAGGGTGGGATATAAATCCAATATCTTCATCTACCTCACAGGGTGTCTGTTGTGGTGGGGGGGAAAGGTAAAGGACATTGTGAGCCGCTCTGAGACTCTTTGGAGTGGAGGGTGGGATATAAATCCAATATCTTTATCTACCTCACAGGGTGTCTGTTGTGGCGGGGGGGGGGGGGAGGTAAAGGAGATTGTGAGCTGCTCTGAGACTCTTCGGAGTGGAGGGCGGGATATAAATCCAATATCTTCTTCTTCTTCTTCTTCTTGCTGACTGTGTCTTTCCTCTCCTCCTTCCACAGGAATGCCTGGAGAAATTTGGAGACAGCCTGCAGGAGATGGTGAACTACCACATGGTAAGCACCTCCTTCCGCAAGGCTTTTAGACTGCTTTTGGCTGTATGAGAATGCAGCATTTTTCAAATTGCACACTCCCGTTACCAGGGGAGGTACTTAGAGGTCGGAATGTCAAACCATTTCTGTCCGTCTCTTGCCTTGAAAACCCTATAGGGTCACTATAAGTCAGTTTCCGCCTTGACAATACATTCCACGTGCGTTACTTCGTCTGTAGCAATCCGCTTGCATAGTTTGGTGTCGTGGTTAAGTGCGCGGAGTCATCTGGGAGAACCGGGTTGGATTCCCCGCTCCTTCACTTGCAGCTGCTGGAATGGCCTTGGGTCAGCCATAGCTCTCTTGCAAGAGTTGTCCTTGAAAGGGCAACTTCTGGGAGAGCTCTCTCAGCCTGAGCCACCTCACAGGGTGTCTGTTGTGGGGGAAGGCGATAAAGGAGATTGTAAGCCACTCTGAGACTCTGATTCAGAGAGAAGGGTGGGGTATAAATCTGCAGTCTTCTTCTTCCGTTACCACTTTAGACTCCAGTCATCATTTGTGCAATTATTAGTGAGGAGGAGCGAGAAAGCAGTGTTTGCTTTTCAAACGGCTGCGACTTTGGTCCACCCCTCAAGGGACTCTTGTCCTTCTTACGCCTGTTCAGCAGAAGCTGCTGAATTATCTCTTAGCCCGGGAATCTCTCCTTCGGCCAGATTCCTCCTGACACAGGGAGTGGGCGGCTTGGAACGGTTGTGGCTTCCAAGTGGGGGGGGGGGGATGAGGGAAGGGGGAGATTTTGGTTTCCAGCGATGGGAGCTCAGGATTGACGAGATGCGTTTCTCGTCCTCCTTTGGCATTTTCAGTCAAACCCAAGAGATCCCAGGCGGGTTGTGAAATGCTGGAGGGGCACATAAAATCAATGGCCAGGAAGAAGGGCTAGAACATTTCCTTCTCTGCCACCCTCAAAGGTCAAGGAAAAATCAGGATGCCCAGTTTTCAGCCTTGTGTTTATCTTCCTTCGTTTCATCTGCAATTCTAAAACAGTTTAAATCTGCCGCGAAGGTCCTCGAACAGCTGCGAGCGGCTGGCCTGAGTATTAAAAGCTCCGCCTACCTGTTGGTCACACAGGGTTGCCAAGTCCAATTCAAGAACTATCTGGGGACTTTGGGGGTGGAGCCTGAAGCAAGGTTGTGACAAGCACAATTGAACTCCAAAAGGAGTTCTGGCCATCACATTTAAATGGAACACAGGGACTCTCTCTGGGCAGAACACGTGCCCTGCCAGTGGCAGCTCACATAAAATAAGGCCTCCCCTGAATGTAGGGAGTTGCCTTCCTCTGAGCTACACAGTTGTCAGACAATGCTGTAAAGGGAGGAGGGGCCGTGGCTCAGCAGCAGAGCCTCTGCTTGGCAGGCAGAAGGTCCCAGGTTCAATCCCCAGCGTCTCCAGTTAAAAGGACCACGTAGGAGATGACAAGAAAGACCTTGAGCTGAGACCCTGCCTCGGTGGAAGAGCCTCTGCTTGGCAGGCAGAAGGTCCCAGGTTCTATCCCCAACATCTCCAGTTAAAAGGACCAGACAGGAGATGACAATAAAGACCTTGAGCTGAGACCCTGGCTCAGTGGAAGAGCCTCTGCTTGGCATGCAGAAGGTCCCAAGTTCAATCCCCAGCATCTCCAGTTAAAAGGACCTAGCAGGAGGTGACAATAAAGACAATAAAGAAGAAGAAGATGATATTGGATTTATATCCCGCCCTCCACTCCGAAGAGTCTCAGAGCAGCTTACAATCTCCTTAACCTTCCTCCCCCACAACAGACACCCTGTGAGGTGGATGGGGCTGAGAGAGCTCTTACAGCATCTGCTCTTTCAAGAACAACTTCTGCCAGAGCTATGGCTGACCCAAGGCCATTCCAGCAGGTACAAGTGGAGGAGTGGGGAATCTAATCCAGTTCTCCCAGAGTCCACGCACTTAACCACTACACCAAACTGGCTCTCTGAGCCTCTGCTTGCCATGCAGAAGGTCCCAGGTTCGATCCCCAGCATCTCCAGTTAAAAGGACCAAGCAGGAAGTGATGGGAAAGACCTTGACCTGAGACCCTGGAAAGCCCCTGCCAGACTGAGGAGACAAGACTGACCTTGATGGACCAATCGTCTGATTCAGTATAAGACAGCCACATAACTGCATAAATAGGCCCATGTGAATTTGTTGCTTTTAGATGCCCTCCCAGGTTCAGTCCCCGCCCACTGTAGTTAAAAGGACCAGGCAGGAAGTGCTGAGAAGGACCTCTGCCTGAGACTTTGGACAGCTGCTGCCAGTCTGAGTAGACAAGACTGACCTTGACGGTATAAGGCAGTGCCACGTGTATTTTGTATGCTGCGTCGGACGGAATTGGATCGCGCCACTGCTCCCCGTGCAGAAATTCAGCAGAACAACGGGATCTCGGAGGATTCTGTCCGTTGCATCTCTAAATCGGTGGATGCAAGCAAACCCTCCAAGGTTACGTACAGGGACGTTTCTCACCCTCGCTCCTTGGAACCGGCACTTGAACTTGGGACCTCTTGCCTGCAGCGGTCGTGCCCCAACGCTGAACTTAGGAGCGTCTGCCACCGTGCTGCCGGGAAAGCACTCGTTTCTGTCTCTACACACTGCAGAATCTTCGACTCAGAACGCTCGGTCCCAAGGGCTTGCTGCGCCCGGGAAGAGCCCTGCGCTCTCAAGCACGAAGATCCGTCTCCAAGGAGCGTCTGCAGATTGACTCGAACATGTCTTCGCTGGGCAGCAGCAAGTGTTGGGGCTGGGGTGGGGGGAGAAGAGGGAGAGCTATTTTTAGCATCTCTTGTGCTGTCCCTTTCTCTCCGTGTGGGTGAATATCTTGACTTGTGCCTGTTCAAAGATGGATGGAGTCGGGCGGCTGTGACCAGTGCCTGCTCCGGGCGTGCGTCCAGCCGAATATGGATGAATGGAACATTTTGAAAAGAATGCCGTTTTTAAAATTCAGTCAGACAAGACCTGCCCTTTCGATTGCGAGGAGGGGGGGACCCTTGTAACCTACAGTTTTTATCCACTGGCAATCTTTTCTTTGTCTCTCATACAACTGCCAGCCTGGGGACCAAAGAAAGTGAGCCTAGAGCAGGGGTTCATACAGAGGTGCAACAGGCAGTCTCCTTTTGAGGCAGGGAATTCTGCTGGATTGGAAATGCCAGTGTTGTGTCCATGTTTGTTGGCTACTGCTAAATGAAACAGGAGTCCAGAGGGCTCCTTAAATAATGTTACTTTTTAAGGTGTTGCTGGACTCTTGTTGGATACTGTCGGATGAGACTGATAAAGAGAATGGTAAAATTATCCACCTCCTTAGTAGTACTGGATTGGAAGGCAACAAGGGAATAGTATTGGTGCATTCAGAGATGCAACAGACAGCCTCTTTGTGTTTGGGTTAATTGTGCTGAACCGCTGCATGGGGAGAAGTTGGAGAATCCTGTTCTCTCTGATGTATAGCTGCCTGTCCCTAGTGAAGCCTGAAAGCATGGCCAGAACAGTAAGTCATTCAGAGATTCAGTGGGCAGCCTCCTATGTGAATTCTTTGGTTTCTTTGGGCTCACTTGTGCTTTTAGTTGTTTTATAGTTCTCACAATATACTAGAAAATCACTAGCACACAAGTTAGGAATTACTGCTACCCAGAAACAGAGCCGGAGGGGACCCCAAGGATCATCTAGTCCAACCGCCTGCAATTCACAGCTACCTCCCCCCTTCTTCTCCCCCAGTTTCTCCTACCATATGCTTATGCACTATGCTGTGTTGTTTCAAACTGAAAGACTCCATTGGGGAGAAAAAGATTACAAAAAATGTATTGCCTGGTGTTCTGCTATAATTTTTGCTACAAAAGAAAATAGGTCACGTATAGCTTAGATGTGGCCTAGCCTCCTGGACTGTACCACTTTAGGGGTATGTCTGTGTGCTGGGGTGGGGGAGGATGGGCGAAGAAATGTAGGGCCAAATTCTTTCCCCATATTAAAATCTCCATGCTCAGAGATAATCGTCAGGTTTTAGCTTGGTCTTCACCCTGACATTATGGAACATAAGAACATGAGAAGCCATGTTGAATCAGGCCATGGCCCATCCAGTCCAACACTCTGTGTCACATAAGAACATAAGAGAAGCCATGTTGGATCAGGCCAATGGCCCCTCCAGTCCAACATTCTGTGTCACATAAGAACATAAGAGAAGACATGCTGGATCAGGCCAATGGCCCATCCAGTCCAACACTCTGTGTCACATAAGAACATAAGAGAAGCCATGTTGGATCAGGCCAATGGCCCATCCAGTCCAATACTCTGTGTCACATAAGAACATAAGAGAAGCCATGTTGGATCAGGCCAATGGCCCATCCAGTCCAACACTCTGTGTCACATAAGAACATAAGAGAAGCCATGTTGGATCAGGCCAATGGCCCATCCAGTCCAACACTCTGTGTCACATAAGAACATAAGAGAAGCCATGTTGGATCAGGCCAATGGCCCATCCAGTCCAATACTCTGTGTCACATAAGAACATAAGAGAAGCCATGTTGGATCAGACTAATGGCCCATCCAGTCCAACACTCTGTGTCACATAAGAAGATAAGAGAAGCCATGTTGGATCAGGCCAATGGCCCATCCAGTCCAACACTCTGTGTCACAGAAGAACATAAGAGAAGCCATGTTGGATCAGGCCAATGGCCCATCCAGTCCAATACTCTGTGTCACATAAGAGAAGCCATGTTGGATCAGGCCAATGGCCCATCCAGTCCAACACTCTGTGTCACATAAGAACATAAGAGAAGCCATGTTGGATCAGGCCAATGGCCCATCCAGTCCAACACTCTGTGTCACATAAGAACATAAGAGAAGCCATGTTGGATCAGGCCAATGGCCCATCCAGTCCAACACTCTGGGTCACACAGTGGCCAAAAAAACCTCAAGTGCCATCAGGAGGTCCACTAGTGGGGCCAGGACACTAGAAGCCCTCCCACTGCTGCCCCCCAAGCACCAAGAATACAGAGCATCACTTACCCCAGACAGAGAGTTCCATCAATACCCTGTGGCTAATAGCCACTGATGGACCTCTGCCGTACCCCTTAAAGTCTGAAGTGGTACAATCCAGGGCAATTTTTATGTGTTGGGATTTCTTTGCCTTGTAGAGGAATATTAAAACATGAATGCCCTCATCCCTTTCAGTCTGCCTTGGAAATAAATTAATAGATGGTCCTAAACTTCCAAAGCATCATTCCGCAATGTATTGGAATAGTTTTCTGCTGTAGCCTCTTTCCAATCAGGCTGTTCCAGGGCAGGAAATTCAGATAAATATGTTTATTTTATTTAAACCATTTTTATTCCACCTTTCCACCCATTCAGGGCCCGCAAGATGACTGAGATAAAAACATTTAGACAATAAAAATAATTAAAATATAAAAATCAGTTGAAAACACAAAGCGCTAGAAGGAGGGTATGGAAAATGAACCAAAAAAGGTCTCCGCCTGCCCATGAAAGACACTGATGGAGAGAAAGAAAAACAGACAGGTCTCTCGGGAGGGGGGAGAGTTTTAGAGCCACATCAGAGAAGCCCCTTGCTGAGGTTGCCACCTGGCTAGAGACTGCTGCATTCGGCAGTTGAATCAGATCAGAGAATCTGATTTGGCTGTATATGGTCTGAATTTTTCGGGATTGTATTCGGGGGGTTGTATTCAGTTCGACCGAACCTAACGCACACCACTACTCTAGCCTCAGATTGGGTGGGGGCAACGAAAGCAGGGCCTCCAAGGATGACTGCAGTGAGCAAGTAAGTTCATATGTAAGTTCATCCCCGTGCCATAGAGTTACCCTTCCTCAAAGTACGCTGCCTATCGCCCCTCTGTTTGAGTCGCAGCTCCCGTCAATATGATTCTAAGCAGCAAAGAGAGCTACTATTAGCTATCCCATTCTTGGAAAAAACAGATTTCCATGGCACAGTTCTGTGGTAAGCTAGGGATGTGCCCATTGCTTCTCTGTATGAGTTGCTGTTCCAGTCAGAAGATGTGCTTAAAACAGTCGCTCAAACAGAAACACACACGGCAGCATGTTCTGGGGCAGGGATGCTAGTCCTTACTCTTCCAAACTATAAACACAGTGCTATTTAGATGTAAAAGGGAAGTGAGACTCCAGTCTAAATTCAGAAGAAAGATTCCGCTACGAGAAGCGTGGGGACAACCGCGAGAGACAAAATTACACTGCCCAGAAGGACCTCGTTGAAGGGCTTCCTCTGGTGGGAAGAGCTGCCACGCCATTCCTCTCTGCTTCCACAGTTCTTAATGATCAGATCGTCCCGGGATTCGTTCCCAGCGAAAGCCATGGAAGGCATCTGCTGGTTACGGATCAATACCCTACATCTTTACAGACCGCTTCATGGGGGTAATGAGGCAATGCGATGGCATTAGGGATTACGTCCGTGCAGTTGCTCCCGTTGGCTTCCTGTGGACCATTAAACCTCAGGCTGGGGTTCCAGATCTGCTCCCCGGGTAGCTGATTTCAACTTGAAGTGGTGTTTGCTGAAAGAAAGGGTCATTGTTCTTTTCAATGGAAGTGATTTCCCTCACTGGCAGAGACAGCTACTGTTTTGGTCCAGTATCTCATTCCTGGGAGGAGGAGGAGGAGGAGGAGGAGGAGGAGGAGGAGGAGGAGGAGGAGGAGGAGGAGAAGGAGAAGGAGAAGGAGAAGGAGAAGGAGAAGGAGAAGGAGAAGGAGAAGGAGAAGGAGAAGAAGAAGAAGAAGAAGAAGAAGAAGAAGAAGAAGAAGAAGAAGAAGAAGAAGAAGAAGAAGAAGAAGAAGAAGAAGAAGAAGAAGAAGAAGAAGAAGAAGACGACGACGACGACGACGACGACGACGACTGGATTTGTAAATTTCCTTTCCCTTTCCCTCCCCACAACAGACACCCTGTAGGTATGGCACTGTTCTTGAGCAGAACAACCTTGAGAGAACTCGTGGCTGACCCAAGGTCACATCAGCAAGTGCATGTGAAAGAGTGGGAAATCAAACCCGGTTGTCCCAGATAAGAGTCCACACACCTAACCACTAAATGTTCTGGTGTTTTGCTAAGTGGAGAGTCAGCCTGTTATAGTAGTCTGAGTGTCAGACGAGGATCTGGGAGAGCCAGGTTCGAGTCCCTGCTCTGCCATGGATGTCCTCTCAAGGCGACCTTAGGCCAGTCAGGTACTCTCATCTTAGCTTACCTCCCAGGGTGGTTCTGGTGAGGAGAATTGTGTAGGCCATCTTGGGTCCCCACTAGGATATACATGAAGTAAAGTAATAAGTAAAATGTAAAGTAAAATAAGTAAAATGCAAAATAAAATAAATAAAATGAAGTAAATAAATAAGTAAAATAAGTGCAATAATAATAATCCCTCCCTTCCTCCCTCCCTTCCTTCCCGTATAAGTACATCAGTGGCTATTAGCCATAGCAGCTCAGTAGCTCCTCCATGTTCAGAGTAACATGGAACACCAGTTACTGAGGTAATGCCGGACAACATTTTTGCCTCTGTGCCCTGGTCCAGGGGCAGCTGGTTGGCCACCGTGTGAAACAGCACGCTGGACTCCATGAACCTTCAATCTGAATCTGCCAGAGGTCTTATGCGATATAAGAACCAGCCACGTTTTCGATTCAGAATGAGCCTGTTCAGAGCAGATTAATTGCCTACCAGTTTCCTGTAATTAATTCGACTTTAATTGGGGCCCTCTCAGCCTGAACTGGGAAGATTTGCTCTCAATTTAGACATGACAGTCCCAAATTAAAATCCAATTCAGACTGGTTGTGGGGAGCACAATGGGGCAGTGAGCCTTCCCTACAACTTGTACCTTCTGAACACCCTCTTTGTCATCCCCTTTGAAAGACTGGGGGGAGTACAGGGAAGTCGTTTCAGGAATGCCATTAGTACAGTCTCAAGACTGGGCCTCAGACCATAGCTGTAAGAAATACAATTTCTACAAGATTTTATTCATTCTTGAGGCAAAACTTTAGTATGATTAAAAAAGTAAAGGTAGTCCCCCGTGCAAGCACCAGTCGTTTCCGACTCTGGGATGACGTTGCTTTCACGATGTTTTCACGGCAGACTTTTTATGGGGTGATTTGCCATTGCCTTTCCCAGTCATCTACACTTTCCCCCCAGCAAGCTGAGTCCTCATTTGATCGACCTCGGAAGGATGGAAGGCTGAGTCAACCTGAAGCCGGCTACCTGAACCAGTTTTTTTTGCATACACGTAACACGTGCGGCATGATGACGTAACTCGGAACTGACATCGTCTCACTGGTGATATCACTCGCCAGCTGTTCTAGGAGCTTCTGGAAAAGATCTATGTTTTTCCTGGATGCTCTAGCAATTTGGGAGGCAAAGTTTTCCTCTCAAATTGCTAGAGCGTCTGGGAAAACCATAGAGCTTTCCCAGAAGCTCCTAGAGCAACCGGTGCATGACGTCACCAGTGTGATGACAACACTTAAGAGTGACATCGTTGCACCAGTGACATCGGGAGAGGATCCTCTGCTGGCCCACTGTGGGCAGGCGGGTTGAGGACCCCCAAAGCGGAAGAACCCCTGCCCCATCTGGGAGCTTGGGAGCCCTGGGAGTCGGGAAAATGCACACACGTGACTGACTGAAACAAGAAATTTTTGCCACTTCCAGACCTCTAGGGCAGTGGTCCCCAACCTTTTTGACCCTGGGGATTGGCCCCAGGGCTGGCCTGCTAACCACGGCCCCAGGGCCGGCAGGGTGGGGACACCCAATTCAGCCTCCTGTCCCCCATGACATTTCCTCCTTCACTCCCCACGCAGTTTTGCCACGCCCCCCGCACAACCTCACCACCTCCTCCCGTTTTCCTCCTCCTGTTTCCTCTTCCCTCCTTCACGCCCCCCCCACGCAGCCTCACCACCTCTTCCTTTCCCCATTTCCCTCCCCCATTTCCTCCTCCCTCCTTCACCCCCCTGCACAGCCTCGCCGCCTCCTTCCCCCCAGTTTTCCTCTCCCCATTTCCTCCTCCCTCCTTCCCCACGCTGCCTTGCCGCCTCCTCCCCCTCCCCGTTTTCAGCATTTTAAGGCTAGGGAAGGGGCCGCAAAGCACCTCCCAGGCTGACCTTCCGCCAATCAGCTGATGGGCGGGAAAATCACAGCAACGGCGAGCCACGCTGTCCTTGCCTCCTTCCCTTCCCCAGCCTTAAAATGGTGAAAACGGGAGGAAGAGGAGGTGCCGCGTGGGGGGGGGGGGATGACGAGGCTGTGTGTGTGGGGGTTGGGTGGCAAGGCTGTGTGGCCTGTTTCAAACAGGCTGCAGCCTGGGCCTGGGCCTGGGCCCCGGCCCGGGGGTTGGGGACCCCTGCTCTAGGGGATGCAGGGTTGCCGGTTGAGGGTGAGCAACCCCTGGAAGCTTCTAGGGCCTGAGTTGTGAGGTCTCCCCCTATGGCAGGAAATCTCAGAGCAGGAGTGGGAGAAACAGCATGACATCACGTCTGAGGAAAACTCAGAAGTCGCTCCACTCCAGGAATTGCCAGAAACCCTGTGGTTTTATCATAGAATTTCCAGAAGATGGACATTGGGGAGGGATGGTGGCTCAGTGGTAGAGCATCTGCTTGGTAAGCAGAAGGTCCCAGGTTCAATCCCCGGCATCTCCAGCTAAAAAGGGTCCAGGCCAATAGATGTGAAAAACCTCAGCTTGAGACCGTGGAGAGCCGCTGTCAGTCTGAGTAGATAATACTGACTTTGATGGACTGAGGGTCTGATTCAGTAGAAGGCAGCTTCATATGTTTATATGTTCCAGCAATTCTTAGAGATGTGTGACATCATTTCTGGGTTTTCCATAGAAGTCAGGCCACACCATTGCTGACAGTGCCCCCCTCCCCCAGCGTTCCTGTCCCCTTCGGACTTCTGCTGCTTGGTGGGCATGGTTTGGTAGCCCCATTTAGGAAAGTGCCATGATATCATTTCTGGGTTTACCATAAAGGTTTGGGGTATTACTAGAGTGGCCTGGCAACATGCGACATCACATCCAACTATGGGACTGGAAGCAGCCTTGTGACATTGCCACATTTTTTGTCCTAATTTCTCCTGCTGCTGCATTGGCCATCACTGGGGAGGCAGGGACTGAGGGAAGAAGGCCTGACCCCCAAATGGCACAGCTTGTGTTACACAGGAGTATCACAGACTTTGCAAGTTCTTTAATTTTATACCCCACCATATCTCAATAGGGTTGTCAGGTTTGTGCTGGAAAATACCTGGAGACTTTGGGGGTGGATTGTGGAGAGGGTGGGGACAATGCCATAGACTCCACTCTCCAAAGCTGCCGTTTTCCCCAGGGGAGTTGATCCAGATGGAGATCAACTGTAAAAGCAGGAGATCTCCAGGCCCCACCTGGAGGCTGGAAACCCTATAAAATTCTAAGAGAGTTTCTTTTTCTAAAAAATGAGATGTTGGGAGATCTTTTGTTGTTCAGTCGCACTGTCGAGTCCGACTCTTTGCAACCCCATGGACCAAGTCACGCCAGGCCCTCCTGTCTTCCACCATCCTCCAAAGTCCATTCAAATTCACGTTAGTTACATCAGTAATGCTGTCCAGCCATCTCATCTTTTGCTGTTCCCTTTGCCTTTTGCCTTTCCCAGCATCAGGGTCTTCTCCAGGGAGTGCCCCCTTCTCATTTGATGGCCAAAGTGCTTGAGCTTCAGCATCTGACCTTCCAGGGAACAGTCAGGGTTGATTTCCCTTAGGGCTGGCTGATTTGATCTTGCGGACCAAGGGACTCTCAAGAGTCTTCTCCAGCACCACAAAGTATTTGAGCTTCAGCTTCAGCATCTGTCCTTCGAGGGAACAGTCTGGGTTGATTTCCCTTAGGACTGACTGATCGGATCTTCTTGCAGTCCAAGGGACTCTCAAGATTCTTCTCCAGCACCGCATCTCAAAAGCATCTATTCTTCTGCGCTCGGCCTTCCTTATGGTCCAGCTCTCACAGACATACATTTACAGAGTTTTTAAAAAGCTCTTAGAAACATTTGCAGAAGTTGCAGACGGGACTGTTTTACATTTCTCCATGGGATATGTACAACAGGAAGCGGCAGATGGTGAGATTTTCATTTAGCTTTCCCCACTGCTGGCAGGCATTTCTGTCTTTGGGAAACAGGAGATGGACATCAGAAGGGGTGGAATTCTAGCAGGGGCTCCTTTGCATATTAGGCCACACGTTCCTGATGCAGCCAATCCTCCAAGAGCTCACAAACAAGAGCCTTGTAAGCTCTTGGAGGATTGGCTGCATCAGGGGTGTGTGTCCTAATATGCAAAGGAGCTCCTGCTAGAATTCCACCCCTGGACAGCAGAATGTCTCCAGGTGCAGGTGACATCTCTTCTGGACTTCCTGGGCAACTGATGGAGACCAGCTAGTTTTCCATTGTTCTCCCCTCCAAGGGGAGGGACGGTGGCTCAGTGGTAGAGCATCTGCTTGGTAAGCGAAAGGTCCCAGGTTTAATCCCTGGCATCTCCAAAAAGGGTCCAGGCAAGTAGGCGTGGAAATCCTCAGCTTGAGACCCTGGAGAGCTGCTGCCAGTCTGAGAAGAGAATACTGTCTTTGATGGACCAAGGGTCTGATTCAGTATAAGGCAGCTTCGTATGTTCATATCTATGTACCCTGCAATACAGAGCATATTATTCAGCTGCTTCTTTGCGTTTTCTGCAAAAATGCAGGCTGTGACTCTCTCTCTCTCTCTCTGCAAGACGTGTCCATAGCTCCGGCAGGAACCTTGGAACTTTGGAGTTCCAAGCAGTTACCCTGAGTGCTACTACAGCGGTGCCAGCCCTAGAACCAGGAAGCCTATAGATTAACCATCTCTCCTCTATATCCCATCGAAATCCCTCCCCCCACCCCATTTTCCAAAGCGACTTGTGTTGAGTCACATCCTGGAATCCGGATGACTTCTTTGGGGCTAAGAGCTGGGTGGGGTAGGAGACAAGCTTTCTGGAAACTACAGACAATCCCTTCCAAGTGCAGTTTAGGAAGCCAAGAAAAGGACTGGGTAGTTTGAAATCAGATTCAGTTTAAAAAAAACCCCAAAAAAACCCCACAATCGTAATAGTAAGCCTCACCCTTCTTTTTTTTATTTAATCAGTTGACTTTTTGTTTTGAAAAATTAAACATCGGATCCATCTGCAGAGCCGTTCCATATGATCTTGGCTGCAGGTCAATTCAATATAGATGGGTATGAGGAGAGAGAGCTGATCTCACACGGCATTGTTCCTAGAATTTATTTGGCCAACGCTGGCCTGGTTTGAAAGCTGCTCTCTCTCTCTCTCTCCATGGATCATCCCTCCTGCTTGCAGGAAACAGAGTTGCCAGCATTTAGAAATCCAAAACAATATACTTTTGGCTCTCTTTCACCTCAAACTTCCCACCCCGCTTGGCTTCCCATCGAACAATAGCCACGTGAAGCTGCTTTTCTGTGGAGTCAGGCTGTTAGCCTGCGTAGCTGAGCGTTGTCTGCTGAGGCGGAGAAAGGCGCTTCCCAAGGCTTGCTGAAATCTTTTTGAAAGGAGAGGGGCTGGTGTTTGAGAGGTGCTCTACCTCTGTGCCACAGCCCCTCTGGAGTGAAAGAAGAAGAAGCCCCGAGCTTATGAAATGATGCTCTGTATTCTTGGTGCTTGGGAGGGGCAATAGGGTGAGGACTTCTGGTGTCCTGGCCCCACTGATGGACCTCCTAATGGCACCTGGTTGTTGTTGGTTTTTGGCCACTGTGTGACACAGAGTGTTGGACTGGATGGGCCATTGGCCTGATCCAACATGGCTTCTCATATGTTCTTATGTCTAGGACAGTGATGCTTGGTGCTTGTGGGGGGGAGGCACAGTGGGAGGGCTTCTGGTGTCCTGGCCCCACTGGTGGACCTCCTGATGGCACTAGGTTTTTTTGGCCACTCTGTGACCCAGAGTGTTGGACTGGATGGGCCATTGGCCTGATCCAACATGGCTTCTCTTATGTTCTTGTGTGACACAGAGTGTTGGACTGGATGGGCCATTGGCCTGATCCAACATGGCTTTTCTGATGTTCTTATGTGACACAGAGTGTTGGACTGGATGGGCCATTGGCCTGATCCAACATGGCTTCTCTGATGTTCTTCTGTGACACAGAGTGTTGGACTGGATGGGCCATTGGCCTGATCCAACATGGCTTTTCTGATGTTCTTATGTGACACAGAGTGTTGGACTGGATGGGCCATTGGCCTGATCCAACATGGCTTCTCTGATGTTCTTCTGTGACACAGAGTGTTGGACTGGATGGGCCATTGGCCTGATCCAACATGGCTTCTCTGATGTTCTTCTGTGACACAGAGTGTTGGACTGGAGGGGCCATTGGCCTGATCCAACATGGCTTCTCTGATGTTCTTATGTGACACAGAGTGTTGGACTGGATGGGCCATTGGCCTGATCCAACATGGCTTTTCTGATGTTCTTATGTGACACAGAGTGTTGGACTGGATGGGCCATTGGCCTGATCCAACATGGCTTCTCTTATGTTCTTATGTGACACATAGTGTTGGACTGGATGGGCCATTGGCCTGATCCAACATGGCTTCTCTTCTGTTCTTATGTGACACAGAGTGTTGGACTGCATGGGCCATTGGCCTGATCCTACATGGCTTCTCTTATGTTCTTATGTGACACAGAGTGTTGGACTGGATGGGCCACTGGCCTGATCCAACATGGCTTTTCTGATGTTCTTATGTGACACAGAGTGTTGGACTGGATGGGCCATTGGCCTGATCCAACATGGTTTCTCTGATGTTCTTATGTGACACAGAGTGTTGGACTGGATGGGCCACTGGCCTGATCCAACATGGTTTCTCTGATGTTCTTATGTGACACAGAGTGTTGGACTGGATGGGCCATTGGCCTGATCCAACATGGCTTCTCTGATGTTCTTATGTGACACAGGGTGTTGGACTGGATGGGCCATTGGCCTGATCCAACATGGCTTCTCTTATGTTCTTCTGTGACACAGAGTGTTGGACTGGATGGGCCATTTGCCTGATCCAACATGGTTTCTCTGATGTTCTTATGTGACACAGAGTGTTGGACTGGATGGGCCATTGGCCTGATCCAACATGGTTTCTCTGATGTTCTTATGTGACACAGAGTGTTGGACTGGATGGGCCATTGGCCTGATCCAACATGGCTTCTCTGATGTTCTTATGTGACACAGAGTGTTGGACTGGATGGGCCATTGGCCTGATCCAACATGGCTTCTCTTATGTTCTTCTGTGACACAGAGTGTTGGACTGGATGGGCCACTGGCCTGATCCAACATGGCTTCTCTTATGTTCTTATGTGACACAGAGTGTTGGACTGGATGGGCCACTGGCCTGATCCAACATGGCTTCTCTGATGTTCTTATGTGACACAGAGTGTTGGACTGGATGGGCCATTGGCCTGATCCAACAGGGCTTCTCTTATGTTCTTAAGTTGGCCTTTCTCAGGACTGAGATCTCATCCGTCCTACTTAATTTTATAACCGATAGATGCAAAATGTGCGTGTAAAGTGCTTTCGGGTCACATTTGACCGCTCTGACCTGGATAGCCCAAGCAAACCCGATCTCATCAGATCTTGGCAGCTAAGCAGGGTCGACTCCGTCACGGCCTAGCAAACGGCTGCATCCCATAAATGCTTTTTGAGAGAGTCAAGTGGAAGAAAGGTGTGAACAGCCCCAATAAAAGTGTCAGTGATCAATAAATACAAAGCAAGTATTTATGGGAGACCTTCTTGGAATACCAGCAGTTGGGAAGGCAGGGGCAGGCTTTATGCAGCCACCTCTTGGAATATTCTCCAGCCCCCCAGTAGGGGTCAGTCACCATCGGCTGTCATGACCTCCAGGTACATGTGCGCGCACACACACACATAGGCAAGAGAAGTCCAAAGGCGGTTTGCCATTGCCTGCCTCTGCAAAGCCACCCTGGATTCCCTTGGTGGTCTCCCATCCAAATACTAACTAGGCTTGACCCTGCTCGGCTTCCAAGATCTGATGAGATCGGGCTAGCCTGGATCATCCAGATCAGGATCTGTGCAAAATACTAGAGACATCAGCTCCCGAGACATAATCTAGCAAACGGCTGCCTCCCATAAATGCTTTTTGAGAGAGTCAAGTGGAAGAAAGGTGTGAACAGCCCCAATAAAAGTGTCAGTGTTCAATCAATACAAAACAAGTAACATTATGATCTTCCAAGGAGAGCCAGTTTGGTGCAGTGGTGAAGTGCGTGGACTCTTATCTGGGAGAACCGGGTTGGATTCCCCCCTCCTCCACTTGCAGCTGCTGGAATGGCCTTGGGTTAGCCATAGCTCTGGCAGAGGTTGTCCTTGAAAGGGCAGCTGCTGTGAGAGCCCTCTCCAGCCCCACCCACCTCACAGGGTGTCTGTTGTGGGGGGGAAAGATATGGGAGATTGTTAGCCGCTCGGAGTGTCTGATTCAGGGAGAAGGGTGGGGTATAAATCTGCTATTATTATTCTTTTTAACTATTGAAGCCAAGGATTAAACTGAACCATGGCCCCTCTGTTATGGGAAGGTAATGTACAGGAAGCCACTAGGAGGGACAGTGGCTCAGTGGTAGAGCATCTGCTTGGTAAGCAGAAGGTCCCAGGTTCAATCCCTGGCATCTCCAAAAAAGGGTCCAGGCAAATAGGCGTGAAAAACCTCAGCTTGAGACCCTGATGAGCTGCTGCCAGTCTCAGTCTCAGTAGACAATACTGACGTTGATGGACCAAAGGTCTGATTCAGTAAAAGGCAGCTTCATATGTCCATAGTGATAGACAGGAAGCATAGTGATAGACAGGAAGCATAGTGATAGATGGGAAGAATAGTGATAGGAAGCAGAGCATCACAGTGATGGACAGGAAACTGTACATCAGTACGGTTATGCACTTACACTTGAATCAAGAAGTTTCCCTTCCCCAAGATATTTCCAATCCAGAGGCCCAGAAGAGAGGGCTGGTAGCACCCGGGAAGCTCTAGCAACTGTATGCAGGAGGCCACGTTTTAAAAAGACTTCTCTTTCAAAGGCACAATAGGGAAAATAATTAATCAGGGACAAAACCCAGAAAACGGGAATTTTCCTTGGCAAGCAGGGAACCGGAACATGTTAAAACTTGTAAATGAGTTTTACTCTCTGAAACGCGCTTTCAGATCTCCTTCCTAAACTCACAATAAATAGCTAGAAAAATAGAAGATTGACACCCAGTGCAAAACAAGATGATGTCTGGACTCCTCGAGGCTTCCGTTGAAATTTGGGGTGTGGTGGGGGGTGCTACACAGCCTATTCCTTCCAAGACTCACATGCTAATGAACGAGCCATTGCAGTCAAACTTGAGGTTGGAATTGCCCCCCTTCGCACGCCCCTGATAACCAACGTAGCTGAGGATTCCAAGCCCCAGGCCTTGAATTCAGCAGGAGCTCACAGGAGTGCAGCTCCTGAACCTTTCTGACAGCCCCCCTCCTCCTCCCTGCCTACCTAGTAGGTGCAGCTGCATAACAATCCCTGGATTAGGAGAGCGGGCAGCCAGCCAGCCACCAGGAGCTTTGCCACGCTCCCAGCAGCCCTCATTAACCCCTGGAGAAGCCCGCGCCACCCTTTCTCCACTTCTTATGTGATTTTGGGAGGCGGGTGGCTTGCTGGCCTTTTGACTGGAGGTGGTGGCCTAGGAGAGCCCCAGGCAAACGAGGCCTGCTTGGGCTGGCTGGATCTCTAGCCGGCTTAAGCCGGTCTCGCTTGCCCGGGGCTCTCCTTTCTTGCATCTGGTTGCTTTTAGCTGGTGTGTGGGGGGGCAGCATATGTTAATGAGTTATGCTAATGAGCCCCACCACCTATTTTTCTACAAAACGACCCCTGCCAAGGCCATTGATACAGGCAGCCCGGTAGATTAGACTGACACAAAGGCAGAAGCAGTTTCTATGGGAGAAGGAGGAGGAAAAGGTCCTTCTGATTTTTGCTGGCTGGTGCGTTGCACACGTCAGTGTCACCGCTGTGGGAAAAGTTGTGGGCCAGGGACTTTGTGAGCAAATCGTTTCTTTCCCCAGAAAGGCAGGGAGGGGGGACCCCTCTGGGTGCCAAAGCCAGCAAATAAGTTTACACAAATCTGGGTGGTCGGGGTTCTGTCTTTCTCCTTCCTCTCCCTCCCTTTGCATGTGTTCGCATTTAAAGTCCATTAATCGCTCTTTGGATTCAGCCAAAATCTGGCTTGCCCTTTCGCTTATTCCTTGGCAGGGGACTGCTGAAGGAGCAAATGGATTGCAGTCATGGCTGCCTGCGCGGAGGCCGTTTCCCTGCAGCAAATTGGCAGGCCCTCCGACATTTCGTAGATGAAAACAGGGTCCGGGTTTTGCCTTGTCACGCACTCCATTCCTACTGCAAGGATCACCGTAGGGTGGCCAAGCTCCCGGGGTTGCTGGCCTCCTGGTGGGGCCTGGAGATTTCCCGCTCTACAACTGATCTCCAGCTGGCAAAGATCAGCTCCCCTGGAGAAAAGGGCTGCTTGGAAGGGTGGGCTCTGTGGCACTGGAGCCTGCTGAGGCCCCTCCCCTCCCCAAACCCCGCCCTCTGCTGGATCTACCTGCAAAGTTTCCAGGTATTTTCCCACACAGACCTGGCAACCCTATTTTGAGCATGCCTGGACGACTCCTGGAATTACCACCGGGACCTTTTCGTTGTAGAAAAAGCCCAGCAGGAACTCATCTGCATATTAGGTCACCCCCCCCTGACATTGCCATTGTTTCGCACAGGGCTTTTTTTTGTAGAAAAAGCCCAGCAGGAACTCCTTTGCATATTAGGCCGCACTTCCTGACGCCAAACCAGCCAGAACTGCGTTCCTGTGCGTTCCTGCTCAAACAAAAGCCCTGGTTACAACAGACAACAGAGATTCATTCCCCTGGACAAGATGGCTGCTTTGGCCTGTAGGGCATTATGCTCTAATGAGGTCTCTCCCTTCCCCAAACTTCACCTTCCCAAGGTTCTACCCCCAAATCTCCAGGAATTTCCAAACCCAAAGCTGGCATCCCTAATCACTAAAAAAAAAAGAAGAAGTAAAGGTAGTCCCCTGTGCAAGCACCAGTCGTTTCCGACTCTGGGGTGACGTTGCTTTCACAACGTTTTCACGGCAGACTTTTTGCGGGGTGGTTTGCCATTGCCTTCCTCAGTCATCTACACTTTCCTCCCAGCAAGATGGGGACTCATTTTACCGACCTCGGAAGGATGGAAGGCTGAGTCAACCTGGAGCCGGCTACCTGAACCCAGCTTCTTCCGGGATCGAACTCAGGTCGTGAGCAAAGGGCTCTGACTGCAGTACTGCAGCTTTACCACTCTGCGCCATGGGGCTCTTTGCTCGCTAATCACTACCTGTCCCTAATTGCTACCTGATGACCAGCGGCCTGGAGACCAAACTCTACCAAGAAAGGCTGAGGGACTTAGGAATGTTCAGCCTGGATAAAGAGGAGACTGAAGGGGGATATGATTGCTCTCTTGAAGGATTTGAAAGGCTGTCACTTAGAAGAGGGCAGGGAGCTGTTCCGGTTGGCGACAGAGGAGAGGACTAGGAATAATGGGTTTAAATTTACGGAGTGGTTCAGTGGTGGAATCAATGTCTAGGGAGGTGGTGAATTCCCCCTCACTGGCAGTCTCCAAGAAGAAAAACACGTGTCAGGAGTAGGAACATAAAAAGAGCCCTGCTAGATCAGACCAATAGTCCATGTAGTCCAGCATCCTGTCTCACACAGTAGCCAGCCAGTTCCTGACACCTTCTCCTGATGTTTCCTCCTGGCTCTGGGATTCAAAAGCTCAGTGTCTTTGAGTGTGGAGATTCCCCTCAGTCACCATGCCTAGTATCCATTGATAGATGTATTTTCCATGAATCTCTCTAATCCCTTTTTAAAGCTGTTCGTTGTGTGGGGAAACACCCTGCAGTTTAGAAAACTAGCACAAGACGCAAGCGGTTTCCCCTCACACATTCTGTTTTTTATTGGCTGCAGGTTTTGTTTTGTTTCGTGTGGGTGGGTGCGTGTTACTTCTAGATGCACTTAGTGATTGGGAAGGTAGTTTGCATGTACCAGGTCCCAGTTTCAAAACCTGGAAATTTCTGCTACAGTGGGGTGGAAAAGGGGTGGGAAAGACCATTCCCCGCCTGAGACTTCGGAGAGCATTGGGTGGAGACAAATGGACCAGTGGCCTGACTTTTAATGAGCTTCATGAGGTTCTAGTAGAGGTTAGAGTATGAGCAGATGGGGACCTCTGCTGGGAAAAATGGGGACATGGGATTTTTTTTTTAAAGGCAGCCAATAACCCTGGAGTTTCTGGAGCTAAGCCTCAAGCAATCCCTGGTTAGATTACCTGCTGCCACGCTGGTTCCATTCCTAGCGGTTGGCCCAAGGAAGAACTGGCACTGTAGGGGGCGCTGTCTGCAGGTGAAATGGAATCTCACCCAGATTGGCGATTCTGCAAATCTTGGGGGCAGTTCTTTTCCGTTGTGCCCAGAGCACAGATGTTTGCCAGGGAGGCGGTAGGCTGATCCTGCCTCGAGCAGGTGGTCAGACCAGATGGCCTGTGTGGCCCCTTCCAACTTTATGATTCTATGGTCTCCCTGCTAAGCATTCTGCCCAGAACTATCCTTACCTGAAAAGTAATGACTGAATAGGAGCACTTTAAAGACACCATCAGAGTTTGTATTCTTTTTAATGTAACTGATTTTATATATATGTACTGTATTTTTAAAATGTTGTACATGGCCCAGAGCCTGGCACTATCTGGGATAGGGCGATTCATCAAATGCAATAAATAATAATAATAATAATAATAATAATAATAATAATAATAATAATAATAATAATAATAATAATAATAATAATAATAAGGCCATATTATTAAAAGAAATTGCTTGGAGGTGTATTCTCTCAGCCCATTTTTCATTTGACTGCCCATGGAGGGAGGGGATGAGGGAATGAACGTTTGGAAATATATTACCATTATGGCAGTACAGATAATGACATACATCTAACGTATTACAATATGCATGGTGTGTTCATCCAATTAAGCACCATTCCCAGAAGTTCACAGAAGTTCATTGGAAAGGAGCGAATGCTTAATTAGGATCAATATGGGAGCAAGATGAGTGATATTCATTCAATCCTAGCTTGGAAACACGTCTTCTGTGTTCCGGGGCGGTATATCTCTCTAATTTTCCATGCCTTTCCTGTGAACTTCAGGGGGCTACATGCAATGTTCTGTCTAAGCTGCAGTGTCTTGTGAGCAAAAATTCTACTTTGTGAGCTTCTGGCATTAAAGCTGTGAGCTACTGGCATTAAAGTTGTGACCTGTTGCATAAATGAGTGTGCTCTGGGGTCCTCCTTCCTAAGCTAAGACAAAAATGTGTGAGCTGGAGGCTAAAAATCTGTGAGCTAACATGCTAACTCAGCTTAGAGGGAACACTGGCTACATGAGCATCTATTCAGTGCCTATCAGATGACAGTTTCCCAAGGATGGTTTTTTTCACATTCTGATAAGTTTCACATTGCTGATAAGTTCCTGTTTCTGTCCTGTTTCTGATAAGTTCCTGTTTCTTCCCTGACATTTCCCTGTTCTGCATGTGTTTTGCTCCATCTAGCGGTCGATTTGATATTATGCCGTTTATTTCCGGCATATCTCCCTGCCAGTTTAAACTGTAGGGTTTTACACCAGAGATAACTCTGTGTGATATTGAATAGACTACTAGAGGGACCAAAACACCTCCAAAACAGAAAGACAACCCAAAACAGAAAGACAACACCTCCAAAACAGAAAGACAACCCAAAGAAACAAGAACTTACCAGTGAGTAAAATGAGACGGTGGGAAAGCTCAAACATGAACTTTTGTTCTTACTCCACCTGCTAAGCATGGAAACCATTTTGTAATCTCACTGATTTGTTTTGCTGGCTCTCTTTCTCTCTCAGATCCTTTTTGACCAAGCTCAGAGGTCCGTCCGGCAACAGCTGCACAATTTTGTGAAAGAGTAAGTTCCTGAGGGTATCTTGTTGGGGTGTTGAATCTGCCAGATGGGATCTAGCAGGTACTGTCTGTCTGCCCTACTGAGTGAACAACTCTGAAAGATGGACTTAAAATGCGTTTATCAGTATTGTGTATAAAAGTTGTACAACATGGAACCACAAAATGAAGAACTGAAGCCACTGATGCAAATACAAATAAACACAAAAAAGATATTAAATAAGGGGATGTTTGCTCCTCCCTAGTGAGATAGGCTGGAAGCCTTCACCGTTTCCCATCAACAGCTGCCTTCCCTTTTTTAAAACTGTGTTTTAGTAATCCTTGCCAAAATGCTTGTGTATTTGCCTTCCTTTGCCCTCAGGGATACAATCAGGAAATTGTTTCTGATTTTACTTAGTGACTTTCCCATATCAGACTTAAGGCCAACAATGTGAACCCTGATTGGCTAGGATCGTCTGTGTGACTGATTCAGACAGGAAGAAGCATTAGCACTCAAATGGAATAGTGTACTAAATGAGATTTTTTTAAAAGAATAGAGTGATTAGATGGTGTGAGCACCCTACTTATCTTAAAATGTTGTACAGGGTTTGTTTGTTTGAGGAATACATCCCTCCCCCACCCCCCACAGTTTGCAAATCAAAACTGTCAGGCGTTTATTCCAATTCATATTATGGATTCATAGTAATGAGGTAATTACATAAAACTTTTTATTATTGCTCATTGCATCGAGCATAAAGGTACAAGGATTGCCAACTGGTTTATAGAGAAAAATATCTATCCCTTTAATAAAGGGATCATAATAAAGGAATCATAAATGATACTGTGTGGAAATGGGCATCTGAAGCCTTTTAAGTCAGGGGTGTCAAACTCATTTGTTATGAGGGCCGGAACTTGTCGGGCTGGGTCTCGGACCAGGCCATGTGTATACCTATTTAAGGTTAGGTAGCAAAGATATAAAGTTTATAAAGGACACAGACAAACACAAAGGTTTTTTTTTTAAAAAAACCCTTAAAACATTAGCATTCGTTGGTCTTAAAGGTGCTTTCATTGTGTTTCTCTCATGGGATCCAGGGAACTGGGCAAAGGAAGCTCCAGCTCTTTCCTTCTTTCCCAAGGGGGACAAAGAAGGAGAGGAGCCTCAGCCAATGGAGAAAATAGAGGCTATGGGCTGTAACTCCTGTGCGATTGAGCAAGCCTGGCAAAGCAAGCTGTGATGCAGAAGGAAGCAAGAGAGAGGGAGAAGGAAGCAGATGACAGGCAGTTGCTCGGGGTCCTGATAGGAGCCCTCCAGGGGGCCTGATTTTGCCCCCGGGCCACATGTTTTACACTCCTGTTTTGAGTCATGGAGGTAACAATCATCACCTGGTAAATATCATCCCATTAAACTTCTAGTAAAGGGCAAGCTGTTTTTAACCAGGTAGAGCCATCTGGAGAGCAAATAATCTGTGCTCCTTGCAAAGCCATGTGTCTTACAGTTTTGCTTTTAAAATTGAAAGTAAGATAGGATACTGACTCCAGTTTCCAAATGGTGGGGATGTGTGTAGGCATGTGTATTTTGAAGCAATAAAAAAAATGGATTTGAAACTCCTTTTATTACATTTGTTACTATAACAAAAAAAAAAAGTGGAATGAAGATACCATTTGTGTGGTTAGTTTCCTTCGCTACTGAAAGCCTGGTTTAGAGAGAATATAAGAGGTCAGCAAAGTGGGGGGAGAGGGAGGGAGGGAGAGAGGGAGAGAGAGCTTGAGCTCAAGGACAGAAGCATATACATGAAACTGAAATGGATGTTATCCAATCATTGGGGTCAAACAGATCTTGCAACAGAAGAGATCTGTACAAAGAGGCCTTTGTTTCCACAGTGTTTCCACTTATCATTGTGGCTCATTTGCTTGAGGAGGTCTTTCAGCTTTTCTACTTTAGTCAACAGAAAGGGGGAGAGAGTCAGGAAAGATAACGACACTGCCCTCAAAGCTCTGGTATCCCGAAATTATTCTGCCTCCTCCAAAGAGACTGGAGACCTAGGGTGCATTTGAACTACTCTAAATAATGTGTTTTGCAACTGGATTTTTACAGTGGATGAATAACAAAAAAAAAATCCAGTTGCAAGCACATTATTTAGTGTAATGTGAATGCACCCTAGCGTTTGTTGCCCTGCCCTGTCTTTCTCTAAGAAAAAAAAGGACAGACAAATAAATTCTTGCTGACTTCTCAGGCTGAGGGTGTGCGTGCGTAAACCCATTATTTGACTTTCCCCATTTAAATAGCAGCATCAAGCCTTGCTTGGTTTGCCCCATTCCATCCTATGCAAAACCAATCCTTCAGATTCCTCATCCGCTTAAAAAAACAGGGGGCAGGTACAGGGCAGGCATCTGAAGCAAGAGAATATAGGTCAGTGAGGCAGAGGCGGCCTTCCACGAAGCAAGGCCCAGTTGCCATGGGAACGGACAGGCACTCAGAGTCCCCCCCCCCCCGGCAGCGGTGGGCAGCTGGATCAAATGGGTGGGATGAGGACAGTGAAGGACCGTTGTGACCCCCCCATTACAGCACCCCATCTTCTGTAGACAACTGCCGCCCCACACACATGCACTTTACACATTTCTCAGATTTCTGAGGTGGCGGAGAATGAAAATCGTAGATTGCCCTTCATTGTGGTGGGCATCACCAAATCCAACATCAAGCCACACAACGTGAAGGCAGCATGGTGCCTTTCATTTGCAAGCGGACTATTATGGGCTTTAGAAAATAATAATTTCTTCAGAAATAATCTCTCTCCCCGCCCCCACCCCCCACCCCGGTTGCCTTCTTAATTTTCTGACTGGGAGATGAGGCTGTTTTATGCACAGCCGAGATTATGGATGGGCCAGCAGCGTGAAAGAATATCTGGGCAGAGACAAGTCCAATTGTGTAGATGAAGTGGTGGACGGACGACTGGGAAGGCCTGGGTTCGAATCTTTCCTCAGCCATGGGGCTCTCTGGGCTGCTGTGGACCAATTGCTCCCTTTCTCTGGCTAAGTTATGCTGTGAGGATAAAATGCCTGAGGGGAAATCTGTGTATACAGCTTTGATTTCCTCAGAAAAGGGGCTGAATGGAAATAAAACCAATTATCACTGGATTTGGTTCACCTTAGTTTAGGGTTGCCAGCTACAGGTTAACAAATTTCTGGAGCTTACGGGGTGGAGAGCTTTGGGAGGCAATGTTTGAGGATGGTAGCGACCACAACAAAGCACAGTGCCCTAGAGTCCACCCTCCAAAGCAGCCATTTTCACAAGGGGAAGTGGTCTCTATCATCTGGAGAGCAGGTGTAATTCCAGGTGATCTCCAGTCCCAACCTGGAGGTTGGCAGCCTGGTCTCAGATTCATTGCTCCCCTTGCTGAATCTTTTATTTCTTGTCTGCCATTTGACTGCTGTTGGGGCAAAAATAGCATTGCCAAACATGACGGCTTTAATGGGGAATCTTCAGTGCAAGGAAAGAAGAACAGGTGTAGTGGTGAAGTGCGCGGACTCTTATCTGGGAGAACCGGGTTTGATTCCCCACTCCTCCACTTGCAGCTGCTGGAATGGCCTTGGGTCAGCCATAGCTCTCTTATCTGGGAGAACCGGGTTTGATTCCCCACTCCTCCACTTGCAGCTGCTGGAATGGCCTTGGGTCAGCCATCGCTCTCTTATCGGGGAGAACCGGGTTTGATTCCCCACTCCTCCACTTGCAGCTGCTGGAATGGCCTTGGGTCAGCCATAGCTCTCCTAGGAGTTGTCTTTGAAAGGGCAGCTTCTGTGAAAGCTCTGTCAGCCCCATCCACCTCACAGGGTGTCTGTTGTGGGGGAAGGAGATAAAGGAGATTGTAAGCCGCTCTGAGACTCTGATTCAGAGAGAAGGGCGGGGTATAAATCTGCCATTCTTCTTCTTCTTTTCCCATAAGGGAGAAACAGGATTGAAATGGGGGGGGGGGGATTTGAATCTAGTAGGCTCAGACCTCAGTTCAACAGGAGCTCACAGGAGCTAGGTTGGTATCCCATGGTGGTGGTGGGGGGAAGCTTTTTGGTGATGGTACCGCATTTGTTGAGCTCCCTACCCAGGGAAGTTCAATTAAGGCCATCTCTGAGGCATCCATGGAAGTGTGAATTTATGGGACTTTGCGGCCTCCTTGGAGTCAATAGTCCCTTAATTAATTTAAGCGGTGCTCCTGTTTCTTATTAATTTTGTTGCTTTTCATTGCTGCTCAAATTTAATTTGAGGCGTTGCCGTGCTCGCGATATTGTTTTCATCCTTCTCTTTGTGGGCTCCCTTGAAAGCCCGTCAGATTAGAAAGAGGCACAAGCATTTTATGAAACCCGGTTAACAACAGCGATAATTGTCATAGATCCGGTTTATGATTTTCCAATTTCCAGTTTTTTGCCTTTAAAAAAAAACACACCCTAGATGAATAGAATAAATATCAAACCAGGTGAGATTCATTGTAGGGTTGCCAGGTCCCCCTCCTCCCACTCCCGGGCCACTGGTGGCGGTAAGACTGCCAGATATAAGAACATGACAGACGCCATTTTGGATAAGGCCAATGGCCCATCCAGTCCAACAGTCTGTGACACGCAGTGGCCAAACCCAAGAGGTCCACCAGCAGGGCCAGGACTCCAGAAGTCCTCCCACTGTTGCCCTCCCCCAAGCACCAAGAATACCGAGCATCATTGCCCCAGATATAAGAACATAAGAGTTAGCCATGTTTGATCAGACCAGTGGCCCATCCAGTCCAACACTGTGTCACACAGTGACCAAAACCCAGGTGCCATCAGGAGGTCCACCAGCAGGGCCAGGACTCCAGAAGCCCTCCCACTGTTGCCCTCCCCCAAGCACCAAAAATACCGAGCATCACTACCCCAGATATAAGAACATAAGAGTTAGCCATGTTTGATCAGACCAGTGGCCTACCCAGTCCAACACTGTGTCGCACAGTGGCCAAAACCTAGGGGCCATCAGGAGGTCCACCAGCAGGGCCAGAACTCCAGAAGCCCTCCCACTGTTACCCTCCTCCAAGCACCAAGAATACAGAGCATCACTGCCCCAGACAAAGTGTTCCATCTATATCAAAGATTTCAGGTTTTCACGGCTGGCATCATCATTAGGGTTTGTAGAATCTTTCGGGCTCAAGTGCCGTGTTCTACTGGAGAAAGTTTTTCTTCCAGACGTTTCATTCTCAGCTGTGGAGAACATCCTCAGTGGCGTTGCAGCCGGAGCAGGCGTTCTGACCTTCTTGGCTGCTGTGCATTGAGTGAGGCCAGGGCTGCTGGAGAGCTGCTATTTCTAGGCTGGAGGGGGCGTGGTGAGAGGGCAATTGGTTTGTGAATGTACCCATTGTTTGGTGGGGCTTCCTGGAAGGGTGGTGATAAGGAAACTGGCTGAGGAATGTGACCATTGTTCTGTGTTGATTGCTGGGAGGGTTGTGTTGATTGCTGGGAGGGCCCAACCCTCCCAGCAATCAACACAGAACAATGGTCACATTCCTCAGACAGTTTCCTTATCACCACCCTTCCAAGAAGCACCACCAAACAATGGGTACATTCACAAACCAATTGCCCTCTCACCACACCCCTTCCAGCCTAGAAATAGCAGCTCTCCAGCAGCCTTGGCCTCACTCAATGCACAGCAGCCAAGAAGGTCAGAACGCCTGCTCCGGCTGCAACGCCACTGAGGATGTTCTCCGCAGCTGAGAACGAAACGTCTGGAAGAAAAAACTTTCTCCAGTAGAACACGGCACTTGAGCCCGAAAGATTCTACAAACCCTAATGTTCCATCTATAGTCTGTGACTAATAGCCGTTGATGGACCTCTACTCCAGATGTTAACCCATGGGAAACCTTCTCTGATTTAGCTGTTAAATTAATGATGATTCTTGCGTTTCAATCCCAGTGACGTCCGGAAGTTCAAGGAGACCAAGAAGCAGTTTGATAAAGTGCGGGAGGACATGGAAATCGCCCTGGTCAAGAACGCTCAGGCTCCGCGCCATAAGCCCCACGAAGTGGAAGAGGCTACTGGTACCTTGACAATCACCAGGAAATGCTTCCGGCACCTGGCCCTGGACTACGTCTTACAGGTGAGGTCCTCTCATTCCAGCTCCTTGGAGGAGAGCTGAAGGTCTCAAGTGGGACTCGTCTTGAAGAATGTTTGCATGGCGATATTTTAAGAATCCAGCTTTAACTGGCTTCGTTGGTGGAATTCTTCAAAGCAAGGCTGTTTTACAATATTAATATAGTCTTATTACCTCTGTAATTTCTAGGTTGCCACTCCATTACTCTTAAGTAACGGGCCTCTTAGATACCCCATTCTTTTCTCCCCAGTGGATACCCAAGGCCACATACTACATTATTCACCTCTCTTCCATTTTAACTTCACGACATCAACCCCGTGAAGTAGAGTAGACTGAGAGAGTAGACCAGCTGAAGGTCACCTACTGTACTTCCATGGCAGAGTGGGGATTCGAACCCGACTCTCCTAGGCTTTCGTCTGAAACTGTATCATGCTGGGTTTCAGTTTTAATTGGTGCAAGTTCATAAAATCCTGGCTTACTTGTCAGAGGCTGTTACCAGAAATGCTGGAGGGGGGCTCCTCTTTTTGATTGGGGAATTAGCAAGAGGTAGACCTAGAGCTCTTTTTGGAGCAGGGACCTTTCCACCAATAATATGAAGGTCCAGTATCAGAAGGAAGACTCCAGAGTTAAAATATTTTAAATAGTTTACTTAGGAAAATGTATAGGAATACAATCCCACATAAGCAATCACAAATACACACAATCAAGAGGCTAAGGAATTCAGGGTTGAGGAATGGCGACTTTAAGGAATTAGGTAAATATTAAGGAATTAATATTTACCTAATCCAGATGTGCAGAAATCCACGTAGAAATTAAAGATGCGGACGTGAGCTGCCATCGTGCCATGTCTAAGAGGCCCATTACTTAAGAGTAATGGAGTGGCAACCTAGAAATTACAGAGGTAATAAGACTATATTGCTACAGCAGTGTTACGGTCAGGGCTTTTTTGGTAGAAAAAGGCCAGCAGGAACTCATTTGCATATTAGGCCACACCCCCTGCTGGCACCATTGTTTCACACAGGGTTTTTTTGATAGAAAAAGAAAACCGCCGTAGGTTTATATCCCGCCCTTCTCTCTGAACCAGAGTCTCAGAGTAGCTTACAAACTCCTTTATCGTCTTCCCCCACAACAGACACCCTGTGAGGTAGGTGACGCTGAAAGAGCTCTGACGGAAGCTCCCCTTTCAAGGACAGCTCTGCCAGAGCTATGGTCTACCCAAGGCCATTCCAGCAGCTGCGAGTGGAGGAGTGGGGAATCAAACTCAGTTCTCCCAGATAAGAGTCCGCGCTCTTAACCACTACACTGGCTCCCCAGCAAGAACTCATTTGCATATTAGGCCACACCTCCTGTTGCCAAGCTAGCCGGAACTGCTTTCCTGTGTGTTTTGCTAAAAAAAAAGTCCTGGTTACAGTTATCAGGAAGGAGGGGAAAAGGGCAGAAAAGGCCAAATACAGCTGGCAGGAAGGAAGTGGGAAGGCAAGGTTGTTCAAGGTCAGTCTTGGGCACTCTGTGTAGCAGCAGCTCTCTCCTTGAGGGACCAATTTTCTGGTTCCGTATAAAGCAGATTTCGTGTGTTCAACTGCAGACCACCTCGATCTGTTTGGGGCAGTGAAATGGCCTTGATCAAAGCTCTGCTGAAGCTTAATCTTATGCCCCTCTCTCCCCACCCTGCCAAAAATAAAAGCCACTCTGGAGGAATGGGGAATCGTTCCCTCTAAGCTATTTCCGGACTTGTTCTCCCACATTTGCCAATGGACGAAAGGCCTCCCATATTTCTTCTAATGGGTTTGCGGCAGGGACAGAGTCAAAGCTAATATCGATCCAAGCTGTTCCATTAGCTCCCCTCCCTCCGCTCCCCGCCCCCCACCGCTTAAAGTGGAACCATCTGCCAACACCTTCTGTCTCATCCTGGGATAGTTTGCGCTGTCATATCCTGTTGATCACCGGGAAGGAGAAAGAACTGGAGATGCTCTTCCATTACTGTATAGGTCATCGGTGGAGTAATGGGGAGGCTGGGGGAGATGGCTGCTGCTGAGTTCCCAGGAGCAAAGGCAATTCTGCACCAGCTGATTTTCATTTTTCACAGTCTGTGTCTGCAGAAGAAGACTGCAGATTTATACCCCGCCCTTCTCTCTGAATCAGAGTCTCAGAGCAGGCTAACAGTCTCCTTTATCTCCTTCCCCCACAACATACACCCTGTGAGGTGGGTGGGGCTGAGAGCGCTCTCCCAGAAACTGCCGTTTCAAGGACAACTCCTACAAAAGCTATGGCTGACCCAAGGCCATTCCAGCAGGTGCAAGTGGAGGCGTGGGGAATCTAACCCGGTTCTCCCAGATAAGAGTCCATGTACTTAACCACTACACCAAACTGGCTCTCCTACACCGAGCACTTAACCACTACTTAACCGTAGTGCGTATGAGAACTGCCTTGTGGGATCAGAAAGGACTCCATCGCAGCCCGGCATCCTGTCTCTAACAGCGGCCAGCTGGACATCTCCGAGATGGTGGAGAAGGACTGTGGTTCAGTGGAAGAGCCACTGCTTTGCATGATGAAGTTCTCAGGTTCAATCCCCAGCATCTCCAGTCGAAAAAAGTGAAACACCTTCACCTAAGACCTTGGCAAGCCACTGCCAGTCAGTAGACTAGGGGTGGCCAAACTGTGGCCATATTGTGTGGCTCTTGAAGCCCCCACTGCTTGGTTGGCCAGCTTGGAGAAGGCATTTGTCCCTTGAAACCGTTTGTCCAAGCCAAGTCAACATTTAAAGTTAAAGTGGCTTTCTTTCTACCTCTACCTTCCCCATCTATTTGTTTTCCTTCTTCTCTCCCTCTCTTCTTCCCTGTCTTGAGGCTCTCATACACCTGACGTTCATGTCTTGCAGCTCTCAGACATCTGGCATTTCTTCTATGTGGCTCTTAATTGAAGCAAGTTGGGCCACCCCTGGAGTAGACTGTCCTGACCTAGGTGGACCTGAATGCAGTAACATCTGATCAGTAACATCTGATTCAGTGGAAAGTGGCTTCTGGTTAGTTTGGGGAGCGGCCATGGCTCAGTGAAAGAACCTCTGCTTGGCATGCAGAAGATCCCAGGTTCGGTCCCTGACATTTGGGGTTAGAAAGGACCCGGCAGCAAATGATGTGGAAGATCTCTGCCCAAGACCACTGCCAGCCTGTGTAGACTATACTGACCTTGATCGGATTAAATGTAAGGCAGCTTCAAGTGTGTTTGTGTTCTGCTGCTGCTCCCAGCATTTAGGGCTCTTGGAGAAATCTGCTGCCTCTGAACATGGAGGCTTCATTGAGCTGTTCAAACGGGCAAAAGTTCTACAGCCTCTGAGAATGAAAAGATGCAAAACAAAAGAGTATATCCCAGGAGTGGCCAAACCATGGCTCTGGATCCAAATGTGACTCACGCATACTGTGTGGCTCTTGAAGCCCCCACCGCCTCATTGGCAGGCAGCTTGGAGAATGCATTTAAAGTTAAAGTTGCTTTCTTTCCACCTCTCCTTCTCCCATCAATTTCCTTCCTTCCTCTCTCCCTCCCTCTCAAACATCTGACGTTCATGTCTTGCAACTTTCAAACGCCTGGCATTTATTCTTTGAGGCTCTTACGTTAAGCAAGTTTGGCCACCCCGGTATATCCTTAGTGAAGTCACTCTTCTCTACTGCATGGTCCAAAATCTCTCTCTGACCGACAGTTGTTTTTAAGGTTTAGCTATGCATTGGGGGACCTGATTACAGGTCCCCAAAAGAAGCCATCAATGTTGCCTTTGCACTGCAGTCCTAAGCACAGTTACATCCTTCGAAGTCAATTGCAGTCAATGGGCTTTTACTGGTGTAATTCTGTTTAGGAAAGCACTGTTGACGTACGCGAGACAGTGGAGAGTAGTGCTGCCGTCTGAGCACCAGATGGCGCCATGGGACCACTCTTGCCACCCTAATAAGCCGCAAAGGGGAATGCCTCGATAAGGGGAATGGGTTTAACAGGGATTCCAATCTGGAATCATCTTTTGCGTTCAAGGGTGCTGGGTGCGTGTTTCAACTCCAAACCAGTGTGACTAAAGAAGAGTGGTTAAAATGCAGAAGCTGCTGCCAGAGGATGTAGTGATGGCCACAGGCCTGGATGGCCTTAAAAGGGGATCCGACAGGTTCGTGGAGAACATAAGAGAATCCATGTTGGATCAGGCCAATGGCCCATCCAGTCCAACACTCTGTGTCACATAAGAACATAAGAGAAGCCCTGTTGGATCAGGCCAGTGGCCCATCCAGTCCAACACACTGTGTCACATAAGAACATAAGAGAAGCCCTGTTGGATCAGGCCAGTGGCCCATCCAGTCCAACACTCTGTGTCACATAAGAACATAACAGAAGCCCTGTTGGATCAGGCCAGTGGCCCATCCAGTCCAACACTCTGTGTCACATAAGAACAGAAGAGAAGCCATGTTGGATCAGGCCAGTGGCCTATCCAGTCCAACACTCTGTGCCACATAAGAACATAAGAGAAGCCATGTTGGATCAGGCCAGTGGCCCATCCAGTCCAACACTCTGTGTCACATAAGAACAGAAGAGAAGCCATGTTGGATCAGGCCAGTGGCCTATCCAGTCCAACACTCTGTGCCACATAAGAACATAAGAGAAGCCATGTTGGATCAGGCCAGTGGCCCATCCAGTCCAACACTCTGTGTCACATAAGAACATAAGAGAAGCCCTGTTGGATCAGGCCAGTGGCCCATCCAGTCCAACACTCTGTGTCACATAAGAACAGAAGAGAAGCCATGTTGGATCAGGCCAGTGGCCTATCCAGTCCAACACTCTGTGTCACATAAGAGAAGCCATGTTGGATCAGGCCAGTGGCCCATCCAGTCCAACACTCTGTGTCACATAAGAACATAAGAGAAGCCCTGTTGGATCAGGCCAGTGGCCCATCCAGTCCAACACACTGTGTCACATAAGAACATAAGAGAAGCCCTGTTGGATCAGGCCAGTGGCCCATCCAGTCCAACACTCTGTGTCACATAAGAACATAAGAGAAGCCTTGTTGGATCAGGCCAGTGGCCCATCCAGTCCAACACTCTGTGTCACATAAGAACATAAGAGAAGCCCTGTTGGATCAGGCCAGTGGCCCATCCAGTCCAACACACTGTGTCACATAAGAACATAAGAGAAGCCCTGTTGGATCAGGCCAGTGTCCCATCCAGTCCAACACTCTGTGTCACATAAGAACATAACAGAAGCCCTGTTGGATCAGGCCAGTGGCCCATCCAGTCCAACACTCTGTGTCACATAAGAACAGAAGAGAAGCCATGTTGGATCAGGCCAGTGGCCTATCCAGTCCAACACTCTGTGTCACATAAGAACATAAGAGAAGCCATGTTGGATCAGGCCAGTGGCCCATCCAGTCCAACACTCTGTGTCACATAAGAACATAAGAGAAGCCATGTTGGATCAGGCCAATGGCCCCTCCAGTCCAACACTCTGTGTCACATAAGAACATAAGAGAAGCCTTGTTGGATCAGGCCAGTGGCCCATCCAGTCCAACACTCTGTGTCACATAAGAACATAAGAGAAGCCATGTTGGTTCAGGCGGCCCCTCCAGTCCAACATTCTGTGTCACATAAGAACAGAAGAGAAGCCATGTTGGATCAGGCCAGTGGCCCATCCAGTCCAACACTCTGCGTCACATAAGAACATAAGAGAAGCCATGTTGGATCAGGCCAATGGCCCATCCAGTCCAACACTCTGTGTCACATAAGAACATAAGAGAAGCCATGTTGGATCAGGCCAATGGCCCATCCAGTCCAACACTCTGTGTCACATAAGAACAGAAGAGAAGCCATGTTGGATCAGGCCAGTGGCCTATCCAGTCCAACACTCTGTGTCACATAAGAGAAGCCATGTTGGATCAGGCCAGTGGCCCATCCAGTCCAACACTCTGTGTCACATAAGAACATAAGAGAAGCCCTGTTGGATCAGGCCAGTGGCCCATCCAGTCCAACACACTGTGTCACATAAGAACATAAGAGAAGCCCTGTTGGATCAGGCCAGTGGCCCATCCAGTCCAACACTCTGTGTCACATAAGAACATAAGAGAAGCCTTGTTGGATCAGGCCAGTGGCCCATCCAGTCCAACACTCTGTGTCACATAAGAACATAAGAGAAGCCCTGTTGGATCAGGCCAGTGGCCCATCCAGTCCAACACACTGTGTCACATAAGAACATAAGAGAAGCCCTGTTGGATCAGGCCAGTGTCCCATCCAGTCCAACACTCTGTGTCACATAAGAACATAACAGAAGCCCTGTTGGATCAGGCCAGTGGCCCATCCAGTCCAACACTCTGTGTCACATAAGAACAGAAGAGAAGCCATGTTGGATCAGGCCAGTGGCCTATCCAGTCCAACACTCTGTGTCACATAAGAACATAAGAGAAGCCATGTTGGATCAGGCCAGTGGCCCATCCAGTCCAACACTCTGTGTCACATAAGAACATAAGAGAAGCCATGTTGGATCAGGCCAATGGCCCCTCCAGTCCAACACTCTGTGTCACATAAGAACATAAGAGAAGCCTTGTTGGATCAGGCCAGTGGCCCATCCAGTCCAACACTCTGTGTCACATAAGAACATAAGAGAAGCCATGTTGGTTCAGGCGGCCCCTCCAGTCCAACATTCTGTGTCACATAAGAACAGAAGAGAAGCTATGTTGGATCAGGCCAGTGGCCCATCCAGTCCAACACTCTGCGTCACATAAGAACATAAGAGAAGCCATGTTGGATCAGGCCAATGGCCCATCCAGTCCAACACTCTGTGTCACATAAGAACAGAAGAGAAGCCTTGTTGGATCAGGCCAATGGCCCATCCAGTCCAACACTCTGTGTCACTTAAGAACATAAGAGAAGCCATGTTGGATCAGGCCAATGGCCCATCCAGTCCAACACTCTGTGTCACAGAAGAACATAAGAGAAGCCATGTTGGATCAGGCCAATGGCCCCTCCAGTCCAACACTCTGTGTCACATAAGAACATAAGAGAAGCCTTGTTGGATCAGGCCAGTGGCCCATCCAGTCCAACACTCTGTGTCACATAAGAACATAAGAGAAGCCTTGTTGGATCAGGCCAGTGGCCCATCCAGTCCAACACTCTGTGTCACATAAGAACAGAAGAGAAGCCTTGTTGGATCAGGCCAGTGGCCCATCCAGTCCAACACTCTGTGTCACATAAGAACATAAGAGAAGCCATGTTGGATCAGGCGGCCCCTCCAGTCCAACATTCTGTGTCACATAAGAACAGAAGAGAAGCCATGTTGGATCAGGCCAGTGGCCCATCCAGTCCAACACTCTGCGTCACATAAGAACATAAGAGAAGCCATGTTGGATCAGGCCAGTGGCCCATCCAGTCCAACACTCTGTGTCACATAAGAACAGAAGAGAAGCCTTGTTGGATCAGGCCAATGGCCCATCCAGTCCAACACTCTGTGTTACTTAAGAACATAAGAGAAGCCATGTTGGATCAGGCCAATGGCCCATCCAGTCCAACACTCTGTGTCACAGAAGAACATAAGAGAAGCCATGTTGGATCAGGCCAATGGCCCATCCAGTCCAACACTCTGTGTCACAGAAGAACATAAGAGAAGCCATGCTGGATCAGGCCAATGTCCCATCCAGTCCAACACTCTGTATCACACAGTGGCCAAAATTTGTGTGTGTGTATATATAAATACACACACACACACTGTGGCTAATAGCCACTGATGGACCTCTGCTCCATATTTTTATCCAATCCCCTCTTGAAGGTGGCTATGCTTGTAGCCGCCGCCACCTCCTGTGGCAGTGAATTCCACATGTTAATCACCCTTTGGGTGATGAAGGACTTCCTTTTATCCGTTCTAACCCGACTGCTCAGCAATTTCATCGAATGCCCACGAGTTCTTGTATTGTGAGAAAGAGAGAAAAGGACTTCTTTCTCTACTTTCTCCATCCCATGCATAATCAGTGGTTCTTATATCTCCTCCGGGTTCAGAGGCAGTAAGCTTCTGAATCTCAGTGCCAGAAGGCAACACCTGGGGAAGATCTCGGCCTCTATGCCCTGTCGCTGGTTCTCCAGAGGAACTGGTTGGCCACCGTGTGAATAGAATTTAGCTTCTGTTCTTACCTGAGGGTTACCAAACTTGGGCAGGGTGTTCTGTTTGTAGGGGAGAAACTTAGGCGGTTGCCACCTTTTACTGCCACTTCAGTTCTTGTGTGTTTAACAGAAGGTGAGTATGCTTCTTTCCATGTGGCAAACAACTATGGCAATCTCTGCAGCTCCCTCGCTGCTGCTGGACAAAACTGGAGTCCGGTAGCCCCTTGAAGACCAACGAAGTTGAATTCTGGGGATCAGCTTACTTGTGCATGCATTTGAAGAAGGACGTGTATCTGAAGAAGTGTGCATGTGCATGCAAGTTTATACCCGGAATTAAACATTGTTGGTCTTAAAGATGCCACCGGACTCCAACTTTGTTCTATGCAGGGGTGGAATTCTAGCAGGAGCTCCTTTGCATATCAGGGCACACACCCCTGATGTAGCCAATCCTCCAAGAGCTTACCAAAAAAGAGGCTTGTAAACTCTTGGACGATTGGCTACATCAGGGGGTGTGTGGCCTAATATGCAAAGGAGCTCCTGCTAGAATGCCACCCCTGGTTCTATGGCTTCAGACCAGCACTAGACTGCTATGGAAAGCACAGCCACAGACCTGACAGGTTGATTGCCGTTCAGCTGGCAAACTAACGGAAGCCTTGCCTTTGTTTTCTTTTTCAGATCAACGTACTCCAGGCCAAGAAGAAATTTGAAATTCTGGATGCGGTAAGGATAACAGTTGCACCCTCCTGATCGCCCGTCCCTTCACCGAGAGCAATGAAACGGAAGAAGTGTCTGAATTGCAGATGGGAAAATAGTTCAGCCAGTTTACCTAGCGTTTTGGAAACAGGCCTTTTTTTGAGTAGACTTGCCACGTCCTCCAGACAAACCAGCAGGGTGTGGGTGGGTGGGGGAGGGAGGGAGGGGGAATAGGATGGCCAGATGCAGTCTGGGAAACTCTTAGAGGTTTGGGGATGGAACTTAGGGAGGACACGGACCTCAGTGGGGTCCAATGCCGTAAAGCCCTAAAGTCCACCCTCCGAAGCACCAGTTTGCTGCTCCAGGGGACCTGATCTCCAGGTACCACCTGGAGGCTGGCATCCTTGTTTTGGAAAGGTTCCTAGATAACTACCTCCAGGGGTGGAATTCTAGCAGGAGCTCCTTTGCATATTAGGCCACACACCCCTGATATAGCCAATCCTCCAAGAGCTTACAAGGCTCTTTTTTGTAAGCTCTTGAAGGATTGGTACATTAGGGGTGTGCGGTCCAGGGGTGGAATTCTAGCAGGAACTCCTTTGCATATTAGGCCACACACCCCTGATGTAGCCAGTCCTCCTGGAGCTTACAGTAGGCCCTGTACTAAGAGCCTTGTAAGCTCTTGGAGGATTGGCTACAACAGGGGTGTGTGGCCTAATATGCAAAGGAGCTCCTGCTAGAATTCCACCCCTGACTGCCTCCCCCCAAACTACAGGTCTCAGGATGCCTTGTAGAGACAAACCAGCAGGGCTTTTTTTGAGCAGGAACATACAGGAACTTAGTTCCAGCGGCCTTGATGTCAGGGGTGTGTGGCCTAATATTCAAATGAGTTCCCGCTGGACTTTTCCTACCAAAAAAGGCCCTGTGTGAAACAGTGGAGGTGTGGCCTAACATTCAAAGGGTAAATAAACCTATGGATGCTCAAGTGAAGTCTTTTCTTAATAAATACAGCCAGTTGTCAGGGGAAGAGGACACTAATCCCAACTATACTTTCTTCCCCGACTAGTTCTTGAAACCACAACAAACTGAAGCTCCCTGGGTTTGACGGTGTCTATACGTTCATGCATTTCTTTATATTATTTATAAAGTGCGAATCAGGGTGTTGAATTAATAATAAATGCATACAGAGTTAAGAGCTAGCACAACCTGCAGTCTCCTTTATAGCGGTGAAGGGTGATCAGCAACTCATGCCGCCGGTGTTCCTGGGGTCTGCAGTGCACCAAACTCTTTTCTTTATTCATGTGTTTAGTTAGATTATTTTGCACCAAACTCCTTTATTTATGCATTGGCTTATTTAGATTTTTTTTATCCGCCGCCCTTTCCATAAAAACAAAACTCGCTTCGTTTCCTAGCTTCAGTCAATGCTTGGGCTCCCCGCTTCTTTCGTTCCACCACTTGTCGTTTCAATATATGTGCCCTGCTTTTTCGCACCAATTCCTTGTTCCCGTTTATCCTCCCAACAATACCCACCCAGAAGATCAGCTACTCCCCTGGTGTCGCCATTGTTTCACACAGGGCTTGTTTGTAGAAAAAGCCCAGCAGGAGTTCATTGGCGTATTAGGCCACACCCCTTGGTGTCGCCATTGTTTCACACAGGGCTTGTTTGTAGAAAAAGCCCAGCAGGAGTTCATTGGCGTATTAGGCCACACCCCTTGGTGTCGCCATAGTTTCACACAGGGCTTGTTTGTAGAAAAAGCCCAGCAGGAGTTCATTGGCGTATTAGGCCACACCCCTTGGTGTCGCCATAGTTTCACACAGGGCTTGTTTGTAGAAAAAGCCCAGCAGGAGTTCATTGGCATATTAGGCCACACCCCTTGGTGTCGCCATAGTTTCACACAGGGCTTGTTTGTAGAAAAAGCCCAGCAGGAGTTCATTGGCGTATTAGGCCACACCCCTTGGTGTCGCCATTGTTTCACACAGGGCTTTTTTGTAGAAAAAGCCCAGCAGGAGTTCATTGGCATATTAGGCCACACCCCTTGGTGTCGCCATAGTTTCACACAGGGCTTTTTTGTAGAAAAAGCCCAGCAGGAGTTCATTGGCGTATTAGGCCACACCCCTTGGTGTCGCCATAGTTTCACACAGGGCTTGTTTGTAGAAAAAGCCCAGCAGAAGTTCATTGGCATATTAGGCCACACCCCTTGGTGTCGCCATAGTTTCACACAGGGCTTGTTTGTAGAAAAAGCCCAGCAGGAGTTCATTCGCGTATTAGGCCACACCCCTTGGTGTCGCCATTGTTTCACACAGGGCTTTTTTGTAGAAAAAGCCTAGCAGGAATTCATTTGCATATTAGGCACACCCCTGACGTCACCATTGTTTCGCGCAGGGCTTGTTAGAAAAAGCCCAGCAGGAACTCATTTGCATATTAGGCCACACACACACTGATGCCACCATTTTTCCACGTGGCATTTTTTGGGTAGAAAAAGCCCAGCAAGAACTCATTTGCCTATTAGGCCACACCCCCAGGTGTCAAGCCAGCCGGAACTGCATTCTTGTGCATTCCTGCTCCCAAAAAGTCTTGGGTCAGTCTCCCGCAGCGTCGTATGTGTCGTGGGGATGCACGGCTACAGCTGCCTTGATGGCAGCGCCAATCCTAGCAGCGTTGCTCCGCTTCCATTATGACTTCACAAAGGGAGCTGAGCATGAGCTGTGTGCTGGCTCAGTGAGGATTCACAGAGCAAAAAGTGCCACTGAACGTGTGGCTCGTGTGGCAAAAGGCCGCTGGCCCACATTTCTTTCCACTCGCATTCTGACTTCCTTCTCTCTCTTCTGATTCTCCAGATGCTCTCCTTTATGCACGCCCAATATACCTTTTTCCAACAAGGTTACAGCCTCCTCCATGAACTGGACCCCTACATGAAGAAACTGGCTACTGAGGTAAGGGACAACTGGCTTCTTGGGGCAAAGCTACGCTCTCGTGAATGTCATTCGTATGTGCAGCAAAACGTAAAGATCCCAGCTGAGGTGTCTAGCAGCCCCAAGCCTGTCCATGCGCTGAGAGCCTTCAAATGCAAACCACGATATTCTCTGAGTAACCCTCTCCATTGCTCACCAGCCCTCCGGGAAAAAATTTTTTCCTAAAAAAGTGGTGTCGTGCCAATGTTGCAATGTTACTTCCCCCAAATACCAGGAAGTGATGTCACGTTGCCACACACACTGATGGGATGATCTAGGACTCTGAATCTTAGAGCATCTTGTTGGCATCATGCCACAACGTGAGGTCATTCCTCCTGCCCCCTCTTCCCTACCCATAATACCGACTGGCGTTTGCCTCTAGGTCTTGAGACCGAGATGTTATCCGAACTGATGGAGGCCTTTGCCTCTGAGCCTAGAGATCTGATTTATGCTGATGGCCTCTAGGCCTAGTGGACCAAGGTTTTAATTAAACTAGCCGAGGCCTTTACCTTGAGGCCAAAAGGATTCAGACCTTGCTCTCCCAGGCTCATATCCACTGTGTCAATTCAGGCTAAGAACCTTCTAGTAAATCCTCCGGGTGATCCCCCACTACTGGAGTCGTAATCCTCAGGTGTCCTTATGTGGCTGTTCTTCCTTGGTGAGCTGCCAACATGGTTTCTGTCTCTTGACATCTTCGACTCTGCTGGGGGCATGAGCAACCAACGGCATCAAGCTGCGCTTGCCTGTTGCCAGGGCTGCAGAATCAAAGGACGTCCTACATCAGGGGTGCCGAACTCATTTATGATGAGAGCTGGATCTGACATAAATGAGACCTTGTTGGGCCGGGCCACGTTGGGCTGGGCTGAGCCATGTCGGTCTGGACCATGTATTTAAGATTAGGTAGCAGAGATAGAAACTTTGTAAAGGACACAGACAAATGCAATTAAATATATAAATTTTTAAAAGCTTAAAACATGCTTAAAGTGTTAGCGCTTGATGGTCTTAAAGGTGCTTTCCTTTTATTTCTCCCATGGGATCCAGGGAACTGGGCAAAGGAAACTTGGGCTCTTTCCTTCCTTCTCCAGGGGACCAGTAGTGCTTTAAACCAGTAATGCTTTAAACATACAGTAATGTGGAGAGATCAGGCTGACGAAGGGACAAGAGACGAAACTGTAATTTGACCTAAGAGTACAGTCCCCTTTCTCTCTCCAGTGGAATTTTTTGTATTCCTTGGTAGCAGCACAGAAGACGACAGGACACAGAGATGTGTACAGGAAGTGGGCTTTGCCCCATATATGGAGCTTTGTGGGCTTTTGCACTGTTAGACTTCTTCAGTGATTGCGTTTTGTAACCAGCCGCTTTTCTGGAAGCATTACTGTATGTTTAAATGCTGTCACTAAAATATATGTTTGTACACACTTTGGTGTGATAATAAATATATTTCCGGTGTTGATTGTATTGTTCCATATTTACACATAGGAACCTGTTGAATTTATATTTTTTGGCCCCTGGAGAAAATGGCAGCTTTGAAGGGTGGACTCTCTGGCACTGTACCATTCTGGGGACCCTCCCCTCCCCAAACCCCACCCTCCCCAAACTCCACCCCAAAGTCTCCAGGTATTTTCCAACACAGACCTTTCCTAACAGCCGCTGACGAATCAAAGCAGATGCTGGGCAAATCCTGAGCATGATGATTTCACATCATTATATCAGAGAAACATGTTGGGGTGGGAGGGCTTGGTTTGAGTTGAGACACGTGTCTCCTTCAGTGTCTGGTCAGAACCACAGCCAGCCTTCTGAATGTTTGAGCCAGAGGTCCCCAACCTTTGTGAGCCTGACAAAGCATGGTGGGCATTGCCACAAAATGGCTGCCACAGGAGGCGGAGCCAACCACAAAATGGCTGCCACGGTTTACGTTCAGTCACACAGTGAAGATCCTTGCGCTGTCTTAGCAGCTGGTGCCAAAACAGCTCTTTTAAACCATCTGCACAGCCAGTCAGAAACCTGGCTGGGCAAAAGCCCCATCAGGCCCCGCCCACTTTCTAAAAATACTTGGCAAACACCAGGAAAGGTGTCAGTGAGCACTATGGTGCCCATGGCCACCAGGTTGGGGAGACCACTGGTTTTAAGCAATAGCGAGGTTGCTGCAAGTCTCTTCACTGCTCATGGCGAAAGTCTGGAGGTCTTTCCTATGAGAGATACTCCTAGAAGAACTACAAATCCCAGAGTTCCCTGGGAGGAAGACTGTCAGGTGAATATGCCCATGGAAATATCAAGCAATCAAGACTTGCATTTTATAATATAGTAGGTTCAACGCAACAAAGAGGCGAGGTGGTAGTGATCATAGTTCTATTTATTATCTCAGCATAGTATAGGGCTGTGCTCTAAGACTGAAGACTGGGCCAACAGGGCCAGCTATATATACACCCAAGGTTCCCGCACTAGCATTCTATTGGTCCATTCAAACCAGCAGGGGCCCCATGATTGGAGCAGAGCAGCAGGGATTTGGATCCTACTGCCCATTGTTCCCGAGTCCCCAAGCTCAGTCCGACAGGCTCCAATGAGCCAGGCAAGAACACCATACATTGTACGCATTTCAGATCACCTATATAACATGTTTGTTGCTTCTCTTCTTTGCTTTGCAGCTGGACCAGCTGGTGATCGACTCTGCAGTGGAGAAGCGGGAAATGGAGCACAAGCACGCACTTATCCAGCAACGGGTGAGTCTAGGGCCCGCACACAATACTCTGCTGAAATCTCATAAAGATTTCTTTCCAGAGAAGCTGTTTTATGGCATAACACAGGGGTGGCCACCAGTAGCTCTCCAGATGTTTTTTTGCCTACAACTCCCATCAGCCCCAGCTAGCATGACCAATGGCTGGGGCTGATGGGAGTTGTAGGCAAAAAAACATCTGGAGAGCTACCATTGGCCACCCCTGGCATAACAAAAGCTGATAAACTACAGATCGAAGAGTCTCCTGATGGAACTGAGGACATGCTGGAGAATCACCTGGATTAGGTGGGGTTGGGTTAGGGTTGCCAAGTCCCCTGTGATGACATCACTCAGAAGTGATGTCATCGTGCCGGTAACATTGCATGCTGGACGCTCTAGCAATACGGGAGGGAAAACCCTATGGTTCCGTATGGTTCCCCCTCCCAAATTGCTAGAGTGACTGAAGAAACCATAGAGTTTCCCCAGACACTCCTAGAGTGGCCAGTGTGCAACGTCGCTGGTGTGATTATGTCACTTCCGAGTGGGCTGGCGGGTTGGGAACCTCCAGGGTGGGAGAGCGTTCTCCAGGAATTCCAACTGATCTTTAGATGGCTGAGATCAGTCCCACTGGAAAAAAAACTGCTGTTTTGGAGGATGGACTCTATGGTATTATATCTTGCTGATGTACTTCCCTTCCCTAAACCCCTCCCTCTCTAGGCTTCGGTCCTGGACTCCTTGGAATTTCCCAGCCAATCCTAAATAGGGTGCACAACAATGTTCCAAAGATGAGACAGGGAACTTTGGAAGAACGGCAGTTCTCCCTTGGAGACTATAAAAGCCAATGACTTCTTATAAGTTTGCGGATGACACTAAGTTGTTCAGGGTGGTGAGAACAAGAGAGGATTGTGAGGAACTCCAAAGGGATCTGTCGAGGCTGGGCGAGCGGCGTCAACGTTGCACATGAGGTTCAACATGGCCAAGTGCAAAGTAATGCACATGGGGGCCAAAAATCCTAAATATAAATACACATTGACGGGGTGTGAACTGACAGAAACTGACCAAGACGGAGGTCTTGGAGTTGTAGTAGATAACTCCCTGAAAACATTGAAACAGTGTGTGACTGCAATAAAAAAAACGTTAGTGCTATGCTGGGGATTATTAGAAAGGGAATTGAAAACAAATCAGCCAGTATCATCATGCCCTTGTTTGGTGCATTGATAGTGCAGCCTCATTTGGAGCACTGTGTGCAGTTCTGGTCGCCGCACCTCAAAAAGGATATTATAGCATTGGAAAAAGTGCAGAAAAGGGCAGCTAGAATGATTAAGGGGTTGGAACACTTCCCCTAGGAAGAAAGGTTAAAGTGCTTGGGGCTCTTTAGCTTGGAGAAACATCGACTGCGGGGTGACATGATAAAGGTTTACAAAATTATGCATGGGATAAAGAAGGCAGAGAAAGAAATACTTTTCTCATTTAACACAGTACAAAAACTCAGTGAAATTGCTGAACAGTCAGGTTAGAACGGATAAAAGGAAGTCCTTCTTCACCCAAAGGGTGATTAACATGTGGAATTCACTGCCACAGGAGGTGGTGGCGGCCACAAGCATAGCCACCTTCAAGAGGGGATTGGATAAGCATCTGGAGCAGAGGTCCATCAATGACAGCCACAGCCTATTGTTGGAACTCTCTGTCTGGAGCAGTGATGCTCTGTATTCTTGGTGCTTGGTGGGAGGCACAGTGGGAGGGCTTCTAGTGCCCTGGCCGCACTGATGGACCTTCTGATGGCACCTGTGTGACACAGAGTGTTGGACTGGATGGGCCATTGGCCTGATCCAACATAGCTTCTCTTATGTTCTTATGTGACACAGAGTGTTGGACTGGATGGGCCATTGGCCTGATCCAACATGGCTTCTCTTATGTTCTTCTGTGACACAGAGTGTTGGACTGGATGGGCCATTGGCCTGATCCAACATGGCTTCTCTTATGTTCTTATGTGACACAGAGTGTTGGACTGGATGGGCCATTGGCCTGATCCAACATGGCTCCTCTTATGTTCTTATGTGACACAGAGTGTTGGACTGGATGGGCCATTGGCCTGATCCAACATGGCTTCTCTTATGTTCTTATGTGACACAGAGTGTTGGACTGGAGGGGCCATTGGCCGGATCCAACATGGCTCCTCTTATGTTCTTACGTGACACAGAGTGTTGGACTGGATGGGCCATTGGCCTGATCCAACATGGCGTCTCTTATGTTCTTATGTGACACAGAGTGTTGGACTGGATGGGCCATTGGCCTGATCCAACATGGCTTCTCTTACGTTCTTATGTGACACAGAGTGTTGGACTGGATGGGCCATTGGCCTGATCCAACATGGCTTCTCTTACGTTCTTATGTGACACAGAGTGTTGGACTGGATGGGCCATTGGCCTGATCCAACATGGCTTCTCTTATATTCTTATACAGCTTAACTAAACTCAATGACATCCGATCAACCCACAGTTTATCAGCCACCTTTTTGGGGGGGGGGGGAGGGGAGGGGGTGATGTCTGAACGTCTCCTCCTTGCCCTTTTCCTTCTGTGCTCCTCGGCTCTCAGAGAAGGACTTGTCAGGCTGCATTTACTTTCTCACTCGTCTCAGAGTTGGCATCCAGTGCTCCCCTGTCTCTGAAGAGGCCTCTCTGTCTCACACATCTGTCCAGCTGGCTCCCCCCACCCCTCGTGGCAGCCACACACTGGAGAGTCCCTTCTCTGCCAGATGGCTCAGGCTTCGTCTTAAATCAGTCCTGGATGGCTGAATGGCTGGAGCCCGTGTGCTTCTGGGGCCTCAGACCCGGCTGAAAAGCCGTATTTTTCTTTCCTTCCCACAGACCTCCTCTTAAAACGCCCCAGCGAGGGGGCTGAGCGGATTGTCAAGAGGACGGCAGCGCAGGGGCGATCTGGGAAATCGGATGCTCCTTTGCCATCATGTCTCCCTTTTGCCAAATTAGAAGGATCTCCAGTGCCAGATTAAAGCCTGTGGAGGCCCCTAGGCAGTCAAAATCTCAGGGGGGGGGGCTCACAAATGATCTCAGAGTTGGAGCACGCACCCCACCACCCATGGTCCTGCTGCGGCCTGCAGGCACCTTCTCAAAAGCCCCTTTGACTAAACTATGGGGGAGAGGCAGAGAGAGGCAAACTTGGCAATGACGCCAGCAGCAGCCACACCAGGCAAGTCAGGCAAAGAGCAGCCCAGTTCGAGTGCAGGCTGGGAGGGCTGCAAGCAGGGGGGGAAATTGGGGGCGGAGAGCCGGTGTGAGGGCCCATTGGCCAGGGCCTGGTTGTTAATCCAGCCCTGAGGATCTCTAGATTCTGGGCCTTGAAGTGAAGATGGCTTTGCTCGCATTTTCTGGAGAAGTTTGACCGAAAAATACCAGACTAAACTAGGGTTGCCAATCCCCAGGTGGGGGCAGGGGATCCCCCAGTTTGGAGGCCCTCCCCCCACTTCAGGGTCATCAGAAAGTGAGGGGGGGAGGGAAATATCTGCTGGGAACTTTATTATTCCCTATGGAGATGTATTCCCATAGGAAATAATGGAGAATGGATCCGCGGGTATCTGGGGCTCTGGGGGGGGGCTGTTTTTTGAGGTAGAGGCCTCAAATTTGCAGCGTAGCATCTGGTGCCTCTCCCCAAAACACCCTCCAAGTTTCAAAAAGATTGGACCAGGGGGTCCAATTCTATGTGCCCCTAAAGAAGGTACCCCTATCCTTCATTATTTCCTATGGAAAGAAGGCATTTAAGAAGTGTTCAGTCTCTTGAAATGTGATGGCCAGAACTCCCTTTGGAGTTCAATTATGCTTTTCATACCCTTGTTCCTGGCTCCACCCCCAATGTCTCCTGGCTCCAACCCCAAAGTCCCCAGATATTTCTTGAATTGGACTTGGCAACCCTAGACTAAACCGTCCCTCCCTGCCGACAAAATTCATACTTGAAGAAGCAGGCTCTCAGACATGTGGGCAAGACGTAGAGAGCAAAGGGGCTTCCCTAGAGATTGGGGGGGGGGGTGGTGCAGAGGGCAAGCCAACAGTGGATTTTGCTGTCAATGCAAAACCATGACTCACGCACATCCCACGTCAGCTGAGCAGAAAACGAATGCCCCAGTGGGAAACGGAGATGGCTTGTCAGCAGCTAGTTTTGCCGGAAGGATATTCCGTTGAGTGGCATGTGTCAGGGAGCGAGAGGGCAAGGGCTAAACCCCTCCCCTTGCCCCCCCACGCTTCCTGCTGAGTCTCAGCACCACAATGCGTTGGGTCTGGCTCAGAGCCTCTGCTCGGCAGGCAGAAGGTCCCAGGTTCAATCCCTGGCATCTCCAGTTGAAAGGACTAAACAGTGGGTGATGGGGAAGACCTCCGCCGGAGACCCTGAAGAGTGGCTGCCAGTCTGAGTAGACAACGCTGACCTTGTTGGGATCTGATTCGGGATAATGCAGCTTCTTGCAGGATCTCTTATTTCTAACATATTATGCAAACTTACCCTCATGTGGACCTTTTTTCCGTGTCTGGATCTTGCAAGGATTTCCTCTGATTTGAAGTTTTGCGGGGAAGGGACAGTGCTTGCATGGTTCTCCTGCTGGGGCACATAGATGTGAAAGAGCTCTGCCTGAGACCTTGGAGAGCTGCTGCCAGTCTAAGTAGACATTGCTGACTGACAATGCTGACTAAGTAGACAATACTGACTCTAACAGAAGGAATTTTTCACCCATCCCCCCCACCGTAGACCTCTGACTCCCCCATCATGCTGTTCCCCCTCCTCACAGAAGTAGCATATTGGAGATCATCTCAGGCAAGGCCAAGGGAGTTGAGATAGACATAAGAAACCATGTTGGATGAGGCCAGTGGCCCATCTAGTCCAACGCTCTGTGTCCCACAGTGACCGAAACCCAGGTGCTATCAGGAAGTCCACCAGCCAAGCCAGAACTCCAGAAGCCCACCCACTGTTGCCCCCCCAAGCACCAAGAATACAGAGCATCACTGCCCCAGACATAAGAACATAAGAGAAGCCATGTTGGATCCTACCAATGGCCCATCCAGTCCAACACTCTGTGACACATAAGAACATAAGAGAAGCCATGTTGGATCAGGCCAATGGCCCATCCAGTCCAACGCTCTGTGTCACGTAAGAACATAAGAGAAGCCATGTTGGATCAGGCCAATGGCCCATCCAGTCCAACGCTCTGTGTCACATAAGAACATAAGAGAAGCCATGTTGGATCAGGCCAATGGCCCATCCAGTCCAACACTCTGTGTCACATAAGAACATAAGAGGAGCCATGTTGGATCAGGCCAATGGCCCATCCAGTCCAACGCTCTGTGTCACATAAGAACATAAGAGAAGCCATGTTGGATCCTACCAATGGCCTATCCAGTCCAACACTCTGAGTCACACAGTGGCCAAAACCCAGGGATCATCAGGAGGTCCACCAGCAGGGCCAGAAGTCCAGAAGCCCACCCACTGTTGCCCCCGGCAGATTGGAGGTTTAAACCTGGTTTGTCCTCTAATCGCTACACCAGAGTGGCTTCCCCTTTGGAGCCGCAGAGGAGAGATGGCTCCGCCTTGGGGTGTGGCTTGGAACATGAGCCCCAGCTGGGGGCAACTGAAAGAGATAGTTGGGGGAGATTGGGTAGAAGTTCTCAAATCGCATCAACATGGGAGGAGGGTATATTTGAACTGGGAACGGGCAGTGGGTGAGCAGTGTGGGGTTAGGGTTGGCATCTCTGGGTTGGGAAGTTCCTAGAGATTTTGGAGATGGAACTTGGGGAAGGCAAGGCTTAGAGAGGGGAGGGACCTCAGCACAGTATAATACCACAGACTCTGCCCTCCAAAACAGCCATTTCCTGCAGGGGAATGGATCTCTGTTGTCTGGAGAGGAGTTGTAATTCGGGGAGATCTCCAGGCCCCACCTGGAGGCTGGCAACCTTAAGTGGTGTAGCTGCTAGTTTATAAAACACCTGAATTAATTCTTCTTTCCTCTCTCTGTGTTTTCTCCCACTCATCCGCCGTGCCTTGTTACCCCGCAGACCCTTTTGCAGGTGAGTGTTGGCTCAGTTTTCATGTCTCCGTCACTTCCGTAAGGTCTTTGCTTAGGACGCTTTATCAACAACCTCCTCCTTGCCCTGATTTTTTTTTACAGGATTTTCGGTGGCACATTCAGAGTTTAAAACACTTTGCATACATTGATCGTAGTTCCAGGTGGGCACTGGGCAGCTGTGTGGGTCTGAAGCAGAGGTGGCCAAACTGTGGGTCGGGAGCCACACGTGGCTCTTTCACACATGTTGTGTGGCTCTCAAAGCCCCCACAATCCTGTTGGCCAGCTTGGAGAAGGCATTTGTCTCTCTAAATCATTTTTCCAAGCCAAGCCAGTCGGCGGCTTGGAGGAAGCATTTAAAAGTAAAGTTGCTTTCTTTCCACCTCTCCCTCCCTCATCCCTTCCCCCATCTATTTGCGTTCTTCCCTCCCTTCATGTCTTGCGTCTGTCAAACATCTAACATTCATGTCTTGCAGCTCTCAAACATCTGATGGGTATTCTATGTGGCTCCAGAAGCCCATTGTGTACATGAATCACGTTTGGCCACCTCGAAGCAGCAGAACAAAGCAGGAGTCCAGTAGCACCTTTAAGACCAACCAAATTTTATTCAGAATGTAAGCTTTCATAGGCATGCATACTTCATCAGACATATATTCCCATTCCATTGTCTGAAGTATGCACGTCTACGAAAGCTTACATTCTGAATAAAACTTGGTTGGTCTTAAAGGCGTTACTGGACTCCGGCTTTGTTCTGAACATTATCGTCGTCATTGTTGCAAATAGCCCTGATATAATCCTCCCCCGTAGGCATTCCTGTATTCCATTGCCACTGTAGTTAGTTCCTACCTGTTGCAGGTGAGGGGACAGGCTCTGGGGAGCCCAAGGCACCCACTCATTTAGAGGTGTCTGACTGCTGTGCCTCTGTATGATTTGCCGCACTGGGTTTGCCTTCAGTGGAGCAAGCAGTAATTCAACCCAGTCTCCATCCTGGAGCATTCAGTTCCTCCCCATCAGCAGTAAAAAGATGCTTATCTTCAGAAGAGGGTGTCCGTTGCATCTCTGCATGAGTTACTACTGATATCGTTGCTGAGTGGGGGGGGGAAGAGTTCTAACGAGCGTGGTAGTCTCGTTGGCAGCAGCTGATGCATTATTGAGGCAGACGTCTGTTGAAATCAATGCAGAGAATTGTCATGCTGATGTTTCGATGTAGCAGCTGAGTGTTATCACCTCCGTGTATCTTTTGCAACGTTGATCTGTGTGAGTGGTTGAATCCGCGGCTAAAAGAGCGCAGCGTACTAACTGACTTAAATTAAGCTGGCTTGGCTACATTGGGGGCAGAGAGCTTTTAATGCCAGCACAGTCTGAGCTTTGGGTGTGAGTCCCTGTATCTGCCATGTGGACACACCTGTTTGGATCACAATGCATTGCTGTGAAAATTCCTCTGGTTGTGTCGTCTCTTATCAACTTCCTCCAAAGTCCTATCATTTTTTAGCCTCCAGCTTTGCCTTAGTTCAGGAAGGATGGCCCCAGAGGAAACTAATTTATGCGGTAGCCAAATCGCTCGCTCACAGATTTAATGCCAGCAGCTCACAAAGTAGAATTGTTGCTCACAGGACCCCATGACTTAGAGGGAGCCATTGGTCTGGACAAGGGTCGCCAAACAGCGGCTTGAGAACCACATGTGGCTCTTTGTGTGGCTCTTGAAGTCCCCATCACCTCATTGGCCAACTTGGAGAAGGCATTCCTCTCTTTAAGAGGCAGTTTGGTGTAGTGGTTAAGTGTGCGGATTCTTATCTGGGAGAACCGGGTTTGATTCCCCACTCCTCCACTTGCAGCTGCTGGAATGGCCTTGGGGCAGCCATAGCTCTGGCAGAGGTTGTCCTTGGAAGGGCAGCTGCTGTGAGAGCCCTCTCCAGCCCCACCCACCTCACAGGGTGTCTGTTGTGGGGGAGGAAGGTAAAGGAGATTGTGAGCCGCTCTGAGACTCTTTGGAGCAGAGGGCGGGATATAAATCCAATATCTTCTTTAAATAACTTCTCCAAGCCAGCTGGCAGCTTGGAGAAGGCATTTAAAGTTAAAGTTGCTTTCTTTCCACCTCTCCTTCCCCCCAATCCGCTCCCTCCCTCCCTTCCTTGCAGCTCTCAAACATCTGACATTCATGTCTTATGGCTCTCAAACATCTGATGCTAAGCAAGTTGGCCACCCGTGGTCCAGACCCTGTCTTCTTGCGCACTAATCTTCCGTCTCCAAGTTGCAGATGAAGAGGGTTTGCTGCCTGTGCTCTTTGCACCGGAGATGCTAGAGGCTGAGGCTGCAGGAAACTCCTGCAAGCAAGCAGGGATTTGAGAAAGCCTGGAATTGCCTTAAGCAAAGCACTACATTAATAGCCTAGGGGTAGTGGTTAAGTTTGGTGTAGTGGTTAAGTGTGAGGACTCTTATCTGGGAGAACCGGGTTTGATTCCCCACTCCTCCACTTGCACCTGCTGGAATGGCCTTGGGTCAGCCATAGCTCTGGCAGAGGTTTTCCTTGAAAGGGCAGCTGCTGTGAGAGTTCTCTTAGCCCCACCCACCTCACAGGGTGTCTGTTGTGGGGGAGGAAGGTAAAAGAGATTGTGAGCCGCTCTGAGACTCTCGGAGTGGAGGGCGGAATATAAATCCAATATCTTCATCTACCTCACAGGGTGTCTGTTGGGGGGTGGGGAGTAAAGGAGATTGTGAGCTATTCTGAGACTCTCGGAGTGGAGGGCAGAATATAAATCCAATATCTTCATCTACCTCACAGGGTGTCTGTTGTGGGCGGGGGGAGGTAAAGGAGATTGTGAGCCGCTCTGAGACTCTTCGGAGTGGAGGGCGGGATATAAATCCAATATCTTCATCTACCTCACAGGGTGTCTGTTGTGGGGGGGGGGGGAAGTAAAGAAGATTGTGAGCCATTCTGAGACTCTTCGGAGTGGAGGGCGGGATATAAATCCAATATCATCTTCTTCTACTTCTGGAAGTGCCCTGACCTCTAGACCTCAGACCAGCCAGATTTTGTCAGATCTTGGAAACAAAGCAGGGTCGGCCCGAGTCACTATTTCTATACTATGCAGAAGAAGGCGACAACAACAACAACAATCTGAGATAGGAGTTGTTTTGTAGAAAAATAGGTTTTGGAGCTCATTAGCATAACTCATTAACATATGCCGCGCCCGCACCAGCCAAAAGCAACCCGACGCAAGAAAGGAGAGCCCCGAGTAAGTGAGGCCTGCTTGGATTGGCTAGAGGTCCAGCCAGCCCAAGCAGGCCTTGCTCACCTGGGGCTTTCCTTGGTCGCCCCCGTCTCCCCTCCCCACCAGTCAAAAGGCCAGCAAACCACCTGCCACCCAAAATCACATAAGAAGCAGAGAAAGGGTGGCACGGGCTTCTCCAGGGGTTAATGAGGGCTGCAGGGGATGTGGCAAAGCCCCTGGTGGCTGGTTGGCTGCCTGCTCTCCTAATCCGGGGATTGTTATGCGGCTGCACCTACTATTCAATGGAGAAGGTAGGTGGGGAGGAAGAGGGGGAACCCTCAGAAAGGTTCAGGAGCTATGCTCCTGTGAGCTCCTGCTGAATCTGAGACCTGAATATGAAGAAGATGAAGATGAAGAAGAAGAAGAAGAAGAAGAAGAAGAAGAAGAAGAAGAAGAAGAAGAAATTGGATTTATATTCCGCCCTCCACTCAGAGTGGCTCACAATCTCCTTGACACCCTGTGAGGTGGATGGGGCTGAGAGGGCTCTCACAGCAGCTGCCCTTTCAAGGACAAGCTCTGCCAGAGCTATGGCTGACCCCAGGCCACTCCAGCAGGTGCAAGTGGAGGAGTGTGAAATCAAACCCGGTTCTCCCAGATAAGAGTCCAGACACTTAACCACTGCATCAAACTGGCTCTCACAATATGGGCAGCCGTTTTAGTTTGTCTGTGGCAGTAGAAAAGAGCAAAAGCCCAATAGTAAGGAGCCACCAGACTCTTGCTCTTTTCTAATAATAAACTGAGTATTTCTAGTTGTGTCACTTGTGATGCTTCAATCTAGAGAGGCCAGAGATCAAACCCAGAGCCTTCTGTGCTCAGGGCATGTTCTCCCTTGGATCCCCAAAGGGTTTTTCCTTTTGGCACTTCTCACATGAAGATCACAAACGTGACAGCCGTTGGCTTCTTCTGTTTCTAGAGAAGGAGAAATTCTGCTCAGCTGGGGGAAAGAGTTGGGGGAAAAGCCCGCATGGAACCCGGGCCGTTCTTTTTTTAGCGTGTCGCTTCTCCGAGCATCTCTTTCTCCCTCCTTTCTGTTGCATCTCTCAAGGGGCATCTGTCTGCTCTTTTATACCTCTATTCCCAGGGCGGCAGTCGTTCCCAGATGCCTTTGTTACTTGTTAACCGCCCTCCTCCCAAGATCGTAGGCTGCGTCTCCTCCTCACCTCGGGAGGCGGGGAGTCCCCTTTGGGGCTGATTTACACCCCTGCAGGAAAACAAACGCCCGCTTAAACCGAATTCAAACAGACAATCCCTGTCTCAAAACCCCCCACCCCATGAGAGAAGGCAGCAGCGTGTGTATTTCTGGACCCTCCCGCTAACTTTCCTGACAGCTGGGACGGAAAGAGGGGCTTAACAATGGATCTCACCGTATTGTGATTTATGGCGCATTCCTATGGAAGTTCCTCCGGTCTAAGCCCACTGAAGTCAGTGACTTTGGAGTAATTCTGTACCGATTGCATTGATAACTAATAGAAGATGTACTTTATTTTGAACATGGTTGCCATTTTGGGCTTAAGGAGGAGTATTTTTTGGTAAGTGCTGTTGTTGTTTTTTTAAATACAAACGAGTTTATGATATAAACATAAGAACATAAGAGAAGCCATGTTGGATCAGGCCAACGGCCCATCCAGTCCAACACTCTGTGTCACACAGTGGCAAAAAATTTTATATATACACACACACTGTGGCTAATAGCCACTGATGGACCTGTGCTCCATATTTTTATCTAAACCCCTCTTGAAGGTGGCTATACTTGTGGCCGCCACCACCTCCTGTGGCAGTGAATTCCACATGTTAATCACCCTTTGGGTGAAGAAATACTTCCTTTTATCCGTTTTAACCTGTCTGCTCAAACAAACACTCGGTGAGAGCCAGTTTGGTGTAGTGGTTAAGCGTGTGGACTCTTATCTGGGAGAACCGGGTTTGATTCCCACTCCTCCACTTGCAGCTGCTGGAATGGCCTTGGGTCAGCCAGAGCTATCAGGAGCTGTCCTTGAAAGGGCAGCTGCTGTGAGAGCCCTCTCAGCCCCACCCACGTCACAGGGTGTCTGTTGCAGGGGAGAAGATATAGGAGATTGTAAACCGCTCTGAGACTCTGATTCAGAGAGAAGGGCGGGGTATAAATCTGCAGTCGTTGTCTTCTTATCTGGGAGAACCGGGTTTGATTCCCCCACTCCTCCACATGCAGCTGCTGAAATGGCCTTGAGTGAGCCATAGCTATTGCAGGAGCTGTCCTTGAAATGGCAGCTGCTGTCAGAGCTCTCTCAGCCCCACCTACCTCACGGGATGTCTTTTGTGGGGGGAGAAGACATAGGAGATTGTAAGCCGCTCCGAGTCTCTGATTCAGGGAGAAGGTCAGGGTATAAATCTGCAGTTCTTCTTCTTCTTAATAAACAGATTCGCATTCAGGATCATAGTCAAAATAATAATCCAAATTATGATCCAACAAAGTCAGCTGTTCACCCATAAACATCCAAATGAGGTTGAACCACAAGTACATAACCAAATTAAAAACAAATTAATGCCAGACCAGTATATTATTTGCAGTTGAACCAAAATCCCCACAAGAAAAATAATCCAGAAAAGGGGACAATTTAGATAAAATAGTTGACCTTCGATGTGAAGTATGTCTGCCTTCTAAATTATACGTAATTTTGTCCAAAACAAAATACTCCCAGCATTTGCTTAACCAGGCCACCAATGAAGGAACTGAATTCTGTCTCCAGTGTAATGCAGTAGCATACTTAGCTGCGCTGAGCAACAAGGAAATCAACTCCTTCTTTAATTCGGGAAGTCTAAAATCATCCCAAATGTCTAGGAGACAGATTTTAGGGGATAATGGAATCTTTACTCCTGTAATATAAAAAAAATTCCATAAGTTGAGTGTTGTTTTGGTGTTTTTTTTGGCGAGTGTTCTGGAGGAATCTAACCCAAAAAGCACAGAATTTGAACTCATTGATAAAAGATGTGGCGATGGCCACAGTCTTCAAAAAGGAGATGAGAAAGATCCATGGAGTCAAATCCATCACGATGCACCTCTGAAGAGAGAGGCAATAACATGGGAAGGGGATTTAACCACTATGCCCTGCTACCTTCAAGGGCAGCTGGTTGGCCACTGTGGGGAAAAACAGATGCTGGACTAGGTGGACTCTGGGTCCAATCCAGCAGAGCTCTTATTAGGTTCTCAGTCTCAGGATTTACACTTAACAGCCATTGATGGCACAAGGTGTGATGGTGGCCACTAGTTTTAGAGTGCCTTTTTGGTGTAGTGGGTAAGTGTGCGGACTCTTACCTGGGAGAACAGGGTTTGATTCCCCACTCCTCCACTCGCACCTGCTGGAATAGCCTTGGGTTAGCCATAGCTCTCGCAGAGGTTGTCCTTGAAAGGGCAGCTTCTGAGAGAGCTCTCTCAGCCCCATCCACCCTACAGGGTGTCTGTTGTGGGGGAGGAAGGTCAAGGAGATTGTGAGCACCTCTGAGACTCTGAGATATAGAGTGGAGGATGGGATATAAATCCAGTATCTTTTTCTTCTTATCTATGCTGTTCTTCCAATAAGAAGAAGACTGCAGATTTATACCCTGCCATTCTTTCTGAATCAGAGACTCAGAGCGGTTTACAGTCTCCTGTATCTTCTCCCCACACAACAGACATCCTGTGACGCGGGTGGGGCTGAGAGGGCTCTCACAGCAGTTGTCCTTTCAAGGACAACTCCTGCGAGAGCTATGGCTAACCCAGGGCCATTCCAGCAGGTGCAAGTGGAGGAGTGGGGAATCAAACCCGCTTCTCCCAGATAAGAGTCTGCACGCTTAACTACTACACCAAACGGCCTCCCTTGGTTTTATACCCCACTCTTCACTTGTAGTCCCAGGGCAGCTTACAATCAGCTTCCCTTCCTCCCCCCACAGCAGGTAGTTGGGGCTGAGAGAGCTCGTGATGGAACAGCTCCAGGAGAGCTGTGCCCGACCCAAGGTCTCCCAGCTGGCTTTAAGTGGAGGAGGAGTGGGGAATCAAACCCAGTTCTCCAGATTAGAGTCCACCGCTCTTAACCACTCCACCGAGAGGCATTCTTAAAAGCAGCTTTGCAGACCAGATGGGTCTTAGGCTGATCTAGGAGAGGTTGTCTTACATTCTGATGACTGATAGGATACATTCAGGGAAGACAGATCAATCAGCAGCTAAATGGAGCTTCCATAGTCAGAGGCAGTATACCTTTCAACACAAGCTACTGGGGGAGACAACGGGATGTGGGGAGCAATACTCCCTCTAAGCTGTGGAGTCTCGTGAGCAAAAATTCTACTTCGTGAGCCACTGGCATTAAACTTGTGAGCTACTGCATCAATTAGTTTGCTCTGGGGCCATTTTTCCCTGAGAGAAGACAGAAATGTGTAAGGAAAAGGAAAGGTCCCCTGAGCAAGCACCAGTAATTTCCGACTCTGGGGTGACGTTACTTTCACAACGTTTTCACAGCAGACTTTTTAACGGGGTGGTTTGCTGTTGCCTTCCCCAGTCATCTGGGGAGGAGAGAGCCAGTTTGGTGTAGTGGTGTAGTGAGGACTCTTATCTGGGAGAACCGGGTTTGATTCCCCACTCCTCCACATGCAGCTGCTGGAATGGCCTTGGGTCAGCCATAGCTCTGGCAGAGGTTGTCCTTGAAAGGGCAGCTGCTGTGAGAGTCCTCTCAGCCCCACCCACCTCACAGGGTGTCTGTTGTGGGGGAGGAAGATAAAGGAGATTGTGAGCCGCTCTGAGACTCTTGAGTGGAGGGCGGAATATAAATCCAGTGTCGTCTTCTTCATCATCTACGCTTTCCCCCCAGCAAGCTGGGTACTCATTTTACCGACCTTGGAAGGATAGAAGTCAACCTCAAGCTGGCTACCTGAAAACCCAGCTTCCGCCAGGGATCGAACTCAGGTCGTGAGCAGAGCTTAGGACTGCAGTACTGCAGCTTTAACACTCTGTGCCACTTGTAAACGGGAGGCTAAAAACTGTGAGCTAGCTCACTTTTAACTCAGCTTAGAGGGAACACTGGTGTGTGTGTGTGTGGGGGGGGGGTGGAAACCCACCTTTGTATTGTATGACCGGCTAACGTCTGGCTTCGTACGGCAACGCAGCTCTGTCCTTAGTGACCAAAGACCACATTTCAACCACTGTGTATTGGCATCAGATGACCACTCTCGGGAACCAAACTGGCATTCCCCGATGCATCCACCATGAGGGTGAAAAACTCAGTTTTGCTGCCATTCTCCTTGACCGACCGCTCGCTTCTTATACCGTGAGCAGTGTTCCCTCTAAGCTGAGTTGGCGTGAACTAGCTCACAGGTTTTTTTAGCCTCCGGCTCACACATTTTTGTCTTAGCTCAGGAAGGATGACCCCAGAGCACACTAATTTGTGCAGGAGCTCACAACTTGAATGCCGGCAGCTCACAAAGTCGAGAGCCAGTTTGGTGTAGTGGTTAAGTGTGCACTCTTATCTGGGAGAACCAGGTTGGATTCTCCACTCTTCCGCTTGCAGCTGCTGGAATGGCGTTGGGTCAGCCATCGCTCACGCAGAGGTTGTCCTTGAAAGGGCAGCTGCTGGGAGAGCCCTCTCAGCCCCATCCACCTCACAGGGTGTCTGTTGTGGGGGGAGAAGATATAGGAGATGGTAAGCCGCTCTGAGTCTCTGATTCAGAGAGGAGGGCGGGGTATATATCTGCAGTCATCCTCGAGAGCCAGTTTGGTGTAATGGTTAAGTATGCGGACTCTTCTATTTATTTATTTATTCAATTTATATCCTGGCCTCCCCACCAAGGCGGGCTCAGGGCGGCTTATGGCATAAAATTCAAACAATGTTTAATAAATATTAAAATACATTGAATAATTTACAATAATTAAAACAAGAAAACAATCTAACAGTTCGGTGCTATTCTCACAACCTTCCGTCGCAGTTTTTAGGTACCAGTCAGTTATATGCCAACCAGAAGAGGACCGTCTTACAGGCCTTGTGGAACTGCCCAAGGTTCTCTGGGAGAACCAGGTTTGATTCCCTACTCCTCCACTTGCAGCTGCTGGAATGGCCTTGGGTCAGTCATAGCTATTTTAGGAGTTGTCCTTGAAAGGGCAGCTGCTGTGAGAGCCCTCTCAGTCCCACCCACCTCACAGGGTGTCTGTTGTGGGGGGAGAAGATATAGGAGATTGTAAGCCGCTCTGAGTCTCTGATTCAGAGAGAAGGGCGGGGGATAAATCTGCAGTCAACCTCGAGAGCCAGTTTGGTGTAATTGTTAAGTGTGCGGACTCTTCTATATCTATCTATCTATCTATCTATCTATCTATCTATCTATCTATCTATCTATCTATCTATCTATCTATCTATCTATCTATCTATCTATCTATCTATCTATCTATCTATCTATCTATCTATCCATCCATCCATCCATTTCAATTTATATCCCGCCCTCCCCACCAAGGCGGGCTCAGGGCGGCTTACAGCATAAAATTCAAACAATAAGGTTAATAAATATTAAAATACATTGAATAATTTACAACAATTAAAACAAGAAAACAATCTAACAGTTCGGTGCTATTCTCACAACCTTCCATCGCAGTTTTTAGGTACCAGTTAGTTATATGCCAACTGGAAGAGGACCGTCTTACAGGCCTTGCGGAACTGCCCAAGGTTCTCTGGGAGAACCAGGTTTGATTCCCTACTCCTCCGCTTGCAGCTGCTGGAATGGCCTTGGGTCAGTCATAGCTATTGTAGGAGTTGTCCTTGAAAGGGCAGCTGCTGTGAGAGCCCTCTCAGTCCCACCCACCTCACAGGGTGTCTGTTGTGGAGAGAGAAGATATAGGAGATTATAAGCTGCTCTGAGTCTCTGATTCAGAGAGTAGGGCGGGGTATAAATCTGCTGTCTTCTTCTTCACTTGCAGCTGCTGGAATGGCCTTGGGTCAGCCATAGCTCTGGCAGAGGTTGTCCTTGAAAGGGCAGCTGCTGTGAGAGCTCTCTCAGTCCCACCCACCTCACAGGGTGTCTGTTGTGGGGGAAGAAGATATAGGAGATTGTAAGCCGCTCTGAGTCTCTGATTCAGAGAGAAGGGTGGGGTATAAATCTGCAGTCTTCTTCTTCTCCTTCACTTGCAGCTGCTGGAATGGGGTTGGGTCAGCCATAGCTCTGGCAGAGGTTGTCCTTGAAAGGGCAGCTGCTGCTGTGAGAGCTCTCTCAGTCCCACCCACCTCACAGGGTGCCTGTTGTGGGGAGAGAAGATATAGGAGATTGCGAGCCGCTCTGAGTCTCTGATTCAGAGAGAAGGGCGGGGGATAAATCCGCAGTCTTCTTCTTTGCTCACAAGATTCTGCAGTTTAGAGGGAACATTGACTGTGGTGCAATTTGCTTCTTTGGGCATCCCACTGGGATGGCTCTCACTTTGCTCCGGGATGAAGGGAGAAGTTGCTGAAGCGCCAGACGGGTGGGCGAGCGCGCATGGGAACAGAGAGAGAAGACGCTCAGGCCAGGGTGGTGCCCATCAGGTTGATTTAGTAGGGAGGCTTTAAAAATAACTAAGAAAGCGGGGGCTTGGCCATATGGTGCGCCTTTATCGCCTGCTCCAACTGAGCAGGCAGAGTTTGGATGGGGCCAAGGAGGACTCCAAAGGCGGTGTCCCAGGGATGGGTTGTTGTGGAGGCGGAGAGGGGGCGTGGGGGGGGGGCTATGCATGGCAGCAGGGAAGGATGCCAGCTCAGTAGGCAGCGGGCTTGTGAGAAGCTCTCGAGTCCTCCGGACCAGGTCAAAGGTCATGCGATAGCCCTGTCAACCCTTGGACTCCCCGATCAGGCCCGGAGGCGACAGCTGTATGGTAATTAGCCCTTGCGCTAAGCTGATTGACTCTGAAAGGGAAGGCTCCGGATGAGGAGAGGGGAAGGGGGGGCATGGGCAGGTGGTCGGCAGGCGGAGGCACGCTTCCCTCACTCTTCCAGCCTGGCCCGATCTGACAGCAGCCAGCGGGCGAGCCTCCTGCCGGGAGGGAAGGGATTGGGAACCGCTCCGGCTGGAAGCGCATGTGTCTTGGGAGGGGAGAGTGTTGCCCGCCCGTGGTAGGGGAGATCTTTGCTGCTCCAGAGCAGAGCCTGAGAAGAGGCTGGTTCGTTCGGAGAGCATGGTCAGACGGCAGGACGGCATCATGAAGATTCTTGGCAGACTGGAATATCTTCTGGTAAGGGGGCAATTGTCCGGGCTGCTATGTGAGGTCTTTCTTTCTTTCTTTCTTTCTTTCTTTCTTTCTTTCTTTCTTTCTTTCTTTCTTTCTTTCTTTCTTTCTTTCTTTCTTTCTTTCTTTCTTTCTTTCTTTCTTTCTTTCTTTCTTTCTTTCTTTCTTTCTTTCCTCTCTCTCTCTTTCTTTCCTCTCTCTCTCTTTCTTTCTCTCTCTCTTTCTCTCTCTCTTTCTCTCTCTCTCTCTCTCTCTCTCTCTGTTTCTCTCGCTTTCTTCTATCTAGCTGTCTGTTTATCTGTCTGTCTATCTATCATGCTGTCTATCTATCTGTCTCTGTCTATCATCTATCCATCAATCATCTATCTATCTATCTATCTATCTATCTATCTATCTATCTATCTATCTATCTATCTATCTATCTATCTATCTATCTATCTATCTATCTATCTATCTATCTATCTATCATCTATCTATCTATCTATCTATCTATCTATCTATCTATCTATCTATCTATCTATCTATCTATCATCTATCTATCTATCATCATCATCATCCCTTCCTTCCTTCCCTCCCAGTATAGAATGAATAAAGGCCATGTTCTTCTGGCATACCTTTCCCCCTTAGATCCTTTGGGCAGACAGATTTGGGGATGTAGCCTCCAACGACTTTGCGCATTTCAGTGCCTGCACAGGCCAGGCTCGTGGGGTCTCGTCCAATCTCAGAAGCTAAGCAGGGTCGGGCCTGATTTGTCCTCGGATGGGGGACCACCGAGGAGTACCATAGTCACTGCTCAAAGCCAGGCAGCAGCAATCCAACCTCTGTTTGCCTCGTCTTGAAGACCCTGCTGGGGTCTTGTGTATGACTCAGTGGCAAAAAAATAATGTTCACTTTGGACCCAGCCAGTGGATGTGGCTCATTGGCTGATCACTTTCTTTACGAGTACATTCTGCCCCGGCATCCCTAGTGGACAAGATTTCCTGCCTGTGACCAAACTGGATGTGTAGCCTTCCTGTCGTCACCTCTACCTTCCCCTCTCCTGGGGGGGGGTGTGTGTTTCCATCTGCCTTCTTGTTACTCTGTTCTGCACATTGACGGTTCCACATTAAAAAGAGGTGTCCTTATCCCATAGCTGGGAAAGATCTCCACCCGAGGTCTTGGAAAGCTTTTGCCGCCCAAGTGAGCTCGCTGGGTCCAGCGTAAGGTGGTTTCCTCGACGGTTGGACCGATTTGTGTGCATTTGGGAGGGAAATGGGAGAGATTGTGAAACCGTTCCAAAGATCGGTTTTGCATTTCGGCGGTGGCAGTTCAGGGGAGGGGGGAAGCGTTTGCAATGTGTCAAAAGGCGCAAACGTGGTGCTGAGCTCAACAGACCGTTTGGCAGAGCGTGCCGCAAGGAGAGAGATGAGCAGGGCGCTCAGAAAGGATGTGGACGGGGGAGAAATGAGGTGTGTGCGTGTGCATGGTTGATCGTTACCCAGGAAAGGGAAGAAACAAAAGCATCGTGAATTCCTGCCTGGACTAGGGGCATGAGGATAGACAGCATGCGTCCGCTGATGTGTATGGTGTGCGCAGGGATGGCTGGATTTTGTAGCTGTGTGCTGCTGCTCCATCTTGACAGGGTCTTCTCTGTGTGTAAGTTGGTGGGTGTTAATATCCGGAATAAAAATGCCTAGAAATTGGGCCTTTTACCCCAGAAACTCTGAATTCTTTTCTTCTGGGAATCGGAGACATTATTGCAGGTGCTCTACGGTGAGACCACAAAGCACTTTGCACATGCTCTTCGGCTTCCTTTGTTTCATCCGATATCTTGAGGCCAAACGGTTGCATTATAAATAGGTTTGGGGGGGCAGAATAGTGGCTTTGGAAGAATAGTAGCTGTGGTGGCAAATCAGAGAGAGCTCTGTGGATTGCTCCAGGAGAGCCCTGACATCACGCCTGCATCGTGGATTGCAGGATTCAGCATTTTGTGATGAAACCAGAACCCGGCTGCGGTTGAGCCGTAGCGCTCTGCCCATGCTCAGAGGCAATGATGATATTGGATTTATTGGATTTATATCCCGCCCTATACTCTGAATCTCAGAGACTCAAAGCGGTCACAATCTCCTTTACCTTCCTCCCCCACAACAGACACCCTGTGAGGTAGATGAAGATATTGGATTTACATCCCGCCCTCCACTCCAAAGAGTCTCAGAGCGGCTCACAATCTCCTTTACCTTCCTCCCCCACAACAGACACCCTGTGAGGTAGATGAAGATATTGGATTTATATCCCGCCCTCCACTCCGAAGAGTCTCAGAGCGGCTCACAATCTCCTTTCCCTTCCTCCCCCACAGCAGACACCCTGTGAGGTGAGTGGGGCTGGAGAGGGCTCTCACAGCAGCTGCCCTTTCAAGGACAACCTCTGCCAGAGCTGTGGCTGACCCAAGGCCATTCCAGCAGCTGCACGTGGAGGAGTGGGGAATCAAACCCGGTTCTCCCAGGTAAGAGCAAAGCAGTAGACAAGCGCACCTTTAAGACCAACTAAATTTTATTCAGAATGGAAGCTTTCGTATGCTCTAAGCCGACTTCATCAGACGAATGCTGAAGTCGGCTTAGAGCATACGAAACTTACATTCTGAATAAAACTTAGTTGGTCTTCAAGGTGCACTTGTCTACTGCTTTGTTCTATTGCTTCAGACCAACACGGCTGCCCACTTGGATCTCCCGGATAAGAGTCCGCGCACTCAACCACCACACGAAACGAGCTCTCCAGTCTTGGCCACTTGACCATACTTTTACTAATGTTGTTGTATGGTTTCTTGATTTGAGCTCACCTTTATATTTTAAAATAGTAGGGAAGAAACAGGGTTCATAACTACGAGGGCTGTGAGATGAAAACTGAGTCCCATTGAAAGTTCACTGATCCAAATCTGAGCAGAAGACAGTGGAAGGAAGGGAGGAAGGACGTTTATTCCCTTCTCTAGCAGTTTCTTTCCATGAAAATTTCTGGATGTGTAGGGCTTTTTTCATAGCGGGAACTCTTTTGCATATTAGGCCGCACATCCCTGACGTAGCCAATCCTTCAAGAGCTTACAGGGATCTTTGTACAGGGCAGGGGTGGCCAGACCTGCTCATTGTAAGAGCCGCATAGAACAAAAATCAGATGTTTGAGAGCCGCAAGATACGAACTTCAGGTGCTTGAGGGAAGGCAGGCAGGCAAATAGATGCGGAGGGAGAGGTGGGAAGAAAGCGACTTTAACTTGAAATGCCTTCTCCAAGCTGGCTTGGCTTGGAGAAGAGAGAAAAGACTTCTCCAGTCGATGGGGCTGTAGGGGGCTTCAAGAGCCGCACAATGTGTGTGAAAGAGCCACAGTTTGGCCACCCCTGGTACAGGGCCTACTGTAAGCTCCAGGAGGATTGGCTACATCAAGGGGGTGTGGCCTAATATGCAAAGGAGGTCCTGCTAGAATTCCTTACAGGGCTCTTCGTACAGGGCCTACTGTAAGCTCCAGGAGGATTGGCTACATCAAGGGTGTGTGGCCTAATATGCAAAGGAGCCCCTGCTAGAATTCCTTACAGGGCTCTTCGTACAGTGCCTACTGTAAGCTCCAGGAGGATTGGCTACATCAGGGGTGTGTGGCCTAATAGGCAAAGGAGGTCCTGCTAGAATTCCTTACAGGGCTCTTCGTACAGGGCCTACTGAGAGCTCCAGGAGGATTGGCTACATCAGGGGTGTGTGGCCTAATAGGCAAAGGAGGTCCTGCTAGAATTCCTTACAGGGCTCTTCATACAGGGCCTACTGAGAGCTCCAGGAGGATTGGCTACATCAGGGGTGTGTGACCTAATATGCAAAGGAGCCCCTGCTAGAATTCCTTACAGGGCTCTTCGTACAGTGCCTACTGTAAGCTCCAGGAGGATTGGCTACATCAGGGGTGTGTGGCCTAATAGGCAAAGGAGGTCCTGCTAGAATTCCTTACAGGGCTCTTCGTACAGGGCCTACTGTAAGCTCCAGGAGGATTGCATACATCAAAGGGGTGTGGCCTAATATGCAAAGGAATTCCTGGTACCAAAAAAAGCCCTATGTATTGCACAGGGCAATCTAGAACCGGTGATGGTGGGGGAACGGTCAGTGGGTTAAGGGGCAGTGGGATAAGGGGCGTGTCCTTTCTCACCCTGCTGCCGCTTTGCTCAAAACTGCAACTCCCCCAAGAGCCGCTTCCATTTCAACAAACGTTCTCTGCCCACAGTTGCGTTTAATGGGGATTGGCCCAAAGCTGTCAGTCTTCATTTGTGGCTTTGGATAAGCCGCTTAGCATTTCCCTTGGAAGACCTATAAGCATGCGCAAAATGCCTTTCTCTCAATGCAGAGCTGTCCCATCCAACTACAAACTGGATGGAGCCAGTGCAGTGTATTGGTTAAAAGCGCCAGGCTAGTATCTGGGAGACCTGGGTTCAAATGCCCGCTTGTGCTGTGCAGCTTGCTGGGTGACCTTGGGCCAGTCACACACTCTCAGCGTAACCTACATCACAGGGCACAGAGGTGAAAGCCTTCATAAACACATAAGACGTGCCCTGCAAAATCAGACCAATGGTTTATCTATAGAAGCAAGAAGGCAGAAGCAAAGAGCTTCAGTTTGCAGCAGCAACAACATGCCTCCACCATGGCGGACTTCTCTGAGTTCCCAGCTGCTGAATGTCACTCGTCCTTCTGAGGAGATGCTACCAAATTTCACAGGACCACGAATCTACTTACAAGAACACAAGTCCTGCTGGATGAGACCAGTGGTCCATCTCAGCCAGCATCCTGTCTCACACGGGGGCCAACCAGTTCATCTGGAGGGCCAACAACAGGGCAGAGAATCCGAGGCCTTCATAAGAACAATCAGAAGAGCCCTGCTGGGTCAAACCAGTGAAGGTCCATCTAGTTCAGCCTCCTGTCTCACACAGTGGCCAGCCAGTTCCTCTGGAGGGCCAAAAACAGGGCAGAGAAGCCGAGGCCTTTCCCTGACATTCCCTCCGAGCCCTATTATCCAGTGGTTTAGTGCTCTTGGGCATGGAGATTCCCTATAGCTGCTGTGGCTACTAGTAGCTGTTGACAAGCCATTCCTTCACAAATGCGTTTGGTCCGCTTTTAATGCCCTCGCTACATCCCCTGGTAGCAGGTCCTATCATAATTACTTGTCAAGTAAAGAAGGACTTCCTTTTGTCTATCTTTAATCTATCAGCCATTGGTTTTATTGGAGGCCCAGGAGTTGGAGCGTTTAAACAGCTCTCAGTCCTGATCAGTGTTCCCTCTAGGCTGTGAGCTAGCTCACTGTTTTTTAGCCTCCGGCTCACACAGTTTTGCCTCAGCTCAGGAAAAATGGTCCTAGAGCAAGCTAAGCGATGCAGTCGCTCACAACGTTAATGCCAGCAGCTCGCGAAGTAGAATTTTTGCTCACAAGACTCCACAGCTTAGAGGAAACACGAACGTATGAACATATGAAGCTGCCTTCTACTGAATCAGACCCTGGGTCCATCAAAGTCAGTCTTGTCTACTCAGACTGGCCGCTGCTCTCCAGGGTCTCAAGCTGAGGTTTTTCACGCCTATTTGCCTGGACCTTTTTTAGTTGGAGATGCCGGGGATTGAACCTGGGAACTGCTCTGCCACTGCGCCACCATCCCTCCCAAAAGAGAGAGTTTGATGTACCCAATGTCTATTTTTATATCAGGGCTTTAGTGAGAAATCAACATATGAACATATGAGGCTGCCTTATACTGAATCAGACCCTGGGTCCATCAAAGTCAGCCTTGTCTACTTAGACTGGCAGCGGCTCTCCAGGGTCTCAAGCTGTTTTTTCATACCTATTTGCCTGTGCCCTTTTTAGTTGGAGATGCCAGGGATTGAACCTGGGACCTTCTGCTTTGCCAAGCAGATGCTCTACCACTGAGCCACTGTCCCTTCCCTAACTTTGGTCCTGATGGATCGGAAGGCAGCCCCCGCAATGAGATTTCACAACAGACAGGGGAGAGCAGCATTTCCGGGGGTCCAGAACAAGTATTTGGCCCTTTGCGGAAGTGGAATAAATTGTGCAAAGAGTGGAGACGTGTGCAAATGAGATTTTCTGAATGGCTTCTACTGGGGGCGGGGGCAGGGGGGGGGGGAGGTTGTCAGCTTGCAAGACCTGAGCAAGGCTGTTAACGAGAGGATGTTTTGAAGGTCGTTAATTCACAGGGCTGTCCTAAGTCTGAAGTGACTTGACGTACTTAACACCCACTCATACGGGTGGAGAGCGGAGGCAGGGTCTGTTCTTAGCTGGAGCTGGGTCGGGGAATGAGGAGGGGGGACTGGGCTGTGTGGTCGCCTCCCCCTTGCCTTGTCTTTGGTTTATTTGTTTTGAATATTAATTTGCCCACTTTTCTCCCAAGCATCTCAGAGCCCAAGTAGGGTTACCAACTCTGACTGGGGAAATTCCTGGAGATTTGGGGGCAGCAATTGGAGAGGGGGTGAAGCTCAGGCATCTCAAAACGGCCTGCTTAGTCTTGGACTCAGTGGAAATGTTTTTCCTGTACTTGAATCGGATGTATTTCCTCGTTCTGGTACCTGATGAAGCAACAGCGAAACGGCGGACTTCAGCTAGCGGTCCCGTTTTATTTTAATTTCTTTATTCACTTTATACTCCACCCTCCCCACCGATGCAGGCTCAGGGTGGCTCAGTTTCGTTGTAACAACTGGGAAACCACGTTTTGCAGAGTGGGGTGGATACCAATAGACCACTGAGAATGGAGATAATCACTACAAAAGTTTGCAGGTCTTAAATTCGGATCCACATTCACCTTTTGTATTGGAGTTGGCCAGGTTTTTTTTTTTTTTGGTAGAAAAAGCTCAGCAGGGGCTCATTTGCATACTAGGCCACACCCCATTATGTCACCATTGTTTTGTGCAGGGCTTTTTTGTAGAAAAAGCCCAGCAGTGACTCATTTGCTTATTAGGCCACACACCCCGACACCAAGCCAGCCGGAACTACGTTCCTGCTCAAAAAAGCCCTGGGAGTTGGCTACACCCAAGAAATCCTTTGGGGTGCCTCTTGTCAAGTCAACTCTTTATTGCACTTCAGTGATTGGGTTGCAGCCCTTTTAGCTTTTTGTTTCAAGACCCCAGGTGGGAGAGCGAGGGATCCCCTGGTTTGGTGGGCTCCTGTTTGCCACCAGCTGGCTTGCCACCGGCCCGCCCCCAACAGCCACAACCCTTTGTGATGTCCCCAACATCATGCAGAAGTGACATCACCTTGCCAGGAACAATTCGCAATGATCCTATGGTTTTTAGTCAATCCTCTATGGTTTGAGCCTAATTTTACCATAGAGATTGCCCAAAACTCAGAACTAGGGTTGCCAAGTCCAATTCAAGAAATATCTGGGGACTTTGGGGGTGGAGCCAGGAGACTTTGGGGGTGGAGCCAGGAGACTTTGGGGGTGGAGCCAAGATCAAGGCTGTGACAAACATCATTGAACTCCAAAGGGAGTTCTGGCCATCACATTTAAAGGGACGGCACACCTTTTCAATTCCTTCCTTCCATAGGAAATAATGAAGGATAGGGGCACCTTCTTTTGGGGCACATAGAATTGGACCCCCTGGTCCAATCTTTTTGAAACTTGGGTGGTATTTTGAGGAGAGGCACTAGATGCTATACTGAAAATTTGGTTCCTCTACTCCAAAAAACAGCCCCCCCCAGAGCCCCATATACCCGCGGATCAATTCTCCGTGATTTTCTATGGGAATAAATCTCCATAGGGAATAACAGAGTTCCCAGCAGACATTTCCCGCCCCTCCCCCCGCTTTCTGATGACGCTGAAGCGGGGGAAGGGTCTCCAAACCGGGGGACCCCCTGCCCCCACCTGGGGATTGGCAACCCTACCGAGAACGTAACCGTGCGACATCCCTAGCATGATGATGTCGCTTCCACATGACATCATCACATCAGGGACATTGAGCACAGTGATGTCATCCCACCCACCCACTCTTTGAAAGCTCCCTCCCACCAGCAAGAAGTTAAGACTTGGCCAGCCTTATGCACTGCGTTGCCCCAGGTAATGATGTCACTTCTGGTTTTGCCAGTTTGGTGTAGTGGTGAAGTGTGTGGACTCTTATCTGGGAGAACCGGGTTTGATTCCCCACTCCTCCACTTGCACCTGCTAGCATGGCCTTGGGTCAGCCATAGCTCTGGCAGAGGTTGTCCTTGGAAGGGCAGCTGCTGTGAGAGCCCTCTCCAGCCCCACCCACCTCACAGGGTGTCTGTTGTGGGGGAGGAAGGGAAAGGAGATTGTGAGCCGCTCTGAGACTCTTCGGAGTGGAGGGTGGGATATAAAGCCAATATCTTCATCTACCTCACAGGGTGTCTGTTGTGGGGGAGGAAGGGAAAGGAGATTGTGAGCCGCTCTGAGACTCTTCGGAGTGGAGGGTGGGATATAAAGCCAATATCTTCATCTACCTCACAGGGTGTCTGTTGTGGGGGAGGAAGGGAAAGGAGATTGTGAGCCGCTCTGAGACTCTTCGGAGTGGAGGGCGGGATATCAATCCAATATCTTCTTCTTCTTGCACCAGACGTGATGTCACACACTGGCAAGACACTGGTTTACTCCCTCATCCCCCCCCCCCTGCTAACATGTAAAACACCAGCAGGGAATGGGAGTAATTGGGGCCAAGGATTGCCCCCCCTTTTAATTGATCAGTTATGATTCCAGGAAACCTCCAGACCCCACCTGGAGGTGAGTAACCGTATCCCCAGGTGGGTGGAAGGAGCAGAGGTTCTCAGTTGGGTCCAGTGATGATGGGTGTGACCCCCCCCCTTCTTCAGATTTCCCCCCTCAATGCCCATCCTGGTCCTTGACTTGACGGAAGGGGAGGGGAGTTGCATGAAGAGGAGGAAGTGGAATCCACACCAAACAGCACCTGTTCCAGTGCAGCCATTAACCACAGACATCCTCCAGGCGAACGTGGGATTCCAGTGCTGTGGAACTCAGCCTAAACTCTGTGGAACAATAACAAGAAGTGCTGGGGGAACCCATTCCTCTGCAGCTTGTTGGACAGTCCTGGAGGAAGCTTTGCCGCAACCAGTGTTCCCTCTAAGCTGAGTTTTTTTTGCCTCCGAGCTCAAACGTTTTTGTCTTAGCGCAGGCAAAATGGCCCCAGAGCAAACTGATCTATGCAGCAGCTCACAACTTTAATGCCAGTAGCTCAGGAAGTAGAATTTTTGCTCACAAGACTCCACAGCTCAGAGGGAATATTGGCCACCACTCTGCCTTTTGGCTGTGGAAGAGACAGCTAGAAGGGACGCAACGGGATTCAGATACGGTGTCAGGTTCCTGTGGTGGTCCTAGGAAAAAGAGATTGCCCTTCTCTGCCCAGTCTCTGTCCTTACACTTCATGCAAGAAGTCCCTTATCGAATGCAATCTGTGTCTTTCGTTGCACGTGCGGACGGCTCTGCATTCGTGGCTGACCTGCCACATCGCATGTTGAGAACAGGACGGACAAAGGAAAAAAACTTAAGGGACTGGTCCGTCGAGGAGTCTCTTAACACAAAGAGACCCCAAAGAGACCCCCAAATCATGTTTTTCCCCAGACCGCTTAGCTTGCGCATTTTGAAGACATAAAGAGAATCAACTGCTCTATGGGGTTTCTGACTCCCCCACTCTAGTTTGATCAAATGACACAAGTTATTCATGAATACAATGGGGGGGATAAAATAATGCCTATCCACAGTATTTAGGGTCCTAATTACCCCAAGTTGGGGGAAACTCCCCTTTAAGAATTCGGCTGATGCAGCAGTTAAGAAGATGTTAGCCGCCACGTACTGTTTTATTCATTTTAAGCAATGTGGCTAAGCACAAGTGGTGCAGAATGGTAAGCTGCAGTACTGCAATCCAAAGCTCTGCTCACGACCTGAGTTTGATCCCAGTGGAAGCTGGGTTCAGGTAGCTGGCTCAAGGTTGACTCAGCCTTCCATCCTTCTGAGGTCAGTCAAATGAGTACCCAGCTTGCTGGGGGGGGGGGGAAGTGTAGATGATTGGGGAAGGCAATGGCAAACCACCCCGTAAAAAGTTTGTCATGAAAATGTCGTGATGCGAAATCACCCTAGAGTCAGAAATGATTGGTGCTTGCACAGGGGGCTACCTTTACCTTAAGCACAAGAGGATCTCTGAGACCCCTGAGATATTAACTACAGACCCCAGATACCATCCTATATAATGCACACCTGTATTGTATGCTACAGTTCTTAACACAGATTAATACCGAAGTGTTGGGGAGGGACGGTGGCTCAGTGGTAGAGCATCTGCTTGGGAAGCAGAAGGTCCCAGGTTCAATCCCCGGCATCTCCAAAAAAGGGTCCAGGCAAATAGGTGTGAAAAACCTCAGCTTGAGACCCTGGAGAGCCGCTGCCAGTCTGAGAAGACAATACTGACTTTGATGGACCAAGGGTCTGATTCAGTAGAAGGCAGCTTCATATGTTCATATGCGTGAGAGCAGGTGTAAAATAGTGGTTAAGAGCAATGTTCCCTCTAAGCTGAGTAAGTGTGACCTAGCACACAGTTTTTTAGCTTCTATCACACACATTTTTGTCATAGCTCAGGTAAAATGGCCCCAGAACACACTAATTATGCAGTACCTCACAACTTTAAAGCCAGTAGCTCACAAATCAGAATTTTTGCTCAAAAGCAGGACTTTTTTGTTGGAAAAAGTCAAGCAGGAACTCATTTGCATATTATGCCACACCCACGGCATCATCATTGTTTCACAAGGCTTTTTTTGCAGAAAAAGCCCAACAGGAACTCGTTTGCATAATAGGCCATACCCCCTGACACCAAGCCAGCCGGAACTGTGTTCCTGTGTGTTCCTGCTCAAAAAATGTCCTGTTCACAAGACTCCACACCTTAGAGGGAGTATTGGTTAAGAGTGTCAGAGTAGTATCTGAGTGACCCAGGCTCGAATCCCCACTCTGCCATGGAAGTTTGCTGGGTGACCTTGGCCCAGTCACACTCTCTTCACCTTGCCTACCTCACAGGGTTGTTGTGAGGATAAAACGGAGGACAGGAGAATGACGTAAGCCTTTTTGGATCCCCACTGGAAAGAAAGATGAGGTATAAGTGCCTGCTTTCACTGCCATGACTTTGGGGAGGGGTCTGTTTGACCCTGTTGCTGCATTCGCAAAGTGTTTCCCCCTTCCAAGATTTAAAAAAAAGGTAAAGGAAAGGTCCCCTGTGCAAGCACCAGTCGTTTTTGACTCTAGAGTGACGTTGCTTTCACAACGTTTTCACGGCAGACTTTTTACTGGGTGGTTTGCCATTGCCTTCCCCAGTCATCTACGCTTCCCCCCCAGCAAGCTGGACACTCATTCTACCGACCTCGTGAGTCAACCCGGAGCCGGTTACCTGAACCAGCTTTCGCCGGGATCGAACTCAGGTCGTGAGCAGAGTGCTCCGACTGCAGTACTGCAGCTTTACCACTCTGTGCACGGGGCTTCTCTTCCAAGATTTATATATATATATAAATCTCGGTGGCAGCACCAGAACTCTGGAACACCCTCCCAGAAGCTATAAGGGCCCTGCGGGATTTGTCGGCGTTCCGCAGGGCCTGTAAGACCGAACTGTTTAGACAGGCTTTTCTGGTTGACTGAAAATGGGCTGCCACCGGACATCCTACAGAAGCTGGTGGTCATAGTCAGAACCCAATACCGCCAGACTGGATTGAGATAGCGTAATAGTTTTAAACTGATAAATGTATTATGGTTTTATATGTTTTATGGAATTGATTGTTTTTATGATACTGTAAGCCGCCCTGAGTCCGCTTGCGGAGAGGGCGGGATATAAATGTAAAGTGATAAATAAATAAATATAAATATATATATATATATATATATATAGTTTAATTCCCCTTTGTAGGCTTCTGCCTATGTTGTCTCGCCTCCCCCTTTCCGTTCTTTTCCATCATTTGCCGGTTTGAAAATATCGGTATTTGGGGAGGTGGGACGGAGGATCATTTCCATCCCAACGGAGGGAGGGCCGCTGCCTCTCCTGGAATGCCCTTCCCTCTTTGTGCTTCCTTTGACGGCATTGAAAGGGTTCCCCGGGTAACCATTGTCTGATCTAATTTCTTCTTTTTTAAAAGAAAAGCTCTCAGTGCCAGCTCAGGCATCCTTGGGCCTATAAACTCGAAAGCTGCGGAGGGATTGGAAGGAGAGACGTAAAGAGCCCCCGAGGGGTGTGATTTATTGAAACGACATGAAAGCGAGGCGAACAGATGACAGGGGGCGTTTGGCAGGAGATCTGAGTTTGCCTTCGAAAAGGGTGGCGGGGCTTAGCGAAGCCTCCACGCCTGGGCTCTGAAGCATTACCGCTTCGACTGGTTCGCCTCCCTGAAGATTTCGGTCCCCGAACCGCCGCCTTCTGCTCGATTCAAAGCACCTCTGCTAAGCTTGGCTTTCTTTTCCCTTAAGGCAGTCGCTGCTCATGTCTCCCTTCTCCGTATGCCCCACGGTTGGCTCCTTATCAGACGCTGGCGGGAGATCAAGCGACTAGCCCTCTCCTCTCAATCTGTCCTCTCAATCTGTACCCAGAAGGGAATGATGATCCTTGGAACAACATCTCCTGGGGATCCCCAGCCCCAAAGGTATCTGTTTAGCCTCAACCAGGGCCAGAGCTTTTTTTGGCCCTGGAGCCAGCCTGGTGGGACTCTCTTTCTAGTGAGATCAGAGCCCTGTGGGACATTACAGCGCCGCAGGGTCTGCAAAATGGAGGTGTCCCACCAGGTCTTCGGTTGAGGCGACGGGTGTCCAATTTGCATTGGCCTTTTCTGCTCCATCTTGCCTCAGTTAACTGTGCTACCGATGGTGGTAGGGTTGCCAGGTTCGACTTTTTTTGCAGGTTCGACTCAGGAAATATCTGGGGACTTTGGGAGTGGATCCAGGAGCAAGATTGTGACAAGCACTATCAAACTCTGAAGGGAATTCTGGCCATTACATTTAAAAGGACCGTGCTCCCTTTAAAGGGACAGTGCTCCCTTTAAATGCCTTCCCTTTATTGGAAATAATAGAGAATGGGGCCACCTTCTTTTGGGACTCATAGAATTGGACTCCCTGGTCCAATCTTTTTGAAATTTGGAGAGTATTTTTGGAGACAGGAATTGGATGCTATGCTGCAAATTTGGTGCCTCTACCTAAAAAAAAAGAGAGAGAGAGAGAGAGAGAGAGAGAAAGCCCCGTGGCACAGAGTGGTAAAGCAGCAGTACTGCAGTTCTAAGCACTGCTCACGACCTGAGTTCGATCCCAGCGGAAGCTGGGTTCAGGTAGCTGGCTGAGGTTGACTCAGCCTTCCATCTTTCCGAGGTTGGTAAAATGAGTACCCAGCTTGCTGGGAGGAAAGCGTAGATGACTGGGAAAGGCAATGGCAAACCACCCTGTAAAAAGTCTGCCGTGAAAACGCTGTGAAAGTGACGTCACCCCAGAGTCGGAAACGACCGGCGCTTGCACAGGGGGACGACCTTTACCTTGAAAAAACAGCTTCCCAAGACTAGAGCCCCAGATACCCATGGATCAATTCTCCTAGGGTATAATGGAGTGCCCAGGGAAGATATCTCTTCCTCTCCCCACACTTTCTGATAACCCTGAAGCAGGGGGGAGGGCCTCCCAACTGGGAGCCTTGAGCCTTTTGGAGTTTGGTGCCATTTTGAAATCTTACTGGAGACTTGCTGTCCCATCTGTCCATTGGGAATTCTACGTGCAATCTTTGGACGCACTGAAAAAGAATCTTGCGGGTTTTGCAGCTTTTTGCAACTTATCGATGCATCAGAAACACTTTGATATTTTTTCTGAGCTTCTGCCTTTGGTTGAGACATGTGGTTGGAACACCCTCGGCTAGAAGAGGATTCGAAACAAGAATAATCAAGCCGACCTCCTGTTCCTTGGGACTCCTTTGATGCAACTGTGAAGCTTTTGGGGAATTGTTATTGCTATTTAGTCTTCGATTGGACATACTTGCATGGTTTTGTTTCAACACATCCTTAGTTATCGGGGTCACTATAACTTCGGTTGTGCTGTCTTTATCCTACAAGTGACCTCTCTCCCTTTACTCACCTGGGGATTGGCAACCCTGGTTGGTGCCCGACCAGGCCGGCCTCCGATGCCAGCCCCGGGCACCAGTGACGAAGAAGATGGTGACAGGGGCGGCTCGTATCCTGTATTCTTTTAATTGGAGGCGCTCTTGGCAAGATGGCTGGCTCCAACTGAGCGTCAGGCCAGCCTTCCAAAGAAATTACTCATCCCCGTCCCATGACATCTTCTGACTCGTCTTCTTATGACACCTTCCTGGCGGGGCCCAGCATCTCGCTCCGCATGGATATAACTCATCCTAATGAGAGTGAAGTGCACGTTGCCTAGCAACCGCCAGGCTTCACTGGGGCCTTCCTGCGCCAGAGTGGTTGGGGCACTTAAGCTAATGGGTGCTGCCTCCAAATTCACCACCGCTGAAGCACTTGTTTTTTTTTTTTAATTGAACAGCAGGGTAGGGTAATAATGCACTCCGGCAGAGGGGATCCAGTTGCAAACAAAATCAGTCACGGAAGAATAATTGGCATGACAAAAGGCCAGTGGCAGTAGACTCTGTCGAATCCAACTGCAGGAGGGAGCGTGCCTGTTTTTAAATGTTGCCCCGTGCTTAAGACAATCCCTCCCTGTTAGTAAACGGTTAGTGCTTCAGGGAGAAAGGATCCAGCCCAGCCCTTGCTGTGCTACTGTTCTGCTTGCAAAGGGATTTTTTGTTGTTCTTAAAATGTTGACTTCTTTGCCTCCAGTCTTGTAGCCAGTGTTCCCTCTAAGCTGCGTTAGTGCGAGCTAGCTCACAGATTTTTTTTGCCTTCAGATCACACATTTTTGTCTTAGCTCAGGAAGGACGACCCCAGAGCACACTAATTTATGAAGCAGCTCACAACTTCAATGCCAGTAGCTCAGGAAGTAGAATTTTTGCTCAAAAGACTCTGCAGCTTAGAGGGAACATTGCCCATGGCACAGTTTCTTCCTCCCAGTTTTTTATTTATTTCAATTTTTTTCATGAAAAAATTTCATAGATCATAAGCTAGAAACAAGAAGTACAACACAGTTTAAAATAGAGGTGTAGAGTACAATAACATCATATATGTTTGGGTGATTCAGAAATACATCCTTTGTCTATCTAATTAGTTGCGTGGGAGAATGTCAGATTCTGTTAAGTGTTCATAGATCCAAGTAGTCAGCCGTGTTGGTCTGAAGTAGTAGAACAAAATAGGAGTCAAGTTGCACCTTTAAGACCAACTTAGTTTTTCGTGTACCCCCTAAGCACGCTTCATCAGACGAGGAATCCGGTACAGTGAGCAAAGCCACACATAGCTGGTAGTCAGTGGTTCAGAATGCAAACTGGTACAAATTTAAGAACCAATGACAGTATAGTAAAATTATCTGGTAGGGAGTGGTTTAGAATGCAAAATGGTAAAAAAAAAAAATTAAGATTCAATGACAGAATAGTAAAATTAACAAATGAGCAAACCTTTGATCTGAGTAGCATGAGCTCAGATGAAAGGTTTGCTCAATTAGTTAATTTTACTATTCTGTCATTGAATCTTACAATTTTTTTTTACCATTTTGCATTCTAAACCACTCCTTGCCAGATAATTTTACTATACTGTCATTGGTTCTTAAATTTGTACCAGTTTGCATTCTGAGCCACTGACTACCAGCTATGTGTGGCTTTGCTCACTGTACCGGATTCCTCGTCTGATGAAGTGTGCTTAGAGAGTCCGTTCTGAATAATACTAAGTTGGTCTTAAAGGTGCAACTTGACTCCTATTTTGTTCTGTTAAGTGCTCAATAACAGGAACCCAGATGGGCATAAATTTCTCTTCATTAGATTCTGCGCGTGGTGTTACAGTATTAGCTGAGATTTTATTTATAATAAAATATTCCCAAAGTTGGTTTTGCCATGCCATAATAGTTGGTAAAGAACTATCAGTCTACTTTGCAGCTATAGTAATACATTCTGCTGAGAATAAAATATGAATTGTTTCATTTCTATATTTGTTATTTTGTGGGTATGACCACTTACCTAAAAGCAAAATTTCTGGGAATAAAGGTGGCGGTAACAAGGTAATGGTGTGTGTGTGTGTGTGTGTATGTATATATATATATATATATATATATATATATATATATATACACACACACACACACACACCATTACCTTGTTACCCTTAGAACTGCATTGTTTTCTAAGCTGAGTTAGTGTGAGCTAGCTCAAAGTTGTTTAGCCTCTGGCTCACACATTTTTGTCTTCGCTCAGAAAAAATGGCCCCAGAGCAAACTAATTGATGCAGTAGCTCACAAATTTAATGCCAGTAGCTCATAAAGTAGAATTTTTGCTTTCAAGACTCCACAGCTTAGAGGGAGTATTGCTTATAACTGGGTTCTTTGTCTTTCTTCATAGAATGCATAACTGGGGGGTGGGGTGGGGTGTTGCAGCATGGTTAATTCTGCCACCTTGTTCAATCGCCTGTGTAATCAAAACCTTCTGCTAGTTTAAAAATCAGTCGCTCTCCCCAGAGAAATATCGTTCTGTGGGGTTAGGCTAGAAAGCTATCTCAGCTCCTCCTGAAATTACAACTCCCAGGATCCTTTGGGCAAAGCCATTGCAGTTAAACTACTGTGTAACAATATATGTTTATAATGGAGGCATGCCCTTTCGCCGTTGTTTTTTCGATCCGTGCTCTGAGGCCAAGTGCAGACTTAGATATGTTATACCAGGGGTGGCCAAACTTGCTTAATGTAAGAGCCACATAGAATACACATCAGATGTTTGAGACAAGAAGGGAAGGAGGGAGGGAGGGAAGAAACCAAATAGATGGGAGAAGGATGAGAGGTGGAGAGGTGGAAAGAAAGCAACTTTAACTTTAAATGCATTCTCCAAGCTACCAACTGACTTGGCTTGGAGAAGGAATTTAAAGAGAGAAATGCCTTCTCCAAGCTGGCCAACAGGATCATGGGGGCTTTGAGAGCCACACGATATGTGTGAAAGAGCCACATGCGCCTCCCGAGCCACAGTTTGGCCACCCCTGTGTTATACAAAGAACCCTGCTGGATCAGAGCAAATATCCCTCTAGTCCAAAATCCCACTTCTCACAATGGCCAAGAAAAAGCCCACAATGAAGAAAGGCCTGTTCTCGTATCGCTGCCTCCCCACACAAGCATAACTCTTCAGACTTCGAAGGAGCTTCCATTAAGGCGTTGGCGGACCTTTATTCCGTGTTATTTGTCTCCTCCTCTGAAGACAATTAAACTAATCCCATCTTGTGGCAGCGAGTTCCACAAGAGCATTACGAGTTGTAAGAAGAATTTGTTGCTAGGAAATTACATGGTGCCCAGTTTGTTCTGGAGATATATATATAAAAATGCTTATTTTTGTAACATCTTGCAACTGCTGCCAATCCTGAGGGCGTTTTTTGCTTTCCTTTGAACCTTCAGGATTTCTCCTATGATGATTCCAAAGTGGAATTCAACGTTGACGCCCCCAACGGGGTGGTGATGGAAGGCTACCTCTTCAAGAGAGCAAGCAACGCTTTCAAGACTTGGAACAGGTAACGGACTCATGCATCCCAGGGAGTTTCCCTTTTGTCTGCAAAGTTATTTGGTGCAACTGAGCAAAATAGGGTTGCCAGGAGGTGGGGGGGGGGGTGGGGTTGAAGGGGTAAGGTGGTCAGATCTAGATTGGGGAAGTCCTGGAGATTTGGGGGTGGCACCTGGGGAGGACAGGGAGGGACCTCAGTGGGGTGCAAGGCCCTAGAGCAGGGGTGTCAAACTCATTTGTTATGAGGGCCGGATCTGACATAAATGTAACCTTGTTGGGCCATACAATGTAAAGGCAGGCAGCAGAGATATAAACTTTATGAAGGACACAAACACAAAGATTAATGCTTAAAACGTTAGCACTCATTAGTCTTCAGGAGCCTGATAGGAGCCCTCTGGGGGCTGGAGAGCCAGTTTGGTGTAGTGGTTAAGTGTGCAGACTCTTATCTGGGAGAACCAGGTTTGATTCCCCACTCCTCCACTTGCAGCTGCTAGCATGGTCTTGGGTCAGCCATAGCTCTGGCAGAGGTTGTCCTTGAAAGGGAAGCTGCTGTGAGAGCCCTCTCCAGTCCCACCCACCTCACAGGGTGTCCGTTGTGGGGGAGGAAGGTAAAGGAGATTGTGAGCCGCTCTGAGACTCTTCGGAGTGGAGGGCGGGATATAAATCCAATATCTTCTTCAATATCTAAAGGTGCTTTCTTTGTATCTCTCCCATGGGATCCGGGAAACTGGGCAAAGGAAGCCCTGGCTCTTTCCTTCTTTCCCCCGGTAGGGGGGGGAGGAGCCTCAGCCAACAGAAGGAAGAGAGGCTTGACTCAGTAGCTCTGCTGTGCAATTGAAAGAGCCTGGCAAAGCAAGCTATCTCTCCCCCCCACCACCTTCGTCCCCAAGGAAGGAGCCTCAGCCAATGGAGAAAGTAGCAGCTTTGGTCTGTAGCTCTTGTGCGATTGAGCAAGCCTGACAAATAATGATGCAGAAGGAAGCAAGATATAGGGAGAAGGAAGCCGATGACAACCAGTTACTCGGGAGCCTGATAGGAGCCCTCTGGGGACCTGATTCAGCTTTCGGGCCAAATGTTTGACACCCTTGGTTTATTAGATGTCTCATCCTATGGATTGCATTGATGTACACTATGTAATCCACCTTGAGTCTCTGAAAAAGTGGGGAATAAACAAAGAAGCAAATCCACACAGTAGAAAGCTATCTATGGCTATTGGCCGTGATAATGATGATGATGATGGATTTATATCCCGTCCTCCACTCCGAGTCTCAGAGCAGCTCACAGTCTCCTTTATCTCCCTCCCTCACAACAGACACCCTGTGAGGTGGGTGGGGCTGAGAGAGCTCTCCCAGAAACTGCCCTTTCAAGGACAACACCTACGAGAGCTCTGGCTGACCCAAGACTATTCCAGCAGCTGCAAGTGGAGGAGTGGGGAATCAAACCCGGTTCTCCCAGATAATAGTCCGTGCACTTAACCACTACACCAAAATGGAACCTCTGATTGCCGGTTGATAGTGGGGGGCAGGTACAAATAGAGGGAGACTTTGGCCACTGCTTATTGGCCTTACGGGACCATGTAGTTGCCCAGTGTGGGAAGCAGGGTGTCGGTTGAGACAGATTATTGAAATGATCCTTCAGGACAGGGAGGTATTTGTGAGTTCCCTGCTTTGTGCAGCGGGTCGAAGACCCTGGAGATCCCTTCCAACTCTTATGATCCTATTGATTCTTAGATCTGTACAATTCCAAATGGAAAACCTGGCGGTGCTGAGTCCATCCTTTCAACAGATTCTGTTTGAAAGCCCATTTCGAAAACGTGCTGTTCAACGTGGACTAGAAACTTGCCCCGCTCTTTTGAGTAGCCCCATTTCCCCCTTGAACTGCCTGTAGCTCTGCTTGTATTTTGAAGGTGGCAAAACGCCTTCCTGCCTGCCCCCTTTGGGGATTATCCATTTTCACTTCTATTCATTTGCGTTTCTTTCTCTCTCCCCCACACCTTTCCTCTTCCCTCCCCAGGAGGTGGTTCTCCATTCAGAACAGCCAGCTGGTGTACCAGAAGAAGCTAAAGGTCAGCCAGGACGCCTGGGACGACATTAGCAGATTAGATGTCTTGTCTGACGCCTTGCCTTTCATGGGATTGGGGACCGTTCCGTGCGGCATGGAAGGGAGACAAAACAGACCAGTCGGCGGGGTTCCGATCCCGTGCTTGGTCTCACTGTGCAGGAAAGAAACACCTTGCTTTGTCCCATTTGGGTGCTCACAGCCAGCTTCAGTCTGTTGAACGTCCCGTGACAATATTGCATCTTAGGCCACACACCCCTGATGTAGCCAATCCTCTTGGGGCTTACAGTAGGCCCTGTAAGAAGAGTCCTGGAAGCTCTTGGAGGACTGAGTGTGTGGCCTAATATGCAAAGGAGTTCCTGCTACAAAAAAAGCCCTGCTTTTAGCCCTTTCAGTGGCCAAAAGTCTCAAAGGCAAAAGTCTCCCTCCATCATAGTTTCCCACCCCCCACCCTAAACTTCAGTTAAGCTTATAGCTATGCCTCTCTACCATTGAAGCTATTTCGGAGATGGTGGACTTCGTTGCATTCTTTTTAGCAGGGCTTTTTTATAGCAAAAACTCCTTTACATCTTAGGCCACACACCCCTGATGTAGCCAATCCTCCTGGGGCTTACAGTAGGCCCTGTACGAAGAGCCCTGTAAGCTCTTGGAGGATTGGCTACATCAGGGGTGTGTGGCCTAATATGCAAAGATCCTGCTACAAAAAAAGCTCTGCTTTTTAGCCCTTTCAGTGCCCAAAAGTCTCAAAGGGTTAAGGATGAATTACCGCAGCTATGCGCCTCTACCATTGAAGCTTAATTTGGAGATGGTGGACTTCCTTGCATTCTCTTTGGCCCTTTCAGTGCCCAAAGGTCTTATAGACATGATGAATTGCTGCAGCTATTCCCCTCTACCATTGAAGCTACTTTGGAGATGGTGGACTTCCTTGCATTCCCTTTAGCCCTTTCAGCACCCAAAGGTCTCATAGGCATGACGAATTACCACAGCTATGCCCCTCTACCATTGAAGCTACTTTGGAGATGGTGGACTTCCTTGCATTCTTTTTAGCCCACTCAGCGACCAAAGGTCTCATCAATGATTAATCATTGCAGCGTTGTACGGGCCACCGGGCCAATCACCAGGGTGCCCGGAGAAGACGCACCAAGACCACAGTTCTCTTGCGCTCTCCTCACTCCGCCACCTCCACGCGCTGCTTCTACCTCTGGGGAACTGGGAAGCCAGCTCAGTTTCTCCCATCTGGGTTTGGTCACAGCCAGGTGTGCTGCTCAGGGGGTACCCAGACAGCGCCTATCTCCTGACCCCAACTTTTCCAGTACCTTTAACTGGTATGCAGATGTCTGCAAGCAGTATGGAAGGAACAGTGATAATCTGATTCTCGGGGAGTGGGGTTGACCCAGTCTTGGTGGTGGCTGGGGAATGGTATAATGAAAACGGGGGAATGATATAATGAAAACGGGGGAATGATATAATGAAAACGGGGGGATTTTTGTTGAAATGATGGGGGATGGGCTTAGGGTTGGGGTTAGGGATTAGACCAGGAGTCCACACCTTTTTTGCACCTGGGGACAGCTTTCAAATTCTGACACAGTGTGATGCTTGTAAAGTCGAGTCCAATAGCACTTTTAACCAGGGCTTTTTTTGTAGGAAAAAGTCCAGCAGGAACTCATTTGCATATCAGGCCACACCCCCTGACACCAAGCCAGCCGGAACTGGATTCATGTGCGTCCCTGCTTCAAAAAAAAAGTCCTGCCTTTAAGACCAACAAAGTTTTTATTCAGGCTGTGAGCATGCACACAAAAGCTCACAGCCTGAATAAAACTTCGTTGGTCTTAAAGGTGCTCTTGGACTCTTATCTTTGCACTCTCGTTTTTATTTATTTTAAGATTTATATCCCGCCCTTCCCACTAGGTGGCTCAGGGCGGCTTACAACATATAAAACTAACATAAAACATAAAATTAAACATTAAAATTGACATTTCATAATTTATAGTTAAAAATCTAAACATTTGTAATATACATGAACATTAAATCATACAGCGGTCCTAAAGCTACACTCATCAGTTTCAAGTTCAGTGTTCCATGTTCAGTATTCGGTGTTCAATGCTCAGTGCCGATTAGTTGTGGGAACTCGTTACTGGTTCCAAGGAGCCTGTCCTGACATTCTGTTCTTCTTTGTCCAGGACGTCCTCACAGTGGTGGTGGAAGACCTCCGACTTTGTACCGTGAAGCCCTGTGAAGATATAGAGAGGAGGTTTTGCTTTGAAGTCGTCTCACCCACTAAGTTAGTTGTGGGAGTTTCCCTCAAATTCACTTAATGTCTCTTTGCACCTTACGGCATCCGGTTGCACTTTTTACTTTTGTTCAGTTGCGCTTTATTGCATCTGTTTGAAGCCTGCTGCATCCGCGTGCACTTCACTTCATTCGGGTGCGCTTTGCTTGAGCGCGCTTTAGTTCATCCGATTGCACTCTACTTTGCTCAGTTGCGCTCTGCTGCCTTCGTTTGCACTTTATTTCATTCGAGTGCACTTTACGTCACCCATTTGCACTTTACTTTGTTCAGTAAAGCTGTGCTGCATGAATTTGCGCGTCGCTCCCTTCATGTCGTGGCACTGTTACCCCCTAAATTGCTTTCCCACTTTGTCTGAACTGAGGCTGACCTGCCACTTCCTCAATTAATCACTGGATGCCTTTTTCATCCCTCGCAGGAGTTGCATGCTGCAGGCCGATTCAGAGAAACTGCGCCAGGCGTGGATCCAGGCAGTCCAAGCTAGCATAGCTTCTGCGTACAGAGAGAGTCCCGACAGCTGCTATATTGAGGTGAGGCCAGGGAAGGGACGCTCTGCGGCCATTTCTGTCCACCGAATAATGGAGCATTGTTTCATATTTTAGAAACACATCCCCTTCAGCATTTCACAGATGAAAACCGGGACATGTTTGGAGCATCCTAATTCTCATACCGAGTCTCACACTTCATATGCACCCTATCAGACAATGCTGAAGACTGTGTTTCTTGTCCTTCAGTATCTACTTACATCAGCATTTTTGTTTCATTCATTGCCAGCCAGGGGTACCAACCCAGGGTAGGTCCAAAGTTTGGTGCAGTGGTTAAGTGGGCGGACTCTTATCTGGGAGAACCGGGTTTGATTCCCCACTCATCCACTTGCACCTGTTGGAATGGCCATAGCTATCGCAGGAGCTGTCCTTGAAAGGGCAGCTGCTGGGAGAGCCCTCTCAGCCCCATCCACCTCACAGGATGTCTGTTGTGGGGGGAGAAGATATAGAAGATTGTAAGCCACTCTGAGTCTCTGATTCAGAGAGAAAGGGTGGGGTGTAAATCTGCAGTCTTCTTCTTCTTCTATGAGTTCTCTCTGCCCCACCTACTTCATAGGGTGTCTGGTGTGTGTGTGTGGGGGGGGGGGGAGGTAAAGGAGATTGTGAGCTGCTCTGAGACTCTGAGATTCAGAATATAGGGCGGGATATAAATCCAATATCTTCACATCTTCCTCTTCAAAACAGGTGTGTCTAATTGTAGGAGTTTTCCTGTATCACCATCTAGTGGTAGAGTTTGGTAGCACACATGACAATCATAATGCATAAAAATAGGAGTCAATTGCACCTTTAAGAACAACTTAGTTTTATCCAGAACGTAAGCTTTTGCGTGCATGCACACTTCTCCAGACGAGGAATGAGGTACAGTAAGCACCTCATGAGGTACAGTAAGCACTTCTTCAGACGAGGAATGAGGTACAGTAAGCAGAGCCACATATAGCTGGTGGGCTTTGGAATGCCAAGTGGTACAAAATTAAAAACCAACAGCAGAATAGTAAAATTAGCCAATTCAAGGCCAGATTTTCTTTCCTTTTCTGGAAAAAAAAAGCTGTTTGATTATCCTCAGACTGAAAAACAAGGTGGGTGACATCTGTTGTGGCTGGGAAAAACGACAAGCTTCAAGATCACGTTGCCACCGAAAATCATATGTGTCTGAGAATGCTCCGATCTCTGCTCCAATTTAAACCCTGAAAAATGGGGGAAAAATATTGTGAAAGATATATGCTTCAAAGACAAAAAAGTGACGATACACTGATGTGTCCAAACGAGAGCTTTATTTGAGCAGGAATGCAGTTCCAGCTGGTTTGGCTTCAGGGAGTGTGGCCTAATATGCGATGAGTTCGTGCTAAACCTTTTCTACAAAAAAAAAAAAATAATAACCCGGTCCAAACCATTTGAAATTTAATCAGGCAGTTAAATTTAAAACTCTATAGAACTGGCTACACAATGATTATGAAGTTCACATTCCAATGCCATGCTGGGAATTATTAGGAAGGGAATTGAAGACAAATCAGCCAGTATCATAATGCCCCTGTATAAATCGATTGTACGGCCTCATTTGGAGTACTATGTGCAATTCTGGTCACCGCACCTCAAAAAGGATATTATAGCATTGGAAAAAGTCCAGAAAAGGGCAACTAGAATGATTAAAGGGTTGGAACACTTTCCCTATGAAGAAAGGTTAAAACGCTTGGGGCTCTTTAGCTTGGAGAAACGTTGACTGCGGGGTGACAGGATAGAGGTTTACAAAATTATGCATGGGATGGAGAAAGTAGAGAAAGAAGTCCTTTTCTCCCTTTCTCACAATACAAGAACTCATGGGCAGTCAATGAAATTGCTGAGCAGTACGGTTAGAACGGATAAAAGGAAGTCTTTCTTCACCCAAAGGGTGATTAACATGTGGAATTCACTGCCCCAGGAGGTGGTGGCGGCTACAAGCATAGCCAGCTTTAAGAGGGGATTGGATAAAAATATGGAGCAGAGGTCCATCAGTGGCTATTTGCCACAGTGTGTGTGTGTGTGTGTGTATATATATATATTGACTACTGTGTGATACAGAGTGTTGGACTGGATGGGCCATGGGCCTGATCCAACATGGCTTCTCTTATGTTCTTATGAACTTCCAGGATGTATCTTAGAACAACCCACCCTGAATTTTCCTTTGTGCTATCTGCCATGCTACTCAAATAATATTTTTTTTTGACTGCTTAAAGTCCCCTAACAAATTGATAGGAAGTTCCTAGGTAACCGGGGATAAATTGTATATATCCATGTTCATCAATCTCTGCTTTAGATTCCTTTATAACAATAGCGTATGTCAAATAAGTAATCCGTGGATGAGTTGGAGAAATAATAATCGCATTAGATATTTGCACGTAGTAAATATGGACCAGTGTGTTTCTATGACCGCATTAAAGGGACGAAGCATTGATGTTGAATGCTTGCAACGTTTTCAGCTCAGGCAGCACAGGAATACAAAAACTAATTTAAAATTAAAAAAAAAATAAATTGGGATTAAGGGTGAAGCTAATCTGAGCAACCCCACCGTTTTGACTTTTTAAAAGAAAGCCCTGTTTCGATCTCATGTCTCATTTGGGCCCAGATGAGCCTCCATCGCAGGGGCAAGGGAAGCATTTCTCTCTCTCTCTCGCTGGCAACCTGGCTTCCAGGGCATCTTTTTTGTAGCAGGAACTCTTTTGCATATTAAGCCACACCCCCCTGATGTAGCCAATCCTCCTGGAGTTTACAGAGCTCTTATTCCGGGGCCTACTGTAAGCTCTTGCAGGATTGGCTACATCGGGGGGAGGGGGTATGGCCTAATAGGCAAAGGAGTTCCTGCTACAAGAAAAGTCCTGCCGGCTTCCCATAAGAATCAGTTATCATTTTCTATGCTGCATCAGCTCCCTCTTTTCTCTGCAGAGGCTGGACCGAACCGCCTCCCCTTCCACCAGCAGCATTGACTCGGCGACCGACTCGAGGGACCGGAGCGCCAAGGGGGAGACCATTCTGCAGCGGGTGCAGAGCATCCCGGGCAACGACCAGTGTTGCGACTGCGGGCAGGCTGACCCCCGATGGGCCAGCATCAACTTGGGCATCTTACTATGCATCGAATGCTCAGGGATACACAGGTACTGCTGCGTGCATGCGGGTTATGAAGGCCTCGGCCTCTATGCCCTGTTGTTGAACCTCCAGAGGAACTGGTTGGTCACCGTGTGAGACAGGAGGCTGGACTAGATGGACCACTAGTCTGATCCAGCAGGGCTCTTCTGATGTTTCTATGAAGGCCTCGGCCTCTATGCCCTGTCGTTGGACCTCCAGAGGAACTGGTTGGTCACCGTGTGAGACAGAATGCTGGACTAGATGGACCACTGGTCTGATCCAGTGGGGCTCTTCTGATGTTCTTATGAAGGCCTCAGCCTCTCTGCCCTGTCGTTGGACCTCCAGAGGAACTGGTTGGTCACCGTGTGAGACAGAATGCTGGACTAGATGGACCACTAGTCTGATCCAGCAGGGCTCTTCTGATGTTTCTATGAAGGCCTCAGCCTCTATGCCCTGTCGTTGGACCTCCAGAGGAACTGGTGGCCACTATGTGAGACAGGATGCTGGACTAGAGGGACCATTGAAAGGAACAGCAAGCCACTTGTCTCAGGAACGGCTTACGGATGTTGCATTCTGCTGAAATCCCTCAGCTGTGCTTAATTACAGCCAGTGCAATCGCTACTGCAGCCGTAGTGACTCTCTGTTCTGCATCTTCCCTGTAGGAGCCTGGGAGTTCACTGTTCTAAAGTGCGGTCCCTCACGCTGGATTCCTGGGAGCCAGAATTACTGAAGGTAAAACAGAAGGAGGGGGAGAGAGAAACGGGGAGGGGGGGAGGGCTCGAGGTACAGTCATGTGTACAGAGCTGTAGATTAGCAGTTGTCATTTTGCAGGGCTTTTTTTGTAGCAGGAGCTCCTTTGCATATTAGGCCACAAACCCCTAATGTAGCCAATCCTCCAAGAGCTTACAGGGCTCTTCTTACGGGGCCTATTGTAAGCTCTTGGAGGATTGGCTACATCAGGGGTGTGTGGCCTAATATGCAAAGGAGCTCCTGCTACAAAAAAAAAAAAAGCCATGTTATTTCGTACCCCAAACGGAAGGCCCGTCAGACTGGATCTCAAACTGAAAAGCTGGAGGGAGAAGATGTTGAAAGCTGCCAGGGGCTCAGCAATAGAAATTGAGACCCCAAGAGTCATCTAGACCAACCTGCTGTACAATCCGCACATTTACAGCTACCTCCCCACACTTTTCCCTAGTGACTCCCTGCTCTATATACCCAGAGGAAATAAAAAAACCCCTTCAGAATCATGGACTGGCCTTCCTGGAAGAAAATCCCTTCCCAGCTGCAAAGGGGCAATAACCCCAGGCATATAAGAAAGGCTCACGAGAGCTGGCTCATCTCTTCTTGCCTCCCTCTCACGAGCTGCCAAAATTCATGGAATCACCATTGTTGTCAGAAGTCCAAAAAAGAAGAGTCCCTCCCCTCCTATCTGTTTAGGCAAGGCCTAGAAGTAGGGTTGCCAATCCCCAGGTGGGGGCAGGGGAATCCTCTGGTTTGGAAGCCCTGCCCACATTTCAGGGTTATCAGAAAACGGGGGAGAGAGTGTTGAATGGATGCTAGGCCCTGCATTCTACCCTATGGAGACTGGTCCTCGTAGGATATAATGGAAAATCAAACTGTGGGTATCTGGGGCTCGGGGAGGGAGGGGAGAGGCACCAAATTTGCATCTGGTGCCTCTCCTCAAACCCCTCTCAAAGTTTCAAAAAGACCGGAGGGGTCCAGTTCCGTGAGCCCCCAAAGAAGGTGCCCCCTCCTCCATTATTTCCAATGGAGGGGAGGCATTTAAAAGGAATGCGGTCTCTTTAAACGTGATGAGCTGAACTCCCTTCAGAGTTCAATTGTGCTTGTCACACCCTTACTCCTGGCTCCACCCCAAAGTCTCCCGGCTCCACCCCTAGATTCTTCAGAGCAGGACCTTCTTTGGGGAGCAGCTCTTAGAGGGTCTTTTGGGGCGACACTGTGTGGAATGGCATAGCCCGATCTCGTCCACACTTGGAAACGAAGCTCAGTCAGTTCTTGGAAAAGAGACCACCCAGGAAGGCTCTTCAGAGGAAAGCAACAACCAACTGCCTCTGCTTCTCCCTTGCCTTGAAATACCCTTGCTGGGGGGCGGGTCGGGTCGCAGGAAGTCGGCTGCAACTGATGGCGCTTATGTACATGGCATAACCCTTTTTGCCTCTTTTTTGCTCACAGCTGATGTGTGAGTTGGGGAACGCCACCATGAATCAGATTTACGAGGCCCAGTGCGAAGAGCTGGGGCTGAAGAAGCCCACTGCAGGGAGCTCAAGGTATGGCTTGGGGAGCCTTGGCCCACTTCAGCCCCCCCACCCCCAACTATGATTCCCCAGAAGGATCTCTTGAAACAACTTTCTTTTCCATACTTTGGTGTAGTGGTTTAGTGTGCGCACCCTTCTGGGAGAACCAAGTTTGATTCTCCACTCCTCCACAGGCATCTGCTGGAGTGACCTTGAGTCAGTCACAAATTCTCACAGAGCTGTTCCTCTCAAGAGCAGTTTTGTTAGAGCTCTCTCAGCTCCACCTACTTCACAGGGTGTCTGTTGTGGGGAGGGGAAGGGAAAGGAGATTGTAAGCCGCTCTGAGACTCCTTCGGGTAGTGAAGGGAGCGGCATAAATCAAATCTCCTTATCCTCCTTTTCTTCTTCGTCTTCTTCCTCCTCCTCTTCCTCTTCTCTCATTCTTCTGCCCCTGCCTTTAGCCTCCTGGTATGTCTCTGCCCTTTGAAATCATATCTGTCTTCTACTACTAAATCAGACTTTTGGTTCACTTGATCTAGTGTTGTCTTCTGTAGCCCTGCGCAGTGAAGGGTTACAAAGGCAGAAACTGCCGGTCCTTGTTGGACGGGGACAGGAAACAAATACAATCCGCAGGGTGTTTTTTTGAGCAGGAATGCCCAGGAACGCAGTTCCAGCCAGCTTGGTGTCGGGGTGTGTGACCTAATAAGCAAATGAGTTCCTGCTGGGCCTTTTCTGAAAAAAAAAAAGCCCCGATGATTCACTTTGATGTTCTCCCTCCACAGGCAAGACAAAGAAGCCTGGATCAAAGTTAAGTACGTCGAGAAGAAGTTCCTGAAGAAGCTGCCCAGTGCAGAGACTCTGGCTGAGAACGAGAGGAAGCCCCGGCGGTGGAGTGTGAAGAAGTGCCAGAGGCGCAACAGCTCCACAAAGGCCCCCACGGCCCGCAGGAAGTACCGGCATGAGGCAGGGAATGCGTCGCCGGCAGCACACTCGTCAGGTGGGGAATCGCTGCTCCTTGCCTCCTCTCTCTTCTCCCTTCTGTCCACCTGAGGGCTGGGTCACAGAGCTCTTGCTAGAACCAGGGCTTTTTTTTGTAGCAGGAACTCCTGGAGCTTCCAGGGCTCTTCTTACAGGGCCTACTGTTAAGCTCCAGGAGGATTGGCTACACCAAGGGAGTGTGGCCTCATATGCAAAGGAGTTCCTGCTACAGAAAAAGCCCCGGCTAGAACCACAAGGTGGGTGGAGAGATTTGGGGTTTGCTTTTTATTTTTTGTTATAAACTAAAAACATTTTAAATTTTTAACCATAAGCTGCCTGGAGCCACAAGGGAAAGGCAAGACGAGAAATGTTTTAATAAAGAAATATAAATAAGGATTCCTTAGGCTAAAGCAGGGGTGGGATTCTAGCAGGAGCTCCTTTGCATATTAGGCCACACACTCCTGATGCAGCCAATCCTACAAGAGCTTGGAATTCTAACAGGGGCTCCTTTGCATATTAGGCCACACACTCCTGATGCAGCCAATCCTACAAGAGCTGGGAATTCTAACAGGGGCTCCTTTGCATATTAGGCCACACACTCCTGATGCAGCCAATCCTACAAGAGCTTGGAATTCTAGCAGGGGCTCCTTTGCATATTAGGCCACACACTCCTGATGCAGCCAATCCTACAAGAGCTTGGAATTCTAGCAGGAGCTCCTTTGCATATTAGGCCACACACTCCTGATGCAGCCAATCCTACAAGAGCTTGGAATTCTAGCAGGAGCTCCTTTGCATATTAGGCCACACACTCCTGATGCAGCCAATCCTACAAGAGCTTGGAATTCTAGCAGGGGCTCCTTTGCATATTAGGCCACACACTCCTGATGCAGCCAATCCTACAAGAGCTTGGAATTCTAGCAGGGGCTCCTTTGCATATTAGGCCACACACTCCTGATGCAGCCAATCCTACAAGAGCTTGGAATTCTAGCAGGGGCTCCTTTGCATATTAGGCCACACACTCCTGATGCAGCCAATCCTACAAGAGCTTGGAATTCTAGCAGGAGCTCCTTTGCATATTAGGCCACACACTCCTGATGCAGCCAATCCTACAAGAGCTTGGAATTCTAGCAGGAGCTCCTTTGCATATTAGGCCACACACTCCTGATGTAGCCAATACTACAAGAGCTTGGAATTCTAGCAGGAGCTCCTTTGCATATTAGGCCACACACTCCTGATGCAGCCAATCCTACAAGAGCTTGGAATTCTAGCAGGAGCTCTTTTGCATATTAGGCCACACACTCCTGATGTAGCCAATCCTACAAGAGCTTGGAATTCTAGCAGGAGCTCCTTTGCATATTAGGCCACACACTCCTGATGTAGCCAATCCTCCAAGAGCTTGGAATTCTAGCAGGAGCTCCTTTGCATATTAGGCCACACACTCCTGATGTAGCCAATCCTACAAGAGCTTGCAAGGCTCATTTTCAGGGCCATAGCCAGGGTTGTACAAGTCGGGGGGGCATTCTTAAAAGTCAAGGGGCCCCCTTTCCCATCCGCTGCAAGACTTGCCACTTCTCAGAAGCTTTGTAGGGTAGGCGCAAAAGCCGGAGGCTCTGAATGTGGCCAGAATGAGACAGCCAACCCTGAAACTTCACGGTGAAGAAGGGACTGCACTTTGCGCGCTAGGGGTGGTGGTGGGGGTTTCCTTCCACTTCCTCTCTCCCACCCTGGCACTTTGCAGCCAGCAGCTCTATCCATCCTCCCCTCCCCAGCCCATTCCACCTGGCTTCCTCTGCCTCCCTCCTCTCCTCTACCTGTTGCTTTTGCTGCCACAGTGAACTGTGCCCTGCTCAGCTCTCCTGGCTCTGGCGGCTGCTGATGACGCTTCACCGGCTCAACCATGGCATAACAAAAATGAAAAAAGCAGACTGCATGTTGGAGGTCCCCTGGAAGTCGGGGGGGGGGGGGGAGGACTGCTTGGATGTCAGGGGGCAGTGCCCCCACAGCCCCCCCTGTGGCTACAGGCCTCATTTTTGTAAGCTCTTGGAGGACTGGCTACATCAGGGGTGTGTGGCCTGATACGCAGAGGAGCTCCTGCTAGAATTCTACCCCTTGGGCTAAAGTAACTGCTTCAGAAAGAAAAAACGTAGGAAGTTCAGAGGAGATCATGATTGGGGGAGGGCTTCTTTGGAGGATGGGAAACAATGACAGATTTATTTTTGTTTCCCGGGGTTTTCCGTTATCTACTTCATGTGCATCCCACCCCCCTCCCCCCAGTTCTATTACCGATTCAGATCATTCATCCAACAGTACAAAAAAAAAAAAAAAGCAGTGTTGATCTCTGTGCCGTCGTCGTATCAAAACTGCATTGGTCCGTCTGCGACGTTGTGCCAGCATTCAGGAGTGCATGTGCACCATCGGTAAAACACTGCACAAAAAGAATCTTGTACACAAAAGCAAGTGGTTCTTTTTTGGGGGGGGTGAGGGGTCAATGTTTAACAATGTGCGCATGCTCTTTGGTAATATGGCTGGGGGAAAGGTGCAAATGAACTGTTGGAAGCGGGTGGTAAACTTACCCACTCTGGTTTCAGGGTTAATTTTAGAATCTTTTTGAATTCAACCAGAATTCGAGGACAACAGAGGAAAGGAATGGAGGACTCCCCTGTGTACTTCTATACTCCTCCCCTCTATACTTCTCCCCTCTATACACTCCCCTCTATACTTACCCAATGATCTCTTTTCCATTTTGGAATGTCGTGCGAGATTAGTGGTGCATCCTTGATTAGTTTCTGACCAATCAGGTATCTACAGCTGGCATTTTACCTTGTGCAAAAGTTACTTAATATAAACCCATTACCTTCGTGAAGGTCAAGTAGCCATGAAATGTAAACTTTGTTAAATAGTGTATTAGAATGCAGAGCCTGGACATAGAAACCACGGGCGGTCCAAGTCTGCCCTGTGACTCTCGAACCAGAGTATAATTCCCTAGAGGCAGGGTGACCATGATCATGCCCATACCACAAGAACATAAGAGAAGCCATGTTGGATCAGCCCAATGGCCCATCCAGTCCAACACTCTGTGTCACACAGTGGTCAAAAAACCCAGGTGACATCAGGAGGTCCACCAGTGGGGCCAGGACACCAGAAGCCCTCCCACTATTGCCCCTCCCAAGTACCAAGAATACAGAGCATCATTCACTGCCCCAGACAGAGAGTTCCAACAAAACTCTGCGGCTAATAGCCACTGATGGACCTCTGCTCCAGATGTTTATCCAATCAGCAGCAGCAGCAGCAGCAGACAAATGGGACAGTACAAACTTGGGAAGAACTCTTGTAAAGCAGATGAAGTTTTCCCAAACATTGGCCAAGAAAGCTCACAAATGCTCAGCCAGTTCTGAGTTGAGCTGCGAGAAGCTTTTCTATCTTTGGTTTTTTGCTGTTTGCAGGTTGCTGCTGGCTTCAAAGAAAGGAGGGCGTTATAGAATCATGGAGTTGGACAGGGACCTCCAGGGTCATCTAGCCCAACCCCCTGCACGATTCAGGGAATTCACAAATACCTCCCCTCCCACATGACTTGGAGCTTCTCATCTTTTAGGCTCAAAAGTCCTCCTGCTAATTCCTTCTTCCTCCTGCTAATTCCGTCCATGTCATGTAATTTTCTTTTGCTTTTTGAGTGAATCAATAAATTGACATTCTACATGTGACGTAAATGCTGTACACCATACACATAAGAGCAAGATTGGAGTCCAGTAGCATGTTAGAGACCCGTGAGATTCTCAGTATATCGGCTTTCAAAAGACAAAGCTCCTGCTACCTCCCTAAAGTTTGTGTGTTGTATGTTACAGGCTGTCTAGTCTTTTCCGGCCTATAGCGACCCTATGAATAAATGACCTCCAAAAGGTCCTATCCTTAATAGTTTTGCTCAGTTCTTGCAAACGGAAGACTGTGGCTTCCTTGACTGAGACCATCTGTCTGACGTTAGGTCTTCTCAGGGGTGGAATTCTAGCAGGAGCTCCTTTTCATATTAGGCCACACACCCCTGAGGTAGCCAATCCTCCAAGAGCTGACAGGACTCTTTTTTGTAAGCTCTTGGAGGATTGGCTGCATTAGAGGGGTGTGGCCTAATATACAAAGGAACTCCTGCTAGAATTCCATCCCTGGGCCTTCCTCTTTTCCAGCTTTTCTGAGCATTATTGCCCTTTCCAGCAACTCCTGCCTTCTCATGACATGACCAAAGTACAATAGCCGCAGTTTAACTTATACCCCCCCCCCCCAATTTTTTGTCGGTCTCTAAGGAGCTACTGGACTTGGGCCTTTCTTCTTTACTGGAGGCCAGCGTAGCTACCCACCTATCATATAAATACTGTATAAATTTCTTATTTTAAAAATATCACATTTGCACCCAATGGAAATGAACACACATACACACAGATAGCAGGGATGGCCAAACTCGCTTAACATAAGAGCCACATGGAATAAACGGCAGGTGTCTGAGCGCCGCAAAACATGAATGTCAGATGTTTGAGAGCCGCAAGACAGGAAGGAAGGAAGGAAAATAGATGGGGAGGGAGGGAGAGGTGGAAAGAAAGCAACGTTAACTTTACACGCATTCTCCAAGCCTCCAGCTGGCTTGGCTTGGAGAAGTGATTTAAAAAGAGAGATGACTTTTCCAAGTTGACCGATGGGGCATTGGGAGCTTCAGGAGCCACGCGATATGTGTAAAAGAGCCCCATGTGGCTCCTGAGCCACAGTTTGGCCACCCCTGATAGATAGGGACATAAAAAGAGACGAGCATGGAGACAATCATTTATCCTTAGCTGAAAGGAAACAGGTGGTGTCTCACCCCATCTCAGTTTCGACCCCCCCCCCCCCCCAGCATCTCCCCGCATTTAAAGTGTCGCTATTTGCAAACAGCCGCTACCCTGGAGAGGAAGTTCCGCCGAGATTCCCTCTTCTGCCCCGACGAGCTAGACTCCCTGTTCTCGTACTTCGACACCGGCGCTGGATCCGGGCCACGCAGTAAGTAAAGCTAAGCTGACCCTGGCTTTGCACCGGCTGAGCTTTTCCCTTCTGCCTTTTCTAGGGCATGTGCTTTTTGAGTTGCAACCGACCAGCGAAAAATAATTGAGCGCCACGAAAGCGAGCGAGAGAGTCCCCGTCAGTTATTTTTCACCCACCTCAACCTATAGCCTTTTTTTTTTTCATTTCTTCATTGCACCTTTTATGGTTTTCCGGGAGGGGCGTTTTCTATTTTGCTGGCCTGGGCTTCTTTTTCTCCACCCTCTCCCCCTTTGTTCTCGCCAAGCCTTTGCAAAGGGCCGCTTTTCTCTCCCCGCCTCCAACCCCCCCTTATTTTGGTCCTTTAAAGGGAGGCAAGATGCTGATTGCTGCATTATTATTATTTTTTTCAAAAACAATGTGCCTGTGACAATGAACTCCCCTCACCTTCCGTCCACCTTCCTCTTAGGTGGCAACCACAACTCTAAGCAGCAGCCCCAGGCCGCCGGCCCCTGGAGTGACAGTGGCAATGGTCCCGGTAGGAGCGGTTCGCCGTTCCTCCTGGACGGAGGTAAGGGGATGCCTTAGCAGCGTAGCGTTGGCCAGAGACTCACGGCCGCCTTGATGGGTAGCTATTAGCTGTGCCGAGCAGAGCATCCATATTCAGAGGCGGTGTACCTGTGGTTACCAGAGGATGGGGACAAACAGCCTTCACGAGCGAGCTGTGTTCCCTCTAAGCTGCGGAGTCTTGTGAGCAAAAATTCTACTTTGTGAGCTGCTGGTGTTAAAGCCGCGAGCGCCTGGCGCGACAGCTGCGAGCTACCGCATAAATGATTGTGCTTTGGGGCCGTTTTTCCTGAGCTAGGACAAAAAATGTGTGAGCCGGAGGCTACAAATCTGTGCGCTCGCTCACACTAACTCAGCTTAGAGGGAGCACTGTTCATGAGCCAGTTGGGTGTAGCGGTTATGTGCGTGCGGACTCTTCTCTGGGAGAACCTGGTTTGATTCCCCACTCCTCCACGTCCACCTGCTGGAATGGCCTTGGGTCAGCCATAGCTCTCATAGGAGTTGTCCTTGAAAGGGCAGCTGCTGTGAGAGCCCTCTCAGCCCCATCCACCCCACAGGGTGTCTGTTGTGGGGGAGGAAGGGAAAGGAGATTGTGAACCGCTCTGAGTCTCTGATTTAGAGAGAAGGGCAGGGTATAAATCTTCTTCAGGAGCATTCCAGCAGCATTCGACTGGCTGTTGTTCAAAACCAGGTACTAGACCGGGGTGACCAAACTTGCTTAACGTAAGAGCCACACAGAACAAACGGCAGATGTTTGAGAGCCGCGTGGCGTGAACATCAGACGTTTGAGAGCTGGCAGACAGGAAGGAAGGCAAATAGATTTGGGGGGGAGAGGTGGAAGGAAAGCAACTCTAAATGCTGTCTTGGCTTGGAGAAGTGCTTTAAAGAGACAAATGCCTTCTCCAGGCTGGCTGATGGGACAGTGGGGGCTTTGACAGCCCCACAATAAGTGAGAAAGAGCTACATGTGTGGCTCCTGAGCTGCAGTTTGGCCACCCCTGTGCTGGATTAAATGGCGTCTTCATCCGATCTCTCTGAGTTTTTCTTACGTTACTGTACCTTAGCTCATGGCAGAACAAAGTCTGAGTCCAGTGGCACCATCAAGACCAACAAAGTTTTGTTCAGGGTACAAATGGCAACCGTATAAACTAAGCTAGTTATTCCTGTTTTGTCTGTTGAAGGGCTCTTTTTGCAGCAGGAACTCCTTTGCATATTAGGCCACGCCCCCCCAGATGTAGCCAATCCTGCTGGAGCTTACAGTAAGCCCTGCATTAACTGCCCTCTAAGCTCTCGGAGGATTGGCTACATCAGGGGGGCGTGGCCTAATATGCAGAGGAGCTGCTGCTAGAAAAAGAGCCCTTAAACGTCTTCATTCCGCTGGATGCTAATTTGCTGTTCACCGTCTACCTGTATGCATGGACTGGTGATTTCCATTTCAGTGTATCCGAAGAAGTGTGTGTGTGTGAACGCAAAAGCTTGTACCTCGAGTAAAAATTCATTGGGGTTAAAGGGGCTGCGGAACTCAAACTTTGTTCAGCTGCCTCAGACCAACACGGCTGCCCACCTGAATTTAGCTCCTGGGGCGAGTTCACACATGCAAACTAACAATAAAGACAAGGAGGTGATCTGGTGTTTGGGCCTGGTATTGGGGTCATGCATACCACAAGGAACGGCGGTCACTTTGAAGAGTTCTCTAGAAGTCTCTCGTTATCTTCTTGCATCAGCCAATCGCTGGCTTATATAGACTCACAGTCTCAACCAGCAAGGCCGCTATGTGGCTCTTAGCTGAAGCAAGTTTGGCCACCCCTGTTCTGTTGGGTTGTCAAGGCTACTAGCTGCTGACAACTAAATGCATCTCATCCTTTGCAAGTACATAACACCAGCCAGGGATTTTTTTTTTTTTGTAGCAGGAACTCCTTTGCATATTAGGCCACACACCCCTGACGTAGCCAATCCCACAAGAGCTTATAGGGCTCTTATTACAGGGCCTACTGGTTACATCAGGGGTATGTGGCCTAATATGCAAAGGAGTTCCTGCTACAAAAAAAAAAGGCCCTGGCTGGTATTATGTACTTACAAAGGAGCTAGTAGCCTTGATAACTCAATAGAACAGGGGTGGCCAAACTTGCTTCAGCTAAGAGCCACATAGAAGAAATGCCAGATGTCTGAGAGCCGCAAGACATGAACGTCAGGTGTTTGAGAGCCACAAGACAGGGACGAAGAGAGGGAGAGAAAATAGATGGGGAAGATGGAGGTAGAAAGAAAGCAACGTTAACTTTAAATGCATTCTCCAAGCTACCAGTTGGCTTGGCTTGGCCAAATGATTTCAAGAGACAAATGCCTTCTCCAGGCTGGCCAACTGGGCAGTGGGGGCTTCAAGAGCCAGATAATATGTGTGGAAGAGCCACATTTGGCTCCCGAGCCACAGTTTGGCCACCCCTGCAATAGAACCTCTGCATTCAAAAGTACTATAGCTAGCTGGGAATAAGCAACAGGGAAAGTCTGCTTGTGGGACGCCCGGATGCTGAACTACATGGAATTTCGGTTGGATCCGGCAAGGCTGTTATTAGGTTCTTAAAACAGATTAGAGAAATTTGCAATAGTTTTAGTCAAGATCTGTTCACTGTTAGCTAAGAATTGAAGCCCTCCGTTTGGGAACGACATATTAGAATAGAAGAGGGCAGAAATTCGGTTCAGCGAACCGAGCCCGAATTGTCTGATGTATAACGAATTCGCAGAGTAAAGGATCATAATTAATTTCAGCAATCCAGGAGGTAAATGGGCAGCATAAAGCTTGTTCTATAAATGTGAGTGAGAGCCCAAGAAATATTTTCTTGGTGTGTGGCTTGTGGGCACGTAAACCTGAACAAAATGAGAATGAAAGTAAATATGAGATGGGGCAAATGTCGGAGTAGCATTTTTTTTTTCTTTGTGCACTGCTGGGCTTTTAGGGGTAATCTAGTTGTTGGAACCAGAATGCTGGGCTACGTGGACCTTTTGATCTTCCAAGGCTCCTCTTCCATCCTTGTGCCTTAGTACACATGTGTTAAGATAGTTCATGCAGCCACACTAAACAACAAGAATGCCGTTGGTAGGGTGATCTGATCTTGTGAAAGGATGATGAAGATAAGACCATAAGAGAAGCCATGTGGATCAGGCCAATGGCGCATCCAGTCCAACGCTCTATGTCACAGAAGAACATAAGAGAAGCCATGTTGGATCAGGCTAATGGCCCATCCAGTCCAACACTCTGTGTCACAGAAGAGAAGCCATGTTGGATCAGGCCAGTGGCCCATCCAGTCCAACACTCTGTGTCACAGAAGAACATAAGAGAAGCCATGTTGGATCAGGCCAATGGCCCATCCAGTCCAACGCTCTATGTCACAGAAGAACATAAGGGAAGCCCTGTTGGATCAGGCCAGTGGCCCATCCAGTCCAACGCTCTATGTCACATAAGAACATAAGAGAAGCCCTGTTGGATCAGGCCAGTGGCCCATCCAGTCCAACGCTCTATGTCACAGAAGAACATAAGAGAAGCCATGTTGGATCAGGCCAGTGGCCCATCCAGTCCAACGCTCTATGTCACACAGGGGCCCAAACCCATGGTCCCTCAGGAGGTCCACCCTCCCACTGTGGCCTTCCAAGCACCGACAATACGGAGCATCACCGTCCCAGTCAGAGAGTTCCATCTATACCTTGTGGCTAATAGCTACTGATGGACCCCTGCTCCATGTGTTTATCCAATCCCCTCTTGAAGCTGGCTATGCTTGTAGCTGCCACCACTTCTTACAGCAGTGAATTCCACGTGTTAATTACCTTCTCTGCTTTTGGGCTTCCCAGAGGTAGCTGGTGGCCACTGTAGGAAACAGGATGCTGGACCTTTTGTCTGGTTTATCAAGCTATTTTGACATCCTTCAGTCCCCGCAAAGGAAGAGCTAGCTGGAAAATTCAGAGGACTGCAGTCAAAGGGCTACACAAGCTTGCTGCCGAATGGGGACTGGTGGTCTGCATTTCTTGAGCAGAAGTCCTGCACCATGTGTCATGAACAGGGCTTTTTTTTTGTAGCAGGAACTCCTTTGCATATTAGGGTGCACGCCCCTGATGTAGCCAATCCTCCTGGAGCTTACAATAGGCCCTGTATGAAGAGCCCTGTAAGTTCCAGGAGGATTGGCTACATCAGGGAGGTGTGGGCTAATATGCAAAGGAGCTCCTGCTACAAAAAAAAAGCCCTGGTCATGAACTCAAAGGATTTTTAAAAGCAGATGTTGTGTTGTGCAGGGGAGGGAGGGAGGAGATGGCACTGAAGTGGGGGAAAGTCCAACAAACCCCCAAGGGACATGTTTTAAGTAGCTTTTTGGATCGTGGACTGAAAACTTTACAACACTGGGTGGGAGGGATGATCCCAGATGAACCCTCTAAGAAGGGTATGGAAAGTATAACAGGAATACGCAGACCAGGGGGGTGGGGTATGCTTCTCAATGCTTTCTCAGTGGGCTTTTCCTGTATTTTCATTTTACTCGCCACTAAGTTCCTGTTTGGTTGAAGTTTTCTTTCCTGTTCTGCATGCGTTTTGCTCCCTTTAGCGGTCGATTTGATGTCATACAGGTCCTGCGGATTTAAACTGCGGGGAGATATGCTGGAGATAAACCTGTATGCTATTGAATCTGCTGCTAGAGGGAGCAAAACAGGTGTGGAACATTAACACCCTCCCCCCCAAGAAACAGGACTTTCGCAGTGAGTAAAATGAGAATGTGGAACAGCCCAGTGACGGGAGAGCATCCCTGACGGATAGAGCACGGAAATGACATTTGTTCGTTTCTGTGGTTGTTTGTGTATTGCTGCGCTATCGAATACTTTGAGAAACCGCCCAAGGGAAAATTGAAGCTACTGACTTGCGGCTGGGTCCTTTGCCACATCAACTTGCCCTCTTGGTTTCTCCATCTGCAGTGTCCTAGTGCTGTTAGACCAAATGTCTAATCCTAATAATCAGGACTCTTTTTCTAGCAGGAACTCCTCTGCATATTAGGCCATGCCCCCTGATGTAGCTTACAGTAGGCCCTGTACAAAGAGCCCTGCAAGCTCTTGGAGGATTGGCTATGTCAGGGGGCGTGGCCTCATATGCAGAGGAGCTCCTGCTAGAAAAAGAGCCCTGCTAATAATACGATACGAATAATGTTTGACGTATCCTTTACTTACTGGCTTCTTAATGATATCCAAAGCAAGCGCTGAATAACCTACCTAGAAACCAGAGAAGACAAAGAAATGTTGGATTTTCACTTATGACTTCATAATCCTGTCTAATTCGTTTAATTCGTCTCAGATACTTTTCTGATGTCATAAGTGGCTGTTTGCTAGGGGGACGAGGTCATTTTTCTCCCATCAGGTGGTACACTTGCATGTTCACATGTTAGTGGAGGGTGGGGTGGACGGATGGGTACATCTGAGTCCCCACATATTAAAATGCACTTGGTTTGTCTCTTGTTGGCCCCGCAGGTCTGAGCAGCGACAGTGGGCTCGGTGGCAGCACAGACGGTAGCACCGACATCCTCGTGTTTGGCTCTGTAGTGGATAGCGTCACGGAGGAAGGTAAGTACGTAGGTTTCATCTAGCTGAGCACTGTTGATGCTGGCAGTCATACTTCAGAAATCTAGAAAAGAAATGCATTTCCCAAGGTCTGAGATCCTGGAGCTGGAGATTCCAGGGGCTTGTGAGGTTCTGCGGGCAAAACGTTTGCTCCATCACCTCGCACATAACCAAATGTCCGAGCTTCGCAGGTCATGCATGCCTCTCTCTTATCCCAATCTTTTCTTCTCCCCCTCCCGTCACTGCAGAATGTGAGGCGTCAGAAGAGTCCAGCGGGGAAGCCGAAATAGAACAAGAGGCCTCCGACTTGGAGGACCTGCGGGAGCTGCACCCCGGCTTACTGGTTTACAAGGCGGCACGGGCCAGGAACCTGCCCGTCATGGCAGAGGCACTGGCCCACGGCGCTGACGTCAACTGGGTGAACGACGAAGATGAGAACAAAACCCCGTTGATCCAAGCTGTAATGGGGGTAAGAAATCTCTGAGGTCACGCAAAAGCCAGATTTTTGGGGGGAGTTCTGCCTTGTGCAGTTATTGTCGTTTCTGCTGCTGTCACCCCACCTGTATGCATGCTGCTTTACAAGAAGACTTGTATCGGTATAGAGACCTTGTATCGATACAGGGAAGAATCTCTGCTCTGATTTAGGCTTTTTTTGTTATTAATGGTAGTGGAAAGTGCTGTCAAGTTACTGCCGGCTCATGGCAACCCCCATAGGGTTTTCTGTACAAGAACAGAGGTGGTTTGCCATTGCCTGCCTCTGCACAGTGACCTTGGACTTCTTTGGTAGCATCGTAACATAAGAACGTAAGAGAAGCCATTTTGGGTCAGGTCAAGGGCCCATCCAGTCCAACACTCTGTGTCACAGAAGAACATAAGTGAAGCCATAAGAAGCCTCCCATGGCTTCTCTTATGTTCTTATGTTCTTAACACTCTGTGTCACATAAGAGCATAAGAGAAGCCATGTTGGATCAGGCCAATGGCCCATCCAGTCCAACACTCTGTGTCACATAAGAGCATAAGAGAAGCCATGTTGGATCAGGCCAATGGCCCATCCAGTCCAACACTCTGTGCCACATAAGAACATAAGAGGAGCCATGTTGGATCAGGCCAGTGGCCCATCCATTCCAACACTCTGTGTCACATAAGAACATAAGAGGAGCCATGTTGGATCAGGCCAGTGGCCCATCCATTCCAACACTCTGTGTCACATAAGAACATAAGAGAAGCCATGTTGGATCAGGCCAATGGCCCATCCAGTCCAACACTCTGTGTCGCATAAGAACATAAGAGAAGCCATGTTGGATCAGGCCAATGGCCCATCCAGTCCAACACTGTGTGTCACATAAGAGCATAAGAGAAGCCATGTTGGATCAGGCCAATGGCCCATCCAGTCCAACACTCTGTGCCACATAAGAACATAAGAGAAGCCATTTTGGGTCAGGTCAAGGGCCCATCCAGTCCAACACTCTGTGTCATACAGTGGCCAAAAAAACCTAAAAAAACCCCAAACCCAGGTGCCATCAGGAGGTCCATCAGTGGGGTCAGGACACTAGAAGTCCTCACACTGTTGTTCCTCCCGAGCACCAAGAATACAGAGCATCACTGCCCCAGACAGAGAATTCCAATAATACGCTGTGGCTAATAGCCACCGATGGACCCATCCGAGTACTTAACCAGGGCTGACCATGCTTAGCTTCTGTGATTTGACAAGATCAGGCTAGCCTGGGCCATACAAGTCAGGGCATTGTTAATAATGCCTTAAGGGGGGGGGGAACCAAGAAGGCATATCAAAATGACAAAGTTACAGTACTTTGTTTCCCCCCTATTTAATTGTTCTAGATTCCCCCAAGAAATCTTGGGAGCTATACTTTTGTCAGGATGCCAAGAGACAGCCAGTACCCCCCAGTACAGAACTACAGGTCCCAGGGTCCCTTGGGAGAAAAGGAATGACGTGAAACTTGTTTGAGTCAGTTGAGACACTCAGAACAATGTCTTAATTTCTCCCTCCGTTTCCAACAGGGCTCCTTGATAGCTTGCGAATTCTTGCTCCAGAATGGAGCGGATGTTAACCAAAGAGATATCCGAGGGCGTGCGCCTCTGCATCATGCAACGTATTTGGGCCACACTGGGTGAGTCACTCATTCCATATCCTGGTTGGGAGCAAATGATGTTTATTAAGGCCAGGGGATGGTAAAGAGCAAAACCCATTCGGACACAAGGACATCTGCATTTTTTAACAAATATGGCTGACATCAGTCTTCCCATATACCGAGTGGATCAGTTAGCTTCATTATGTCGAATCAATTGCTCTACTGCAGGCTTATGAAACTGATGACACCCCCTCCCCCCCCGGCATGTCTACTATTTTGTACGAGATAATAAATGTAGGTTCTGTGTAGGAATGAGTAGATTTCCACCAGTCTTTTCTGTTATTTTGCCGGGATTTTTGTTCTGCTCTGAATTTCTCTTAATGGGACGATGTTTCCTCTGACCTGGATTGTTTTTATGTTTGGCAGTCAGGTCTGCTTGTTCCTAAAGCGAGGAGCCAATCAGCACGCAATCGACGAGGATGGGCAGGACCCTCTCAGTATCGCGGTCCAGGCTGCCAACGCAGACATTGTTACCTTGTAAGTGTATCTGGGCCCTATCAGAGCCCCATCTGGCTTGCTGTGGCCCATTGCTGGTTTTGATGTTTGCAACCTTTATAGGGTCTTGGCCACAGGGATTGCTTTCTCCTGATGTGTTGCAATCAGCAAAGAAGAACTTGCTTCCCATGCCTTACCACTGAAGGTGTTACATTCTGGGATCAGCAGACACAATCTGCAAGGAAAGAGAAAGGGCAAGCAAGGAAATTTAGAAGAGGCACAATTGGATTATTTAATGCAGCAGGGCAAAAGAAGAATGCAGCACCCATGCATATTAGTTTACAAAACTCCCACTAATTACTTACAGGAAAAGGAAACTGCAAGTTCAAAACAATAAACATCCTGTCTAGTCCTCTAGCAGCCCCGTGGCGCAGAGTGGTAAAGCTGTAGTACTGCGGTCTGAACTCACTGTTCACGACCTGAGTTCGATTCCGTCGGATTGAGAAAGCCTGGCAAGGTTGACTCAGCCTTTCATCCTTCCGAGGTCGGTAAAACAAGTACGCAGCTTGCTGGGGGGGGGGAGTGCAGCTGACTGGGGAAGGCGATGGCAAACCACCCCGTAAAAAGTCTGCCATGAAAACGTTGTGATGCAACGTCACCCCAGAGTCGGAAACGACTGGTGCTTGCACAGGGGACCTTTTGTTTCCTAGTCCTCTGATCTACATCTTGACACTGTAAAGGCTGAAACTTGTGTCTCTGCCCCAGGTGAGAGTTAGAACAAAGGCAGTAAAAGTGTCCTAAGCCTCCACCCCGGGACATCCTTTATAGCAGGGGTGTCAAACATGCAGTTCAGGAGCCAAATCAGGCCCCCGGAGGGCACCTAAGGCCTCCAAGCAACCGGCTGTCATCTGCTTCCTTCTTCCTATATCTTGCTTTCTTCTGCATAACAGTTGGTTTTGCCAGGCTTGCTCAACTGCACAGGAGCTACAGAGCAATACCTCTATTTTCTCCATTGGCTGAGGCTCCTCCCTTGGGGAGGAAGGGGAGAGGAATAGCTTGCTTTGCCAGGCTTTCTCAATTGCACAGCAGAGCTACTGAGTCAAGCCTCTCTTCCTTCTACTGGCTGAGACTACTCCCCCTCCCAGTCCCTTGGGGAAGGAAAGAAAGAGCCAGAGCTTCCTTTGCCCAGTTCCCTGGATCCCATGGGAGAAATACAAAAGAAGCATCTTTAAGACCAATGAGTGCTGACATTTTAAGCATGTTTTAAGTTTTTTAAAATATATATTTGTGTTTGTCTGTGTTCTTTATAAAATTTATCTCTCTGCTACCTAATCTTTAATAGCCCATGGCCCAACCTGACATGGCCCGGCCAACGAGGCTTCATTTATATCAGATTCAGCCCTCATGAGTTTGACACCCCTGCTTTATAGAGTAGCTATCAATTTTTTTTTTACTTACCATGGAATTCCATAGCAAATCTGGAGCATTCTATTTGGATGGAACATCCAGAGAGGTTTACGGGAAGAAGCCTGAGAAGTTTCGATCCAGCAACCAAAATTGCATAGAAGAGTTCCAAAATTCAGTGACTGGAAACGGGGGGAAATATTACAGTAGGTTGAAAAATGAGCTGTGCTGTGAGTGTCTTCCTTGACCTCTCACCGCCACAGGACGTCATGACAGGAATCTGGGAGTAGAATACTTAGCAGAGTTGTAGTCTTCTAAACTCATTGAAGTCAATAGACTTAGAAAGGTGTAACTGCTTGGGATTCCATTGTAAGTCTGTTGGGAAAATGTTCTACGGAATGGAAAGAGGCAGTAATGCAAAGACATGGCATCAGCACCAAATTTCCCCATAAAGCGAAAATTTCGAGACGAGTTTCGATGCTGCGAACTTCGAGAAAGATTCAAGGAATTTCAAGCAAAGCCTTTCCCAGTTATTCCCACCCAGCACGTCAAGACTCACAAAAGCCTTTCCTCATTGTTTCCCGCAGGTTGCGTCTGGCTCGAATGAACGAAGAGATGCGTGAAGCTGAGGGTCCCTTTGGTCATCCAGGTCAATATCCCAACAACAGCCCTACAGAGCTCCAGTACCGAAAGTGTATACAGGAGTTCATCAGCCTTAACATAGATGAGTGTTAGTGACGACTCCCGCAACCCTGCTGCCTCCTCTTCCTCCTCTTTTGGGTCGAAATTTAAGGATACCGACCAAGCCCAGGAAAAAAAAAACTGTTAGATGTGTGTCTTGGGGGTGGGGCGGGCTTTGCCAGGGGAAGATCTCGATTCTGGTAGCTTATGAGTGGATCAGCTGAAGGTCACACAGAAGGAGAAAGAGAGAGAGCGAGAGAGAGAGGGAGGAGGGAGAACCTTTAAAATAAATATATATGTAAATTTACATATCTGGATCTCGAGAGGCTTTCTGTTTTGGATATGCAGGCAGATTTGTTTTGGGAGAGGGGTGAATCGGGGCTCGAACACAAATAGCGGCACGCAAGTTGACAAAGGTTATGGGACCATCGGAAGCATGAGAATAAAGAAACACACACACCCCTTCCCATGTACATTCGGGCGGGGGGGGCGGGTAAACAATATCTGCTGCTTAGAAAACAATTTGAACCTTGTTATCAGGCCTAAAGACAGGATCCATAGTTTGGGGGGGGAAGTGGGGCGGGGGGGGGAACACTGTCCATATATATGGAGAAAGAATCAGGATAGGGACTGAGCATCTTCAGAGGGGGCCTTCCTTCTCCGTCTCTCTCGTGCTCTTCTCTCGCTTTTTTGGTAGCATTGGGGGCTGTCAAGTTTGTGTCTGGACTCCGGAAGGGGTTGAGACTGATGCAAAAAACCACAGTGTGGTTTGGGGTAGAAGGCATGTCTGCTCTCCTCTTTAGAGCGTGGCACTGGAGGGGCTTGGCGGGGCTGGTGGTGGATCTGTTTGCCGTGTACCACCCGTGGGCTGTAGTTCTTGAATTGAGAGGCATGACTGCCCAACTTACATCCTCTCAGGTTTATGCTAGCAAACGCTTCCTCTCGTTTTCTTTTCCCTTTTTTTTTTAAAAGAAAAAATACCAGAGAGGTAAGCTTAGCTGGTCAAAGCCATAACTCAGCCGCTTCCAAGTTAAGGATGCAATCTGTTTAGGGTGAAGACACGTGATATTTGGAGAGCGGCGAGGCCGGTTTGGAAACTTCAGGTCCGATACAAACGTATCCTTTCCTTTTTTCCATTTTGCTCCGAAAAATAAAGTTGTGCAGCTTTGCAAAACAGTTCCGCTGAAGAAAGGCACGGGTCGGCTAGTGCTCGTGGTGTCATGAAGGCCGCCTCCCACAATTTGGAAACTGGTTTTGAAACGTTCCTGTGTAAAGGAAACATATAGGTGAACAAACCAGCTGGTAGCCTACAAACAAAATCATGGCAAAATTATTGTGCCCTGATTCTCACTGTGACGGACAACCTGTGTCCAGGATGTCCCACTTTGGATTGGTGGTGGGGGCTCACAGAACTGAATATTCCTTTGTGCAAAACGTTTTCCTGCACAGAGAAAACAGTGATTTCGGGGGGAAGTGTCTAGCCTCATTTTCTATGGACATGGAACTGCTTTGTACAAAGCGGCACTCAGTCATACATCTTCTAAAGATTTTGTTCCTGGCAAGGCAGATATCCCAGGTGAAACTCATGGGAAAAGCAAGGACTGGCTCGGCAGCAAACACAAAAGAGGGAATTTCCATCATGCAAATTGGTATGAGCAGACGCCCTCGGCTCAGTTCTGAATTGGCTCATTATTTACGAGCTTTCTCGAAGGAAACAATCATGCGTTTTTGGGGCGTTCCCTCCCAACGCAATGTAATTTAGCTGAGCATATCCAAACGTAGTATTTACAAAATTCAGCAACGTAACCAAACCGGCCGTGATCTCTTTAAACGTTACGCCTGTCTTCATCCTGAGACTTACCAAAGCGGTGAGGCTTGGAACAAGAGGCTCATCGCCGGCGATGGGTTTTTGTTTTGTTTTGTAAAACACACCCAGGGAGAACTGTCGGGTCACTCTCCTCTAGCCTTTCAGGGCTCAATGCAACAATTTACTGGAGCACACCAGGGGATTTATATTCCTAAATCACGATGGATTTCCTACTTAACTCTTTTGGAGAAGGGGATCGCTGTTTGCATGCACGTCCTTACAGAGACTGTGATTTCCCCCTCTCACCAATGCATGACTGCAGAGGGCTCAACGAATCTGGATTTCTCGGATTCCGGGATTAGGGATTTTCGGGGAGGGGGAATGGGGTGTGGGTGGGTGGGGAGGGTTATTTATTTATTATGCTTTTTGCTGGAGCGGGACCCGTTCTTACTCTCTGAGTAACCCTGGAGGGTGTTATGGTCTTTGTCAGAAGAGAGACCAGGATTTGCTTCAGATGTAGAAGTAGGTCATTTCTTTGACAATTGTGTATGAAGAGTGGCAGCTAACCTGGGCGATTCTATGGCAGGGCAATTGAATCCTACAATGTCCCTTCAAGGCAGAGAGGATGGCTGACTTGATACCGGCTGGTGAATTCCACTGGGCATCTCAGCTGAATTAAATGATTTCCCTCATCTGGAAAGTACTGTCAAGACACAGCCGGTTTACGGCAACCCTATGGGGCAGGGGTCCCCAGCCTTCTTGAGTCTGCAGGCCCATTTGGAATTCTGACACAGCATGATGGGCGCAACAACAAAATGGCTGCCACAAAATGGCTGCTGCAGGAAGCAAAGCCTGCCACAAAATGGCTGCCGGAGCTTCACTTCAGTCACATGGTGTAGATCCGTGTGCTGTTGTAGTAGCTGCTGCCAAAGCAACATTATTTTTAAAAATCTGCACAGTCAATCAAGATCTCCAGTGGCCAATCAGAAGCCTTGCTGGGCAAAAGCTCTATCTGCCCCCACCCACTTCCTAGAAATACTTGGCAGGTGGCAGAAAAGGTGGGGTTTTTCAAGGCAAGAGACAAACACAGGTGGTTTGCCATTGCCTGCCTCTGTGTAGTGACCTGGACTTCCTTGGTGATCTCCCAGCCAAGTCCTAAGCGGGGCCATCCCTGCTTAGCTTCCAAGATCAGACTAACCTGGGCCAACCTTCATCCCTCCTGTATTTTATTATGTCTGGGTTGCTCCTTTTCCAAATGCCCTGGCTAGAAATCTTGGAGCTCTTTGGAAGGTACAAGAGATGATATTGTCTCAAATTGACATTTCTTACTGTCTCAACTCAGATTTTCAGCTGTAAGGGTCAGCATAGAGTCACAAATAATTGTCCCAGATCCAGGACTGAAAGGTTCCAGCTCCGGACCGCTGCTGTTTGTTGCGAGAGTCAACCCGGAGAGTCAAACTGGGAACAGCGTGAGGTCTAGAGTTGAAAGTAAGCAGAACGCTCTGTTCTGTTGACCAGGCAGTGCTCTAAATATTTATACCAAGATCGCCCATCCCAGAAGCTACATCCTGCTTGCCAGTCCTATGGCTTGACCTTGGGCATCCCCATCCTCTTCTGAGCCTTGAGCACAGAGAGTCCTGGGTAGGTTAGGGTTGCACTCCTGTGCATGCTTCTTTGGAAGTACGTCCCATGGAACAAAACCAGGATTTCTGTCTAAGTGTGTAAGTCAGCTGTGCATCCTAGCCTAAGCTGCAAGATGGCCGATTGTCCTGTGTCAGTCTTTCCCCCCTGCAGCTTTAGGTTGCCAAGTCCAATTCAAGAAATATCTGGGGACTTTGGGGGTGGAGCCAGGAGACTTTGGGGGTGGAGCCAAGATCAAGGCTGTGACAAGCATCATTGAACTCCAAAGAGAGTTCTGGCCATCACATTTAAAGGGACGGCACACCTTTTCAATTCCTTCCATAGGAAATAATGAAGGATAGGGGCACCTTCTTTTGGGGCTCATAGAATTGGACCCCCTGGTCCAATCTTTTTGAAACTTGGGGGTATTTTGGGGAGAGGCACTAGATGCTATACTGAAAATTTGGTGCCTCTACCCCAAAAAACAGCCCCCCCCCCAGAGCCCCAGATACCCGCGGATCAATTCTCCATGATTTTCTATGGGAATAAATCTCCATAGGTAATAATAGAGTTCCCAGCAGACATTTCCCTCCCCTCCCCCCGCTTTCTGATGACCCTGAAGCGGGGGGGAGGGTCTCCAAACCAGGGGATCCCCTGCCCCCACCTGGGGATTGGCAACCCTACCTGTAGCTGTATCCAACCAATGGGCATCGGGCCATCGTCCTGTGGCCTGGGCAGCCCCACACCCTCTTCTCACCCCCTAAAGGCACTTTCTCCTTCCACCTAGAGACGACATCATCCTCCTTTACGTAATCTTGCATGACCCTATCCCTGAGTTACTCACTTCCCAGACTTGCTGTCTCCATGCCTTGGCACCTTTGGTGATTTACATGGCAAGGCTGAAGGCCTTCTTGACTGCTTTCTCTCCTCCCTTTCCCTCCCCCGGCTGAATCACACCCAGCAGTCTTGAGCCAAACTTAACTCAGCAATGATATACTTCTCCCCAGGGCTTTTTTTTGTAGGAAAAAGTCCAGCAGGAACTCATTTGCATATTAGGCCACACCCCCGAGTTACCATTGTTTCACACAGGGCTTTTTTTGTAGAAAGAGTCATGCAGGAACTCATTGGCTTATTAGGCCATCACATCACTGTTGTTTCATACAGGGCCCAGCAAGAACTTATTTGCATATTAGGCCACACCCCTGACCCCAAGCTAGCTGGAACTGCATTCTTGCTCAAAAAAACAGTGCCCTGCTTCTCCCACCTCACCAGAAACCTTCTGCCCTCAATAAAGTCTGAGAAAAAGTGATAGTAATAGGTATACAGAAACTAAAGAACCCTGTCTTCTCAGTCCTGACGCAGGTGGTAATTTCTTCCTCAGTGGAATGACCATGTTCCTTCTTATCAAAGAACAGCAAACACAATCCTGCTTTGTTACATAGATGTTGCCCATCCATCCATCTTTTCTTCCTTTCTACCATGTAGCTACAGTCAGGGGTGGAATTCTAGCAGGTGCTCCTTTGCATATTAGGCCACACACACCTGATGTAGCCAATCCTCCAAGAGCTTACAAAAAAGAGCCCTGTAAGCTCTTGGAGGATTGGCTACATCAGGGTGTGTGGCCTAATATGCAAAGGAGCTCCTGCTAGAATTCCACCCCTGGCTGCAGTCTTCCCTTCCCTTCCCTTCCCTTCCCTTCCCTTCCCTTCCCTTCCCTTCCCTTCCCTTCCCTTCCCTTCCCTTCCCTCTGGGCTCTTATGCATTCTCAATTTCCTCAGTTCATTTTTTTTTGTTGGGGGGGGGGTTATGTTTCTGTCTCGTGTGTATTTGGGCCCCCCCAGTCCAGCATAAAAACCTGAAGTTTAGATCTGCAGGGAGAGATGCCAGGCATAAACCGACGTAATATCAAATCACCCACTAGAGGGAGCCAAACATGCATGGAACCAGTATTCTCTCTAAGCTGAGTTAGCGTGAGCTAGCTCAGTTTTTTCAGCCTCCAGCTCACATTATTTCCCACCCCCCAGCTCAAGAAAAATGCCCCCAGAGCAAACTAATTTCTGCAGTAGCTCACAAAGTAGAATTTTTGCTCCACAGCTTAGAGGGAGTCTTGCATGGAACAGAAATCTCTGAAGAAACAGGAATTTATAAACCAGGAAAACAAGAACATGAAGAAGTCTTCTGTCATGTATCATATAGCAGCATATTCTCTCTGTTCCATTTCCACCCAACTCTTTCTCTGAGAAACTCAGAACTGCTCTCTTATTTCACCCATCTCTATGTAATCCTCACAATACCCCTGCAAAGTAGGGGTAGATGGAGACAGAGTTGCTGGCCCGTGGCCATCTAATGGCCTTTGTGAGAGCAGAGGCCTTGAAACCTGGCAAGCCTGTTCCAACTCTCTGCATCTATACCCGCAACCAGGGCTTTTTCTTGTAGCTGGAACTCCTTTGCATATTAGGCCCCAACCCCCTGATGTAGCCATTCCTCCAAGAGCTTACAAGGCTCTTAGCACAAGGCTTCCTGTAAACTCCAGGAGGCTTGGGCTACATCAGGAGGGGTGTGGCTTAGTATGCAAAGGAGCTCCTGCTACAAAAAAAACCCCCTGCCCACAATCAAAATGTTGTTCTTGAGAAGACCTTTTTGTCACCATCCTACTGGAGATTATAAACCGGAAGCACGTTTTTCTTGTAAATAGAAGGTACTTTGTTTGTCCATCCCAGCATCTCTAGTAAAACGCTGTCCTCCCTGATGTTTTTTTTAGACTTCTCATCAGTTTCTTTTAGACTTCTCATCAGTTTCCACCAATTCCAGCTTCTTCTGCTCCACAATGCGTACGTGACTGGGCCTCCTACAAGGGTGCTTATTTAAACTAATTAATTTCTAACACTTCTATCCTGCCACCCGGTCTAAAAAAAGTTTTCAAGGTGACCTCCAGGACTCTAGCCTTTCTCCTCAGCCACTTGGATTTCTTTTCATCCAAAGCACCCTCCCTTGAGATCTAATGTCCTGTACCAGAATTCCTTGAAGCATTGTCTTTTACCAAATAAGAGAGAAAATGACAATCCAAAACCAAGGCCCATCGATTCAAGAAAACGAGTCGCACTGTCTCTCTCTGCCTCCAGGCTCTCTTCTAGCCATTCTGTCTTGAAGGAACCTGTAAAATAAGAAAGTTGGGGATGTTACAGTCTTTCAGGAGAGCCAGTTTGGTGTAGTAGTTAAGTGTGCGGACTCTTATCTGGGAGAACTGGGTTTGATTCCCCACTCCTCCACTTGCAGCTGCCAGAATGGCCTTGGGTCAGCCATAGCTCTCGTAGGAGTTGTCCTTGAAAGGGCAGCTTCTGGGAGAGCCCTCTCAGCCCCACCCACCTCACAGGGTGTCTGTTGTGGGGGGAGAAGATATAGGAGATTGTAAGCCGTTCTGATTCAGAGAGAAGGGCGGAGCATAAACCTGCAGTCTTCTTCTTCCAAACCAATTGTAATTGCTTCAGTCTGTTTTCTCCACCAAACAAACAATGGGAGGTTTCAAGTCTGGGTCATGAAACCAGGTTTGGTTGACTTGGTGAGGGGACCACAAATTGGACACTTGGGTTTCAATGCAGGGAGATGGTCTTCTGTGCATGTGACACCTTCAGCCGGAGAGGGTATAATCACATCCTGGGACAAACTTGGAGTGGAAACTAAACAAGCAACACAAAGGTTAGCTCAAGTCATAGAGCCCATCCGGGTGACCAAACTACCTCAGGATACCTTGAACATCCGTATCATCCTCCCGGGTAGAAAAGTCAAGCTTCCCCCCCTTCTTAGGCCATCCAATTGTAGAAATTGTAGAGTTACAGGACAGGAGATCTGGGGCTCTCTAACCAAGGGCACAATTGGGGGTGGGAGGGGAAGGGGCTTTAGCCCCGCCCCATGTTTCAGAGCACACATGATTCTTTCTCATAAGAATCGAAATCTGTCCTCCTTGTACAGTGTAAAAAAAAAAGTCAAAAGACAACCGTATTCTTTAAATACATCGCTTTTTAAAAAAGCAGTGTTGCGCTGAACATACCCAAGCTCTCCCCTTCGAATGTTTGCTGTGAATCCCTTCACAGCGAACTTCCATTCCCAAACTGTCCCTGTCTTTCACAGAGAGATCATCTCTCAGCCGTCACTAAACTAAAAATTCCAGGATTCTTGGAGTGGGGGCAGCAGGCGGCGGCAGTGGTGAGACCACAACAGTTAAACTGGTCTTAGAAGACAGGATCTGTGAGATAGATCCGCCCTGAAGCAGTGCAGGGAAGAGAATGCATCTCAGCAGCATCTCTGCTTGGCATGCAGAAGGTCCCGGGTTCAATCCCCGGCGTTTCCAGCCCAGAGGATTTCAGACCTCAAGAGTTTCTAAGGACCCATTTCTTCCTGAGACGCAGAAGAGCTGTGCCACATTGCATGCCGAAAGTCCGGAGTTCACTCCCTGACATTTCTGGTACCTCCTGATACACCGAAGTGCTGCGCCACTTGTGTGCAGAAATTATTGAACCAGACAGACCAGCAGTCCAATTCCATCAAAAGCAAGTTCAGAAGGCATCGTCCCCTTAAACTTTTTTGCCCACCCCCCAGTTGGTCCCATCTTCCAAAAAAGCCCCAATCCCTGTACCTCCACTGCACGCAGAACGGTCGCATAGAACGACCACAGATCTTTCCAGTAGAAGAGGTGCATTTCCACCACACCACCCTCCTGGCCATAACGCTCTGGCCCATTTTTGTTGGCATTTGAAGCACAAGAACAACGGTTTGTTTTTTTTAAAAGGTGTTTGAACCTGAAAGTGTATAGGTTACAGTCTGAAGATGGGTCACTGCCAGGAATCTCCATGGGTCTGAGCCGTGGGGTAGGGAGAATTCCAGCACGCGTGGCCAGAAAGTTTCTCTCTTTTCAGATGTAGTGGTACCATCTTTCCTTAAGAGGTGTAAAATCAACTTTGTGCACTTTTCCTACTTAACAGTATTGGGTTCTCTTTTTGGATTTTTTTTTGGGGCGGGGGAAGGTCATGGTTTACGTGCTGTCATTTTTTTTTTGTTTAAAAAAAGGTGACCTTGTTATGTATTTAATTTATTGTTGAGAAAGCCCTCGAGGCCTCCTGTAATTATTATTATTATTATTTTCATTCATTACAGTTTGGCTGTATTTAATGTTGGGATTCTCTCTTCTGTCCCCCCCCCCCTTTTGTACAGTTGCTCGGGCATGTATTTTTCTTTTCTTTTTTTTTTTTACAAAAAACAACAGACCTGCCAATCTTTCCCTCCGCTTCCTTCCCACTCCTTGATTTTTCAGCACATAGATCACAGGTTGCCAGGTGCACGTCAATTCAAACGGCACTTTTTTCTCAAAAGCCTCCCCCCCCCCCTCCTCGGCCATTTCAGAAGCAAAAGCTTCTCTTAAAAAAAAAACCTTTTTCTCGGGGTGCCAACTGCATTTCCAATAGGTCCCTCTATCGGCTGACACTGAACAAGGCAGACGGGGTGCGTGCGCTGGGTGTCGAGAGGGGAGTTTGGGGAAACTTGTATATAATTTCAGGTTTGTTTGCGGCAAAGATTTTGGTGTAATATGACATGGTTTCGGTTGGTTCCTTTTTCCTTTTCTTCCCCCCCCCCCTTGCCTCTCTTTCAATATGGATGTATTTTTTTTTCCTTGTGTGGTGTACAATCCTCTTTGAAATATCTCATGCCAAACAGTCTTGCTTTCTGCTCTCCTTTATTTCCCCCTGGAGTGGAGGGAGGGTTCCATTGCAAAAAGCTGGCTCGTGCACGGGATTACGGATTTGGCTGGGACTGCAGGTTTGCCTTTGCGAAGAAAGCGGCACCCAAACCTATCATTTCCCCTTACAATTAAGTCCCCAAACAGCAGTGATCCCATATATCCTCCTGGGCTTGCTGTCACACAGCACAAGAGACATAACAGAGCAGCGCAACAAAGCCAACCTCCAGGGGAGGCAAGGAGAGACGCTAAGCCTCCATGCTAGGGTTGCCAAGTCCAATTCAAGAAATATCTGGGGACTTTGGGGGTGGAGCCAGGAGACTTTGGGGGTGGAGCCAGGAGACATTAGGGGTGGAGCCAAGATCAAGGCAGTGACAAGCATCATTGAACTCCAAGAGAGTTCTGGCCATCACATTTAAAGGGACGGCACACCTTTTCAATTCCTTCCTTCCATAGGAAATCATGAAGGATAGGGGCACCTTCTTTTGGGGCTCACAGAATTGGACCCCCTGAAACTTGGAGGGTATTTTGGGGAGAGGCACTAGATGCTATACTGAAAATTTGGTGCCTCTACCCCAAAAATCAGCCCTCCCAGAGCCCCAGATACCCGCAGATCAAATTTCCATGATTTTCTATGGGGATAAATCTCCATAGGGAATAATAGAGTTCCCAGCAGACATTTCCCTCCCCTCCCCCCACTTTCTGATGACCCTGAAGCGGGGGGAGGGCCTCCATACCGGGGGATCCCCTGCTCCCACCTGGGGATTGGCAACCCTACTCCATGCATATTGTCTAGCTACTACTAATAAGAATTTCTTAACCAAGTACATATAGAAATAGAAAAATCTTAAATCTCTGTTATTAAATCACAATATGCATTCATACAAAAATACCAACAGGACAGTACATTTTAAAGGGAAAGCAGCAGTCAATTCTCATACAGTTCATAATTCAACATGTAAGTTCGGTCCCTTTTCTTCCCAGGCTGACTGTTCACTTCTCCCACTTTATGTAGGTATTAAGACAAACTTCAGGACGTAGAAAAATATGCTCCAGTTCGAAAGAAGGTTCTTCAATGTGCTATAATTTCCAATATTCTCTGTGCAGGCTGCGCAAGCTAAACGGGCCTCCTGGGACGTTTAGACCTCGCTTTCACCCAAAAGGGCTTTATCCAAGCTTTAATAAATGTCAGTGCACTTCCAGCGGATCCAATGTTTCCAACTCTTACAGTTCCCATCAAGGTTTCAATTCTTAACGACAACTAAACTCTGGATCACTGTTGAAAAAATTTTTTTTAAGAACATAAGAGAAGCCATGTTGGATCAGGTCAATGGCCCATCCAGTCCAACACTCTGTGTCACATAAGAACATAAGAGAAGCCATGTTAGATAATAATAATATTAATAATAACTTTTATTTCTATCCCGCCCTCCCCGCCTAGGTGGCTCAGGGCGGCTAACAACAATTTACACGTTAACATAAATAATAAAACTTTAAATTTAACAATTAAAATTAAACATATAAAAACCAGTCAGTTAAGTTAAAATACATAATTTACATTACACTATATATATATAAATATATCTGGCAGTAATAAAACTATTATAGCGCTGGTTCTGCCAGTTTAGACAATCTTATATGTCTTTAGATCAGGCCAATAGCCCATCCAGTCCAACACTCTGTGTCACATAAGAACATAAGAGAAGCCATGTTGGATCAGGCCAATGGCCCATCTACTCCCAATACTCTGTGTCACACAGTGGCCAATATATGTGTGTGTGTGTGTGCATACATACATATATACACAAACACACATCTACACACACACACACACACACACACATATTGGCCACTGTGTGACACAGTGACATATATACTGTGGCTAATAGTGATCCAGAGTTTCGTTGTCATTAAGAATTGAAACCTTGATGGGAAATTACCTGGTGTTTTTGTATGAATGCATATTGTGATTTAATAATAGGTATTTCGGATTTTTCTATTTCTATCGTCTGTACTTGATTAAGAAATTCTTATTAGTAGTAGCTAGACAGTATATACGGAGGCTTAGCTTCTCTCCTTGCTGCTTCTATCCGTGGATCTCACTCTAGTTGCCAGCCTCCGGGCACACTCTTCCGAGTGTTCTTTATAGGCCTTACACCACACTGGGTCTCATTGTGGGCCAGTCTGGGGCGTGTATACATGTGACAAAAAATAAAAATGGCCTCCGCTCTCATCCAAAGGCAAATTTGTTTGGGTTTCACCATTGGTTAAGCTGACAATGAACACGTGTGGGGCAGGAGCATTTGTGCAGGGGAGGACGCAGCGCATGTGATATATACGAGGGGGGAAGGAGTTGGTGGGTGGGGGAGAAGCAAGAGCGATTGAAGAAGCACCACACTATTATGTGCTGTTTTCTTAGAAATTGGATGACAGCCTGTCCCCCTCCAGACCTTCTGTGGATGGAAGACTCCATGCACTTTGGAGCGTTTAACATAAAGACTGTGATTCATGATGCTTCCTAGAATCATAGTGTTGGAAGGGGCTATAGAGGCCATCTAGTCCAACCCCCCCCCCCCCCCCCCCGGCTCCATGCAGGATCAGCCTAGAGCATCCCTGACAAGTGTTTGTCCAGCTGCTGCTTCAAGACTGCCAGAAAGGGGGAGCTAACCACCTCCCTAGGCAGCCAATTCCACTGCTCAGCTACTCCTGCCATAATTCCACCACCCCCCGACCATTATTTAGCTGGTACTTTTCTGCCCACAATTTAAACCCATTATTGCAAGGCCTGCCCTCTTCTGGCCAATAGGATCAACTCCGTGCCCTCCTCTAAGTGACCGCTTTTCAAATGCTTCAAGAGAGCAATCATGTCCCCCCCCCTCCCCAGCTCCACCTCCTCTTCTCAGGAAGGATCATTCCCAAATCGGACTTTCCTCCTAGGCAGGGGCGGAATTCTAGCAGGAGCTCCTTTGCATATTAGGCCAGACCCCCCTGATGTAGCCAATCCTCCAAGAGCTTACAAAAAAGAGCCTTGTAAGCTCTTGGAGGATTGGGCTACATCAGGGGGGTGTGTGGCCTAATATGCCAAGGAGCTCCTGCTAGAATCCCACCCCTGTTCCTAGGGCTTGGTCCCCAGACCACTGATCATCTTTGTTGCTCTCCGCAGCTGCTCCATTCTGCCCGCATCCTTTTTCAAAGCGAGGCCTCCAGAACTAGGGATGTGTTCAGACATACTGCTGACCAGGGTTTTTTGTTTTTGTAGCAGGGACTCCTTTGTATATTAGGCCACACCCCCTTGATGTAGCCAGTCCTGGAGCTTACAGTAGGCCCTGTACTAAGAGCCCTGGAAGCTCTTGGAGATTGGCTACATCAGGGGTGTGTGGCCTAATATGCAAAGGAGTTTCTGCTACAAAAAAAAAGCCCAGACCATTGTTTTCCTGCTGGTGCCACCCTCGGACATGGTTCCCACAAATACATTTCCAGGCCAGGCTCACATAGGGGTGTACTTATTCAATCACTAACTATGGACGAGTTGCATAGTTAGGAAGCTCCGGAAGGACACATTAATTCGTCTTGGCTGGAAGTAGGGTTGCCAAGTCCAATTCAAGAAATATCTGGGAACTTTGGGGGCGGAGCCAGGAAACTTTGGGGGGTGGACCGCACACCTTTTAAAATGCCTTCCCGCCACTGGAAATAATGAAGGGTAGGGGCACCTTCTTTCGGGGCTCATAGAATTGAACCCCCTGATCTGATCTTTTTGAAACTTGGAGGGTGTTTGGAGGAGAGGCACCACATGCCATTCTGAAAATTTGGTACCTCTACCTCAAAAAACAGCCCTCCCAGAGTGGATTGATTCCCCATTATTCCCTATGGGAATCGGTCTCCATAGGGAATATGGTGTGCCCGGCAGACGTCCCCCCCCCCTTTCTGATGACCCTGAAGTGGGGGGGAGGACTTCCAAACGAGGGAATCCCCTGCCCCCACCTGGGGATTGGGAACCCTCGTTGGAAGCCAAAGAGCAAAATGGAAAATGTGGAGATCTGGCCTTCACAATCAGAAAGAGAGGCAGGCTGAGAACTGCAGCAAAGCTGTTAATTTCTAGTAAGAGGCCGTTCCCAGGACATCACCAGGGCGCATAAACACACTGCTGCTCTTGTGCATTGAAGAAACCAGGGTAAAACTATGCCTGGGCTTATACCCTTTCTGGCTGCAGTTTCCAAAATGCTGCAGTATCCAAAATTATCCAAAAGCTACTGCACTACCCAAAATTTTCAATAGCTGGCAGCGCACGTGCTTTTGTAACGTAACTAGAGCATGAAAGAACAGGCATACGCCACTGAATCCACATCCTTGTAAAAGTAATGGACACTAAAAAAACAAACAAACAAGGTAGTCCCCTGTGCAAGCAGCAGTCGTTTCCAACTCTGCGGTGACGTTGCATCACGACAGACTTTTTCATAGGGTAGTTTGCCATTGCCTTCCCCAGTCATCTATACTTTCCCCCCAGCAAGCTGGGTACTCATTTTACCAACCTCGGAAGGATGGAAGGCTGAGTCAACCTGGAGCCGGCTACCTGAACCCAGCTTCTTGCCAGGATCGAACTCATGTCACGAGCAGAGAGCTCGGACTGCAGTATTGCAGCTTTACCACTCTGCCCCACGAGGCTCATGGACGCTGCTGAAGTGCATTTGGCACATCCCATTAAAAATAAGCATCTGCCTTTGGATGTGCATCTCACAGAACACAATAGATGTTATGGCATCATTGGGATACATGCTCAGCAGAGCTTTTTTTGTAGCAGGAACTCCTTTGCAAATTAGGCCACACGCCCCTGATGTAGCCAATCCTCCAAGAGCTTACAGTGCTCTTCTTACAGGACCTACTATAAGCTCCAGGAGGATTGGCTACATCAGGGGTGTATGGCCTAATTTGCAAAGGAGTTCCTGCTACAAAAAAAAGCCCTGATACTCAGAGATGCATCCCATGCACACTAACAGACATCATTTTGACGCACATACTGAAGTATATCCCATTAAGGGCTTTCCTACATTCTAATTTTCCTTGCTTGAGCATACCTTGCTTGGTGTGTGTGTGTGTGTGTGGGGGGGGGAGGTCTGTTCCACAAGTGTTTTGCTCCCCCTAGTGGTCGATTCAAGATTACATTCGTTTCTGTCCAACATAAAGATCTTCAGTTCTAATCTGCAGGGAGATATGCTGAACATAAAGCAGTGTAATATAGAATTAGGCACTAGGGGGAACCAAACACATTTGGAACTTGGGGGAGGGGCAGGAACACACAAATGAGGGAAATGAAAATACAGAAAGGCCCTAAGAATAGCGGCAGAATCTGCATGCAGATGCAAAACCTTTTGAAGGGAACCCTTGCTGCTATACCGCTTGCTTGCCATTTAAGAACATGGAAGCTATAATATAGTGGGTTCAATGCATGGAGGAGACGCGGTTGCAGTAATCGTAGCTCTTGATTGAGTTACAGCATGGTAACCAGTAGCTAAAGAAGACTGCCTGACTCGGCCAATGTGGCCAACCCGCGCTAGAACGCCATTGGATCATTTGAAGCAGCAGGGGGCTTCTGATTGGCCAGGGCAGTAGGGGATTTGGAGCCCATTGTTCTAGAGTCCTCAAGCCCGGTCCTCAAGGCTCCAATGAGCCAGGCAGGAACACTGGTGAAGGAGCGTAAGCATGAATCCACATACCCAACAGCAGCCATCTGCATCTGGGTGTACGCAGGACTTGTGCTGTCCTAAAAGCAAAGATTGGGGAAGGCAATGGCAAACCACCCCGTAAAAGTCTATCGAGAAAACGTCCTGATGTAACGTCACCCCAAGGGTCGGAAACGACCCGCTGCTTGCACAGGGGACGACCTTTCTTTTTAAAAGCAAAGATGTTGGAAACATTCCCTGCAGCTGCAGCTCAGAAACCACAAAAGGGGGGGGGGGAGCAACCTGGAAACCAGGGGCCAGGTTCTGTACAACTCTCCTCATCGGGGGTGGAATTCTAGCAGGAGCTCCTTTTCATATTAGGCCACACACCCCTGCTGTAGCCAATCCTCCTGGAGCTTACAAAGAAGAGCCTTGTAAGCTCCAGGAGGATTGGCTACATCAGGGGTGTGCGGCCTAATACGCAAAGGAGCTCCTGCTAGAATCCCACCCCTGCTCCTCATGTTTGAAAAACCCTCTGAACGCAGCTGCTTGGATGTTGGGGAGGAAGGCTAAAGCCTGGCCTTCTCCAGAATATACTGGCTTTCTAAATGCAGGGTTGTTTTGTGGTGGAGGAAGGTTAACCCTGAGATTGCCCACTTGTATGTGGTACAGTCCAGCAACAAGGTTGCCATGTGATAGGCCTTTTGTTTGGGCTACGATTTCGCGACATCCTCACCAGGGGTGGAATTCTAACAGGAGCTCCTTTGCATATTAGGCCACACCCCCTGATGTAGCCAATCCTCCAAAAGCTTACCAAAAAGAGCCTCATAAATCAATGGAGTCTGAAACAAGGGACATTCAAGCCCAATAGGATATCAGTGAAATTTCAGTGCACAAGCTGACCCCATTTGACAGCTGATAGCCTTCAGGCCCCATAGGAGAGCACCTTCAGGGAGGGCTGGAATATTTCTGACCGTCCTCCATAGCTTAGGTGGCTGATTCTCTTTCTCACCTCTCCCTCCATTTCCCAAAGAGTACGTGTCATCCATTTATGTTGTCATGTCGGGCCTCTTCTCCTGAGATTTATAGTGGCAGCATGAGAACATATAATTCTAAGCAAAGGGCAGACATCTCTACGCCTGCTGTCTGGGGCTCTCTCACTTCCTATCAAAACAGCACTGGAGAAAGAGGGTCCTTTTCACCGTGTCTCAGAGCTGAGCTATGTGGTCGGCAAAAAAAAAATCCCATGGTGCGATCTGCCTTGAATCCTGCCGCTTCAGAAGGCAAATGGGAGAGCTCAGTTTTCCATTCTTCCCTGTATGTATAACCTCTCTCTCTTGAGCTAGTTGCCCTACATGCAGGGAGCTATCTGAAAAATCTCCCTCTCTCTCTCTCTCTCTGGGCACACCTCTTTGCATACAGAAAACCAGCATGTCAGGAACCAAGGTCCTAGCCTAGCCCTCTCCCAGATGAGCTAATGTTCATCTCTCCCTCTCCCTCCCTCCCTCTCTCTGTATAGATATTTGGCCCGATTCTGCACTTAGCACTTTCTTCCCTTCTGTGGGGGGGCTCCTCAACATGGCTCTTTTTTTTTGGATCCCGCACTGCCATCTGCTGTGTGTTCCCTGCTTGCTCCTTGCCCCCCTCAAACTCGAGAGTCGAGAGTGAAACCAGCAAGACCAATTTCGCACTAGGCCTTTAATCCTGCTTTAGCCCTGTCTCCAAACTGACATTCTACACTAGAATCAGAGAAACCGACTCTGTAACAGTTTTCGCACACTGCTCACCTCGGAGTCACGTCCCTCTTGACTGCGCAGCGTCTGGTCGGATTTCCCAGCATCTGCTCCAGAGCAGCAGGAAGAGCCGTGGTTTCTCCGTTGCAAACTGAGACTGGGTTTTAGCGATTTCCGTTTGCGACGCAGAAGTTGCGGCTCTTCCTGCTGCTTCGGCGCAGATGGTGGGAAATCCGACCAGACGCTGCGCGGTGAAGAGGGACGTGACTCCGAGGTGAGCTGTGTGCGAAAAAGGTTTATGATTCTATGATTTTAGTGTAGAATGTCAGCTCGTGGACAGGGCTAAGCCAGGATTAAAGGTCCAGTGCGAATTTGGGCCAGGACAAAGGCTAGTGTGGAATTGGTCATTGTGAGTGTGTGTTTGTGTGTGTTGATAACCCCTTGCATGCATATCAGGAAGAAATCAGGAAGACTAGGCCTAGTCCACTCCCTGGTGGGTTAGTTTTCTGCTTGCAAGGAAGAGATTACATGGGGGAAACATTCCAACTAGGAGTTCCCTCCACCTGCCTTTTGAAGTTCAAGGACTCTTCCACATTGTCATTTTTTCCCTCTTGCCAAACGCATAGATCAACTCGAAGCCACTAACGCATTATGTAAATTCAGGGGGAAATTGGGGGAGTCAGATGGGAAGACTGCTGCCACATCGGGGACCGATGGCTGTCTGTAAATACATTCCAACTAATTAACTCCTCTTCTGTCACGTTCTGCCTGCTTTCAGTACAATCTTTGTAACACTATTTTTTTAAAAAACCAACTTTCTCTTTCTTGTTCATTCCACTTTTGCCTGTTCAATCTTTACTGAGTGTACCTTTGGAGCCGAAAACTGTACATTCTTATCTTTGTATGATTTTACAAAAAAACAAAACAAAGAAGAAACTTATCAGTCTGCGCATACACACACACACAGAGAAAAACCTACTCAACGGTTTCTGCTGCTCTGATGTCTTACTGCCCACCCCTTTCCCCCCTTCCTACTATTGTCTCTTGAAACACCGTTAATAAAAATCTAGATGAAACTTGTCTGTCTGTCTCTTTCTCCTTTGCCTCTTACTATATATGTCTCTTGTTTTTCTGTGTTAACTCTACCAGCTGATACCTTCCAACCAGTGTTCCTTCTAAGCTGAGTTAGTGTGAGCAAGCTCACCGTTTTTTAGCCTCCGGCTCACCCGTTTTTGTCTTCGCTCAGGAGTAATTACCCTGGAGCAAACGAATTGATGTAGTCCCTCACCATTTTAATGCCATATAAATATAGATCCAGCTGGGCAGCCATGTTAGGGTTGCCAAGTCCAATTCAAGAAATATCTGGGGACTTTGGGGGTGGAGCCAGGAGACTTTGGGGGTGGAGCCAGGAGACATTAGGGTTGGAGCCAAGATCGAGGCTGTGACAAGCATAATTGAACTCCAAAGAGAGTTCTGGCCATCACATTTAAAGGGACGGCACACCTTTTCAATTCCTTCCTTCCATAGGAAATAATGAAGGATAGGGGCACCTTCTTTTTGGGCTCATAGAATTGGACCCCCTGGTCCAATCTTTTTGAAACTTGGTGGGTATTTTGGGGATAGGCACTAGATGTTATACTGAAAATTTGGTGCCTCTACCCAAAATAACAGCTCCCCAGATACCCGTGGATCAATTCTCCATGATTTTCTATGGGAATCAATCTCCCTAGGGAATAACAGAGTTCCCAGCAGACATTTCCCTCCCCTCCCCCTGCTTTCTGCCGACCCTGAAGCGGGGGGAGGGCCTCCATACTGGGGGATCCCCTGCCCCCACCTGGGGATTGGCAACCCTAAGCCATGTTGATCTGGAGCAATAGAACAAAGCACCTTGAAGACCAACAGAATTTTATTCAGAATGTAAGCTCTCCTAGGAATGCATACTGAAATGTTCTTTCAATTTGTTAATTTCACTATTTTGCTATTGGATTCTAACTTCGTACCACTTTGGATTCTTAACCCCTGCCGGCCAGCTGTAAGTAGCTTTGCTCACTGTGCCCCATTCCTGTTCTGAAGAAGCGTGCGTGCATACGAAAATATACATCCTGAATAAAACTTTGTTGGTATTAAAGGTGCTCCCAGATTCCTATTTTATTCTATTGCTTCAGGCTAGGGTTGCCAAGTCCAACTCAAGAGATATCTGGGGACTTTGGGGGTGGAGCCAGGAGACTTTGGGGGTGGAGCCAGGAGACATTAGGGGTGGAGCCAAGATCAAGGCTGTGACAAGCATCATTGAACTCCAAAGGGAGTTCTGGCCATCACATTTAAAGGGACGGCACACCTTTTCAATTCCTTCCTTCCATAGGAAATAATGAAGGATAGAGGGCACCTTCTTTTTGGGGCTCATAGAATTGGACCCCCTGGTCCAATCTTTTTGAAGCTTGGGGGGTATGTTTGGGAGAGGCACTAAATGCTATACTGAAAATTTGGTGCTTCTACCTCAAAAAACAGCCCCCCCCAGAGCCCCAGATACCCGCAGATCAATTCTCCATGATTTTCTATGGGAATAAATCTCCATAGGGAATAACAGAGTTCCCAGCAGACATTTCCACCCTCCCCCCGCTTTCTGACGACCCTAAAGCAGGGGGAGGGTCTCCAAACCGGGGGATCCCCTGCCCCCACCTGGGGATTGGCAACCCTACTTCAGGCCGGCATGGCTGCCCGCCTCCTACTTTAATGTCAGTGGCTCCCCAAATAGAATTTTCGCTCGCAAGACTCCACAGCTTCGAGGGAGCATGTTGTAGTCAGATGTAATGACCCGCTTTTAACCCCACTATTCCCAGCGCGGTGCCCCAGACCCCGAAATGATTGAAGGGCCTTCCTTACCTCTCACCTGCTGTGTCTGTTTGCTCTGTAACAATCTGTCCTACGCAGCTGGGAAAGCCCGGGAGGGGTTTGCAGTGCAGCGAAGGGTGGGTTAGACGCTGGTAGAAATAAATAAATAAATAAATGGGGAAGCTGTGCTCGAAAGCACAAAATTGTCCTGTGTCACCACATTGAGGACCCCTGGAATAAGGCATTTGTCAAGGGCTAAATGTTTGTTGTGGCAGTCTTTGTGGACTCCCATTGTCAGAAAGGGGTGCGTCATTTTTTGAACATATGAAGCTGCCTTATACCGAATCAGACCTTTGGTCCATCAAAGTCAGTATTGTCTTCTCAGACTGGCAGCGGCTCTCCAGGGTCTCAAGCTGAGGTTTTTCACGCCTATTTGCCTGGACCCTTTTTTAGTTGGAGATGCCGGGGATTGAACCTGGGACCTTCTGCTTCCCAAGCAGATGCTCTACCACTGAGCCACCGTCCCTCCTCGTTTTAAAAAGAGAGAGCCAGTTTGGTGTCGTGGTTAAGAGCGGCAGACTCTAATCAGGGAGAACCGGGCTTGAGTCCCCAGTCCTCCTCCACATGCAGCCAGCTGGGTGACTTTGGGCCAGTCACAGTCCTCTGAGAGCTCTCTCAGCCCCGCCTACCTCAAAGGGTGTCTGGAAGGAAGGGAACGAGAGGAAGGGAACGAGGTTATAAGCCACTCAGAGACTCCTTTGGGTAGTCCTCTTTGTCGGAAGACTTCAGGTGGTGCGCGTAAATTCCCAGCCGTTCCATCCTGCCATTGCCTAGAAACTGCTGCAAAGTTGCTGGGTTGTGAACGCTTGGACAGTGCAGCAAGAAAACAAGGCCCACGCCAAGCATGGAGAAGAAACCAGGCGATAATTGGCACCGTAGGATGATTAATTTTAATCCCCCTACCCATTTTGCATAGACTTCATCAGGGGGAATCTGTTAAATATCAGAGTCCAATTTGACAGATGTCTCCGATGAAGTCTTATGTGAATCACCCGGGGGACCTCAGTGAATTCAAATTAATTTCCTCACTGTGCCAGTAGTCCCCTGGGTTTCGCTCCATTTCCACCATACCTTGAGACTACTGATTTCCTCTGGACAGAACATTTAGTGGCTGCCCCTCGAAAACAGGGCACATGCCCCAGCCTCGAGATGTAAATGAAGGACACATCCCACCTCCGAGATGGTTTGTTGCATTTCTTTATTTAAAATATTTCTATCCCACCTTATTTCTTTTCACGCCCCCCGTGTGAAATATCCTTGCTTGTTTAAGAGACAAGGGCGTGCTGATCTGCAAAAGGCAAAGTCACGGGGGATTCAGTTTAGGCCTCAGCTGAACAGGGTTTCCAACCTCCAAGTGGTAGAAACTGTATAAAAGTAACAACTGTTGATCCAAGCCTTGGCTTGCCACGCTATGTTTTGAAACAAAAAAAATTATTATCGATATTATTGACAGAAAAACACGACATGCTGGCTGGGGCTGATGGGAGTTGTAGGCAAAAAACGTCTGGAGAGCTACCGTGGGCCACCCCTGCAATAGAGGGTTGATGTTACAGCAACAGCAGCACCAACGGACGGCCTAGGGAACTCTCCATTTCATTCGCCTTCTTCAGGCTGCAGTACACTAGGTAAAGCCTTGAATTCAGTAATGGAATGCCCAGTATTGAATACAACAATTGTAAAAGCTGGAAAGCGCCTAAATATAAATGTGAAGGAAATACTGGGCATTCCATTATTGAACTCAAGGCTTTACCTAGTGCACTGCAGCCTGAAGAAGGCGAATGAAATGGAGAGTTCCCTAGGCCATCCGTTGCTGTAACATCAACCTTCTATTGTAAGTTTGCCAATGTTGTTCAAATCTGGCATCTAGCGTGTCGTGTTTTTCTGTCAATAATATTGATACTAAATTGTTTGATGCACAATAGAGAGTAGCAAGCCAAGACCTGGATCACCGGTTCTTACTTTTATACAGTTTTTTTTTCCCTTTTGCTACAATATCGCTTTTCTGTATAGCCATCTCTTTCTGTATAACCTCTTAAGTGCTGGCTGGAGTCTCCTGCTATTACCACTAACCTCCAGCGACAGAGATCAGTTCCCCTGGAGAAAATGGCCGCTTTGGAGGGTGGAGCCTATGGCTTTATCACCCGTGGAAGTCCCTCCCCTCCTCACACCCTGCCCTCCCCAAGCTCCACCCCCCCCCCCCCCAAATCTCCAGGTATTTCCCAACTCTGAGCTGGAAACCCAACAGCTGAACAAGATATGCAACCAATGTCAACAAGATGATTGAGTGATGATTTGATTTGTTGGATTTCTACCCTGCCCTTCCTGCAGGCAGGCTCAGGGCAGTTACAACATATAAAAACACATTTACGAATAAACAATACAATCAATTCTGCACTCTAAAACCATTGCCCTTAAAGCAAGATGATGTTCTGAAACAATCATTTAGAGCAGGGGTGTCGAACATGCAGCCTGGGGGCCAAATCAGGCCCCCCCCCTGGAGGGCTCCTATCAGGCCCCCAAGCAACTGGCTGTTATCTGCTTCCTTCTCCCTCTCTCTTGCTTCCTTCTGCATAACTATTTGCTTTGCAAGACTTGTTTAATCGCACAGGAACTACAGAACAAAACCTTAGTTTTCTCCACCGGCTGAGGCTCCTCCCTTGGGGAGGAAGGGGGGAGGCAGACCTTGCTTTGCCAGGCTCTCTCAATCGCACAGCAGAGCTACTGAGCCAAGCCTCTCTTCCTTCTGTTGGCTGAGGCTCCTCCCTCTCCCCTGGGGATGGAAGGAAAGAGCCAGAGCTTCCTTTGCCCAGTTCCCTGGATCCCCTGGGAGAGCTACAAAGAAAGCACCTTTAAGACCAATGAGTGCTAATGTTTTAAGCATGTTTTAAGGTTGTTTTTTTTTTTTTAAAAAAAAAACCTTTTAATTTTGTTTGTGTCCTTTATAAATTTTATTACCGTTTTTGCACACAGCTCACCTCGCAGTCACAATCCTGTTTCCTCCGCAGCATCTGTCGGATTTCCCACCATCTGCGCTGGAGTTACAGGAAGTGCCGTGGCTTTTGCGTAGCAAGCGTAAACTGGGTTTTAGCGGTTTATGTTTGCTATGCAAAAGCTGTGGCACTTCCTGTAACTTCAGCGCAGATGGTGGGAAATCTGACCAGACACTGCGGAGGGAACAGGATTGTGACTGCGAGGTGAGCTGTGTGCGAAAACGGTATATGGCTCTGCTACCTAATCTTAAATAGGTATACACATGACCCAGTCTGACATGACTTTTTGGGGGGACATGGTCCAACCCGGCCCAATATGGCCCAGCCCGACAAGGTCTCATTTATGTCAGATTTGGCCCTCATAACAAATGAGTTTGACACCCCTGATTTAGAACGTCCCAGCACAACATGACAACAAAAAGCAGAGGTCAGTTCCAGTGGTGCAAGACCACCAGGTTGTGTGAGTGAGCTTTTTCTAAGGGACCAAACACAAGAGGCCACATCAATGTGCTGTGTGTGTCCTTCAAGTAAGGTGGCCAACCCCCAGGTGCTGGCTGGAGATCTCCTGGGATTACAGTTGACCTCCAGGCAACAGGGATCAGTTCCCCTGGAGAAAATGGCTGCTTTGGTTGCCACCTTCCTTGGTTTCCACCCCCAAAATCTCTGAGTATTCCTCAACCCCAAGCTGGCTACCCTATTACAAAAGGGAAAATTTAATTCATGGAGATTATTCACCAAAACACCCTAAATTCACCAAAACACCAACAAAAGCTCAGCTCTCTGATCCTCATGAAATGTATATATGTTTGAAAGGTGGTAGAACTGCTAGAAATCCTCTCCTTCCCCCCCCCCCCCCCTTGGGTTCAAACCCCTCTACCTTAAAGTTTAGCTGTACACAATAATGGCCAGAAAGATTTTTTTTGAAGGGGGGGAATGATTTTTATTTTAATTTTTTAATACACAAAGAAGCAAACGTGCAGCTTGAAAGCTATCAACAAAAATATAATAAAACTCATTCACATACATATAGGCACAGTTAAACTCAATATTATCATTTTACGTTTAGGTATCTGAACAGCTCATAATGGTTAAATGTATGTCATTTCCCTAAGGTTGCTAGGTCTGGGTTGGAAACTACCTGAGGACTTTGGTGGGTGGATCTGGGAGAGGGCGGGGTTTGGGGAGGGGAGGGGCCTCAGCATGGTGCAACGCCATAGAGTCCGCCCTCCCAAGCAGCCATTTTCTCCAGGGGAGCTGATCTCTGCCAGCTGAAGATCAGTTGTCAAAGCAGGAGATCTCCAGGCCCCACCTGGAGGCTGGCAACCCTGCATTTGCCTATATAAAGTATTTATTTATTTATTTGGTCGATTTATATTCCGCCCTTTCCCATACGGAATGACATTATTTTCCGAGAGGTATTCTAAAATTGCTACAAATTTCAATTCATATGACCGATAACGGTACTTTAAAGGATGCTTTAAAAAAAAAAAAAAACCAGCTAAGACCAGACTTCCAATTTTGCATTTGTGCTGAATCCCAAAACACAGTGCAGACTGAAGTAGGATGACACACATTAGCAGGGTGTGAAATAAGAACAGCGTATGCTACTTGGAGGCAGACTGCCTTTGAAGATGGAGCGTTTATTTAGCCATCAAGATTAACAGCTGTGGGTAGACTACTGTGAATTTGTCTAGTCTTGAAAACCATCTGAACTAGACAACCATCGACACACTTTGTTGCAGTCTACTTCGTCATTATTTGCAGGAGACATATTTGTATTTTAAGGAAGTTGCTGAATGCCCTAGGTTCGATTTGAGCCCTTTTCCCGTGCTAGCTTTGTATACAAAAGCCAGCGTAGTGTAACGGTTAAGAGCAGCAGGACTCTAATCTGGAGAACTGAGTTCGATTCCCCACTCCTCCAACATGAAGCCCGCTTGGGGGCTGCCACAAAATGGCTGCTGCAGGAGGCGGAGCCAGCCACAAAATGGCTGCCACAGCTTGGTTTCGATCACACAGCAAAGATCCTCGTGCTCTGGTGGCAGCTGCTGCCAAAGCAACGCTTTGAAAAATCGGCAGAGTCAATCAAATGTCCAGTGGCCAATCAGAAGCCTTGCTGTGCAAAAGCCCGGCTTATTTTTAAAAAACCCTTGACGTGCTCCAAACACCATGGCAATGCCCCCTGCTTTGATCCTTTTGGCCATGCATCCCAGCTTGTTACTGAATCTGAGCAAAAGTAAGATTGCTTCTCTGGTGAAAGATCTCTGGAATGTTGAGAGCTTTTAAAAACTGAGGTTGTTAATATCTCGGTATTAGAGACAGAAAAACATACTACATGTGCTCAGAGTTACATAGCCTTTAATTTTTTAAAAAATATATATTTTTAACTGAGCTAAAGACTCAGTTGGTGGAGCTTAGATGAATGGATCAAATCGATCTGTAGCTTTCGTCTCATAGAATCAATAACATTTTGATCGGGAAGGTTCTGTGATCAATTTTTAAAAGTTAATTTCTTTAATATAAGAAGTTCTAAAAATGGCTGCCATCAGAGGTATTTTACCTTCTCTCATGCGTAGGAGAGGATCTTAGAAGGGCTATTCCTTTGTCTTAGAAAAGATCGTTTCCTTTTTCTCTCTCTCACGTTTGAAGGAGTTTTAGGAGACATTCCTTCATCTTAGGGTTGTTATGCCAGCCTCCAGGTGGGACCTGAGAATCCCCTGGAATCACAGCTCATCTCCAGACTATGGAGATCAGTCCCCCTGGAGAAAATGGAGGCTCTGGAAGGTGGACTCGATGACACTGTATCCCACTGAGGTCCCTGTGCTCCCCAGACACCATTCCCAAATCTCTAGGCGTCCCCCAGCCTGGATCTGGCAACCCCCACATTCCCCGCCAGTGTGGAGTTGGCAATCCTATAGAAGAATCGTTCTGTCTTACTCACACAAAGAAGGGATTTCCAGAGGCTAGCTATGTCAATCGACGGTAGATCAGCTAACCTCAAGTCCACTAGCATCTTAAGAGACCAACAAGATTGGGAAGCATAACCTTTCAAGAGTCAAAATTCCCTTCATCAGATCCTGGAAGAGGTGCTCCAACATCTTAGAAGAGGCGTCCCCCCTTCTGTCCCAATTAGGAGGGAATACCTCTTCTTAGCTAGTTTCAGCCACAACACAGTCCACCTGGCAATCACCTCTCGTCTTTCTTCCACAGGAGATGCCACCTATCTCGACATCTTCCGGGAGTTTTCTCACATGGCGTCAAACAATCCAGAAAAACTCAATCGCCGTAGCCTCCACTTCAGTCACTCCTACCGATAGTTGCCGCCACCGCTGGCACGGTCCCTTTGTCTCTCGAGGGCAGAGCCTTTGAACTCTGGGTCAATACCACATGGCTCACAGGAAGGTGAAGACTGAACTTCTTGAAACCAGACTGGTCAAGATGGGGACGACACGGCCGAGATCGGCTACAATTTCGACACCGTTCCTTCAGGACCGGATCTACATGTTTTTGAGGGGGGACAAAATTAAAAAATGGTGCCCCCTTATGGGCCATTCTGTCTTATGGCCCCATAGAATACAATGGACTCCATACCCAATTTGGTGCCCCCCCTCCATCGGCGCCCAGGGCAAGCACCCCCCTCTGCCCTCCCCCTCAGATCCGGCCCTGCATTCCTTACCAAAACCAAATGGCCATTTCCCTGCTCCTGCAAAAAGTCTGCCGATAGGCTGGCCCAATCTCGGGAATAAGTCCACCCAACCTTGCCATTGTTTTTTGCAAGCCGCTCGTAACCAGTTGTGACCTGAACATAACTTATACATGGGTGAGGCAGGCAATGGCAAACCGCCACTGAACTTCTGTTGTCTTGAAAGCCCTACGAGGTTGCTATAAGTCAGCTGTGATTTGGTGCCCAAAAAAATTTATATGTTTTTGTGGGGGTTTGCCGCAGAGAAGTGCAGATTCCTAGAGTGCTGGGGTATCATTTCTGGGCTCAAACCGGAAATGACGTCACAACATTACATGTCATCAGCACTCCCCACCCTGCCTCTTATTCTCACTGCAGCAAAGAGGCCCGGCAAATCCTGAAGCCCAAAAGCAAGCCTTTGCCAACCACCCTCAGGAGAATGGCAATCCTAATTTGAACCCGTGTCTCCTCAGTCCCACACTACCCTATTAACTTCCTCTGGTCACCTAAGGACAATTCAGGCAACCGGCTGTATCTCTGTGAGCTGGTGAAATGCGGCATCTTTGGTGTTATGAAGGACCCACAGGGAAGGGTTTGGGGGCTAAGAGATTTGAGCCTACGTCACTGGAGGAGCAGCTAAACCATCTACTTTGATCTAAATCCCACCCCCCCTGCAACAATGAAGCCCCCATGTGCTTTGCTGGCCACAGCATGTGGGGAAAGAGCTCACCCTTAGAATCATAGAATCATAGAGTTGAAGGGGCCTCCAGGGTCATCTAGTCCTACCCCCTGCACAATGTGGGAAATTCACAAATACCACCCCCTAAATTCACAGGATCCTCATTGCTGTCAGAGGGCCATCTAGCCTCTGTTTAAAAACCTCCAAGGAAGGAGAGCCCACCACTTCCTGAGGAAGCCTGTTCCACCGAGGAACTGCTCTAACGGTCTGGAAGTTCTTCCGAATGTTGAGCCGGAAACTCTTTTGATTTAATTTCAACCCAGTCCTCCCTCCCCCATCAATATCTTGTCTGAATATAGCCCGAGAACAGGGCTTTTTTGGTAGCAGGAACTTCTTTGCACATTAGGCCACACCCCCTGATGTAGCCAATCCTCCTGGAGCTTACAGGGCTCTTCTTACAGGGCCTACTGGAAGCTCCAGGAGGATTGGCTATATCAGGGGTGTGTGGCCTAATATGCAAAGGAGTTCCTGCTACAAAAAAAGCCCTGACTGAGAGATTTGCTGGTCTACAGTGAGGAAGAAATGAGGGGGGGGGGGCGTGGCATGTTGAGGTGGGAGAATCGGGTGTATCACTGGGGGGGGGGAGGGGAGGATTTGCATTCTTGCTTTCACCCATGCGAAATGATGCCGTTTCAATCTGTTTCGCTGACGGTTTGACAGTAGATTTTACACGGCGGCTGAGTGCCTTGTCTCTCCCTGCTATTTCAAAGTTACAAAATGGACTTTTGGGAGAGCTTCTGAAGATACAGACCCTGGCACAACAGCCTTGTGTCAGCCATGTATAAAATCTTTTGTTTATATTCCAAAATGTAATATATCGCTGAGCAAAAGAAATGTATTTTAAAAAATGCTGCGGAAGATGGGAGTGGGAGGCCTCGAGGGTGAGAACGTTATTAACAAGATTATAAATAAAGAGGGCAAAGGATCCCCCCAGCCCTCTTTCAGTACCTCAGGCACTGTTTCATCATAATTTTTTGGCCTAGACCTCTTCAGATCAGGAGAGAGAAGTTCTGTCTTCGGAGTTTTACGGGCTGAAATTTATTGAGCACAAATTCATGATTCTGAGGCCAGGAGACAATTAGATCAGCCTCCCCTCAAAAAAAGTGGGGGATCTCCTGATGGCATCTGGGTTTTTTCTGTGCCACTGTGTGACACAGAGTGTTGGACTGGATGGACCATTGGCCTGATCCAACATGACTTCTCTTAAAGCAAAACAGAGGACTAAAATCCTGCATTTGTAATTCCCACTATAGATTTAGCATTCACACATTATCAAAAACATTTCTGTAACTCATATTTCTTTCATAGTTTACAGTCCAAGGAAATTATCCTCGCCAGTTTCATATTTAACGGGATAGTCCCTTTAAGTTACAAACTGAGGGTGAGAAATTCTTAAAAAACACTTTAAAATAGTCATTGAGGATTACGTTTACCAGTTTTTCTAGTTTAGCCTTATATAAGCTGGAATTTCCCCATATCCTCCAGGTAGTGGTTGAAGATCTCCTGGGATTACAACTGATCCCTAGGCAACAAAGATCAATTCCCCTGGAGAAAATGGGACCGATTTTGCACTCAGCTTACCGCACTGTCACATTCCTCTTCTCCGCGCAACGTCCTTCGGATTTCCCACTATCTGCTCCGGAGCTGCAGGAAACATCGCGGGTTTTATGCAGCAAATGGAAACCACTAAAAACCAGTTTCCATTTGCCCCACGAAAATTGTGATGCTGCAGCTCCGGAGCAGATAGTGGGAAATCTGAAGGACACTGCGTGGAGAAGAGAAACGTGACAGCGAGGTAAGCTGAGTGCGAAATCGGTTTGGCTGTTTTGGATGTGACAAGCATGACTGAACTCTGAAGGGAGTTCATCATATTTAAAGGGACCACATGCCTTTTAAATGCCTTCTCTCCATTAGAAATAATGAAGGATAGGGGCACCTTATTTTGGGGTTCATAGAACTGGTCTCCCTGGTCCAATCTTTTTGAAACTTGGGGGATATTTTTTAGGAGAGTCTCCAGATGCTTTGCTGAAAATGTGGTGGCTCTACCACAACAAAGCCCCCCCCCCCAAGTCCCAGATACCCATGGATAGATTCTCCATTATACCCTATGGGGACCAGTCTTCCTAGGGTATGATGGAGTGCCCAGCAGACATTCAACCCGCACCCTGCTTTCTGATAACCCTGAAGGGAGGGGAGGGCTTCCAAACCAGGGGATCTTCTGCCCCCAACTGAGGATTGGCAACCCCAAGTGGAATTAGGGTAGCCAACTTCCAGGTGAGGGCTTGACATTTCCCAGAATTACAGTTGATTTTCAGACTGCATAGATTGCTTATTATTTCTTTATTTGAAACATTTCTCCCATTACCGCTGGAGAAAATGGCCATTTTGGAAGTTGGACTGTGTGGCATTATACCCTAGCAAGGTCCCTCTCTTCCTTAAACCCCACCCTCCCAGGCTTCTCCCTCAAATTTCCAGGTATTTCTGAACTTGGATTTGGCAATCCGAAGTTCCTGGTAGTTGACTGCGGGCAGGACAGTTGCCGCCCCATTTTATACCAATCAAACTTTCTGGGATATCTTCAAGGACAGGTTAGCTTGACATGTTTTGGTTTCTGTACGTTGCTTTTAAAAAATCTGGGACATTTTGCAATCTTTATATGGGTAATTTATAATAGGACAAATTATGATTTATTTTTATTTTTCCTGCCTGTTCTGACTAAACCATCAGATGTTTCAGGGAAGGGAGAAAGAAAAGTTTGTTAATAAGGTCAAACAAAGGCCTATTTGTAACCGTAACCCTTTTCTTGTGTGAGGTACGCCTCATGGTGAGTTGCAAAATCTCACAGAATGCTGGGAGGCACAGTTGGTTCTTCTGGTCATTTTTGAACCCTCTGAGGTAAAAATTTCCAACTGCCTGATGGCATTCATCCAACCGAGATGTAGACTGAATGGGCTATGGGCACCTTAATTGTTCCAGAATGTTCCAAAGTTTCCTGTTGAGGCACAGATCATGGCATCTGTCTGGGATGGAACGTAAAATTATCTGGTCATGATTGACTTGATTTTTGTGGAATGTTCCAAAATTTCTTCTTGAGGTTAACATTTCTGGCTCTGTAGTGGCATTCATCCACTCCCAAATATTTCCCTTGGAATTCTTTACGTTCTCTGGGACTTCTCTCTATTGACTGTTTTCCCATTGAGCTGATTCTCAATAGCCTGTGCCTCCTAGAACATGCTCAATACCTGGGAGTGGGAAGGAAGTGGCGAGGAGGCAAGGGTGGAGACGCTTTTTCAGCGGGTCGCTCACTGCTGCTGCCCCCAACACTGATCGTGAGTGCATCAGAGGGGCATAAGAGCCCAGCCTTCGGCCGGGGGGTGTCGGCCTTTAAAGTGCCCAGGAATGCAGCACTTCACCGCCCTTTTCTGGCCCTTAAAATTGTGAAGAATGGAGGGAGGAGAATGCACCACATGGGGGGAGGGAACGGCACCATGAGGCGCCATGGGGGGGGGGCGTGAGGCCCTGCATGGCCCAGTTGCTAACAGCTTGTGGCCCAGTACCAGTCCGTAACCCGGGGGTTGGGGATCCTTGGTTTAGTCCATAGACATAATTCTATGTTAAGGATGGGAATGAGTTGCATTTTTGTGGTTCAGTTCATGGCTGAACCATGAGCGTGATGACCAGAATTACCTTTAGAGTTCAATCATGCTTGTCTTACCCCTTGTTCCTGGCTCCACCTCCAAAGTCCCCAGATATTTCTTGAGTCAGACTTGGCAACCCTAGTAATAAGCTGGGCTTTTTTTTTTTTTTTTTTTGGAAAAAGAGGTGCCAAAACTCTTAAGATGGAAATGAAGGAGAAAAACACGGGTGTCCCTCATGAACTTTTAAACATTTTGTTTCCACAAAGAGGTTCTGGAACTCTGTTTCACCATGCTCCCTCAGGGAAACATCCCTGGTAAAAAGCAGCAGGAAGCCTTTTTAAAACAAAGAAATCCGCCCCCACACACAACACACCAAGAAAGCTAAGAAGGTGACCTACAATTGGCTTCATTTGTGATTTAATCCAGGATTCTTTCAAAATCAAGTTGCCACTGGAACACACACACACTAACCAGGTAAGGGTCACACCACTGGTGTATCTAATCCAGCATCCTGTTTCCAACCAGGGTTGCCAGCCTCCAGGTGGGGTCTGGAGATCTCCCACTTTTCCAAATGATCTCCAGCTGGCAGAGATCAGCTCCCCTGGAGAAAATAGACTGATTAAAGCCACCAAGTAATACACCGTCTTTCAGTTTGCAAAAATATATTACAAGGATTGTGTACAACACATAATAAACAATACAATAATGATAGAGGCTGGCGGTGCTAGGGCCTTTTAAAGCAACAGAAACCCCAAGGGGCCAAAATACCCCGTCCCCAAATGAAGAAGGAGGAGATATTGGATTTATATCCCGCCCTCCACTCCGAGGAGTCTCAACGGCTCACAAGCTCCTTTACTTTCGTCCCCCCCCACCACAACAGACACCCTGTGAGGTAGATGAAGACATTGGATTTATATCCCGCCCTCCACTCCGAAGAGTCTCAGAGCGGCTCACAATCTCCTTTATCTTCCTCCCCCACAACAGACACCCTGTGAGGTGGGTGGGGCTGGAGAGGGCTCTCCCAGCAGCTGCCCTTTCAAGGACAACCTCTGCCGGAGCTATGACTGACCCAAGGCCATGCTAGCAGGTGTAAGTGGAGGAGTGAGGAATCAAACCCGGTTCTCCCAGATAAGAGTCCGCACACTTAACCACTACACCAAACTGAATAGATACAAGTCCAAACTTGGAAATAGTCCAACTGAAATTCACAAGGTGGTTGCTCCTGAGGAGTGTAGCTTCAACGCAGCCGCTTTCTTGAAAAGACGTCTCGCTAGATTTTGATGACGTTTCAATTCTTTCTTCAGTTTAATGGCTCAATTATTTAGGAACCCCGTTCTACATTCTCTAATCACAGCATTTCGCTTCTCATTTCAATGTGAACGTCGGGCTCTTTCATTTCAACCCTGGAGAAAGTGGCCGCTTTGAAGGGTTGACTCTACGGCCTTGTACTGAGGCCCCTCCCTTCTCCAAACCCCACCCTATCCCAGATCCACCCCCAAAGTCTCCAGGTATTTCTGACACAGACCTGGCAACCCTGTTTCCAACAGAGGTCTACCAGATGTCTGTGTGAAACCTTCAAGGTGAAGGTCCTGCCAGTTTGTCACAGACAGACTGCCTCTCATCCTGGAGGTTTCATTCCATTCTTAGCTATCCTCGTTAATAGCTCCGGGTACACTTGTCCATCAAGAATTTATCCAAGAGTTTTGAGAGAATCAAACCAAAGAATCTTTTAATCTAACATCCTGTCTAGCCAGCCGGGGTGCCTTTGAGAAGCTCACAAACACACGTAACAGGAAAGCAGCAGGTCTTTCCAGTAACCAGCGCGAGACAGATCTGAATATGGAAGTTCCCATTAGTCACTAAGACTCATTGATTAAAATATTTACTTAGGAATTTTATTTGCCACCTCTCTGGAGATCTGCTTTGGAGGCAACTCAACATAACACAGGGATAGACATCTCCAAAAAGGGGATGATATAGATTCATGGAGCATAGGTCTATCAGTGGTTTTTAGCCATGGTGACTAAAGTCAACCTCTGAATCCCAGAGCCAGGAGGCAACATTAGGGGAAGACCTCAGCCTCTATGCCCTGTTGTTGGCCCTCCAGAGGGACTGGTTGGCCCCTGTGTGAGACAGGATGCTGGGCTAGATGGACCACTGGTCTGATCCAGCAGGGCTCTTCTGATGTTCTTATGAAGGCCTTGGCCTCTCTGCCCTGTTGTTGGCCCTCCAGAGGAACTGGCTGGCCACTGTGTGAGACAGGATGCTGGGCTAGATGGACCACTGGTCTGATCCAGCAGGGCTCTTCTGAAGTTCTTATGAAGGCCTTGGCCTCTCTGCCCTGTTGTTGGCCCTCCAGAGGAACTGGCTGGCCACTGTGTGAGACAGGATGCTGGGCTAGATGGACCACTGGTCTGATCCAGCAGGGCTCTTCTGATGTTCTTATGAAGGCCTTGGCCTCTCTGCCCTGTTGTTGGCCCTCCAGAGGAACTGGCTGGCCACTGTGTGAGACAGGATGCTGGGCTAGATGGACCACTGGTCTGATCCAGCAGGGCTCTTCTGATGTTCTTATGAAGGCCTTGGCCTCTCTGCCCTGTTGTTGGCCCTCCAGAGGGACTGGTTGGCCACTGTGTGAGACAGGAGGCTGAACCAGATGGACCACTGGACTGATCCAGCAGGGCTCTTCCAAAGTTCTCATGACCTCTCTGCCCTGTTGTTGTCCCTGTTGTTTGGCCACTGTGTGAGATAGGATGCTAGACTAGATGGACCGCTGGTATGATCCAATAGGACTGTTCTGATGTTCCTCATTCACCATGTAAAGTAGAATAATACAATAATTAAAAACTTGAACACAAAAACAAGCCATCGTGTAAAAATAAGCCAGAGGCATAAAAACAATATCCTCTATGAATTTGTTCAGTCTTAACCCCCCCCCCCCCAAAAAAAAACTTTAAGCTGTCTTTCAGCACTGAATTCCATAAAATTAATTATGTGTTGCGTGGAGACATACCTCACCCTTTCGCTGGAGGCAAAAGTCAGCATGTGCTCTACCCAGGGTTCTAAAACCCAAATGCTGATGCAAAAATGAGGAAAGTAGCAGAGAGACTTTAAAACTTTGTGGAGCATGGGTTTCGGGTGGGTAGCCAGGTTGCTCTGCAGCTCAAGATCATCTTAAAGTCCAAGCATTTCTGGGGTGTCTGACTTAGGGAACTCTGACTCTCAAAAGCTTATATCCTGGAGGGTCCTGTTGGTCTTTAAGACACTTCTAGACTCAAATCTAGGTCCTTGTGGAATATTGTTGCTAATAAGGTTGCCAATTCCCAGTTGGGGGGTAGGGGATCGTTTCATTTGGAGGCCCTCCCCCCACTTCAGGGTTATCAGAAAGTGGGAAGGGGGGTTGAATGTCTGCTGGGCACTGCATTATATATCCTATGAAGACCGGTCCCCATAGGGTATAATGGACAATCAATCAATGGTTGTCTGAAGATGCCTCCATGCTCCATGATTTCCAGTGAAGGGAAGGCATTTAAAAAGAGCACGGTCCCTTTAAATGTGGTGGCCAAAACTCCCTGCAGAGTTCAATCGTGCTTGTCACACCCTTGCTCCTGGCTCCACCCCCAAGGTTTCATGGCTCCACCTCCAAAGTCCCCAGATATTTCCTGAGTCAGACCTGGAACCCTAGTTGGTAACGGGAAGAAACAATTTCCTTCCAACTTCCCCGGTGGTCTCTTGTTTTATCCCCATAGCAATAGTGGTATCTGGAGATCTCCCACTATTAGAATTGATCTCCAGATGACCACAATCAGTTCCTCTGAAGAAAATGGGTGCCCTCCATGGCGTTAGACCCTGCTGAGCTCTTCCCCTCCCCAAACCCTACCCTAAAATCTCCAGGTTTTTCCCTACCTGGAGCTGGCAATCCTTCTGGTTAGTATTTGGATGGATAACCACCAAGGAAGACATAAGAACAAAGAGTTCAGTTGCACCTTAAAGTCTAACAAAATTTGTGGTCAAGTATGAGCTTTATTTTATTTATTTATTTATGATTTATATCCCGCCCTTCCCACAAAAGTGGCTCAGGGCGGCTCACATGGGCGGCTTTCATGAGTCCCTACTCTCTTCTTCAGGTATCTGAAGAAGTGAGCAGTGACTTGCAGATAGACTAACATGGCTACCCATTTTGATCTATATAAGAACATAAGGAGAGTCCTCCCGATTCAGACCAGAAGTCCATCTAGTCCAGCATCCTGTCTCGCACAGAGGCCAACCAATTCCTCTGGAGGGTAAACAACAGGGAAGAGAGGCTGAGGCCTTCCCCTCATAAGAACACCAGAAGAGCCCTGCTGGATCAGACTAGTGAGGGTCCATCTAGTCCAGCTTCCTGTCTCACACAGTAGCCAGCCAGTTCCTCTGAAGGGCCAACAACAGGGCAGAGAGGCCAAGGCCTCCCCTCATAAGAACGTAAGAGGAGCCTTGCTGGATCAGACCAGTGAAGGTCCATCTAGTCCAGCCTTCTGTCTCACACAGTGACCAACCAGTTCCTCTGGAGGGCCAACAACAGGGCAGAGAGGCTGAAGCCTCCCTCTGCTATTCCCTTCTGGCACTGGGATTCACAGGCTGACTGCCTCTGAATGTGGAGGTTCCCTTTAGTTACCGTGGCTAAGTAACCACTGATGGACCTCTCCTTCATTCATCCATCTAAGGTCAATGGCAAGCCACCTCTGAATGCCTCTGAGAGCCAGTTTGGTGTAGTGGTTAAGTGCTTGAACTCTTATCTGGGAGAACTGGGTTTGATTCCCCACTCCTCCACTTGCACCTGCTGGAATGGCCTTGGGTAGCCATAGCTATCGCAGGAGTTGTCCTTGAAATGGGAGCTGCTGTGAGAGCTCTCTCAGCCCCACCCACCTCACAGGGTGTCTGTTGTGGGGGAGGGAGATAAAGGAGATTGTGAGCCGCTCTGAGACTCTTGAGTGGAGGGCGGAATATAAATCCAATGTCTTCTTATTCTCTTGCCTTGAACTCTACAGAGTTATCTGTAAGCTGACTGACTTGACAGCCCATTCTGCCTCCACCAGTTTGCAATCAGACATCAAGCCAGGATGGGAAACCATGGTTTGAAGTACATTTGTTAACTATTTTTGTTATCCATGTACTAGTCATCCCAGCTCTGAGCCTTTTGAGGCCTGAGTCTATATACTGTATATCCATGGTTTGCAGTAGGGTTGCCAAGTCCAATTCATGAAATATCTGGGGACTTTGGGGGTGGAACCAGGAGACTTTGGGGGTGGAGCCAGGAGCAAGCCTCATTGAACTCTAATTGACAAGCCTAACTCCAAAGGGAGTTCTGGCCATCACATTTAAAGGGACTGTACACCTTTAAAATGCCTTCCCTCTATTAGAAATAATGAAGGATGGGGCGCCTTGTTTTGGGGCTCATACAATTGGACCCTCTGCTCCAATCCTTTTGAAACTTGGAGGGTGTTTTGAGGAGAGGCATTGGATGCAATGCTGATAATTTGGTGCCTCTACCTCAAAAACCAGCCCTCTCAGAGCCCCAGGTACCCTTAGATCAATTCTCCATTATAACCTATCGGAATCAGTCTCCATAGGGAATAATGGAGTGTCCAGCAGACATTCCCCCCCACACACACTTTCTGATGACCCTGAAGCGGGGGGAGGGCCTCCAAACCGGGGGATCTCCTGGCCCCACCTGGGGATTGGCAACCCTAGTTTGCAGGCTGCTTTGGTATTTTCCCATAAAAGAACAAGACCGCTCTTTTTAGAAGGTTCTATTTTATTAGGTGCACACGGACAGATTGAAGGCAAGGTAGGCAGGAGATCTTAAAAGGGAGCCGGCCATCAAAAGATCTGGCAAGTCAAACAAAATACTTCCACTATCTGCTTTGGCAAGTCCAAACCAAACAATTACTGCAATCTCGGGATAATTAAGACCGGCGATGATGTCTCGCTCACGCCTTGTCCATGAGAGGGCCACGTGGGTGCTGCCTACAGCTCTTCGCAGAGGGCGACAGAAGGAAGGCTAGAGGAGAGGGAGGAGAAGGAAACGAACGAGAAGGCAGAGTGGAAAGCCGGGGACTGGCCTGTAGCCACAGCGGGGCCTGCGCGGGCACTGCCCCCTGACTTTCAGACAGGGAGCCCTCCATGGGGGCAGCCTGTTTTTTTTTTTTTGTTTGTTTGCCACGGCTGAGCTGCCAAAGCATCATCAGCGGCAGCTGAAGCCGGGAGAGCTGAGCAGGGCACAGTGCAGTGCAGCAGCAAAAGCAACAGGCGGAGAGGAAGGAAACAGAGGAAGCCGTGTGAGACGAGCCGGGGAGGGGGGACAGATGGAGCTGCTGGCTGCAAAGCGCTGGGGTAGGGGGAGAGGGGGGTGGAAGGAACCCCCCCTCCGCCGCTTGCACACAAAGCGCAGTTCCCTTCTCGACTATGGCGTTTTAAGGTTTGCTGCCTTGACTTGGCCACTTTCAGAGCCTCCGGTTTTTGCCCCTACCCCAGAAAGCTTCTGAGAAGCGGCAAGCCCCACAGTGGATGGGAAAGGGGCTCCCCTGACTTTTTAAAAAGCCCCCCGACTTTTAAAATGCTGGGTATGGCCCTGGCTGGGGGTGGGGGGGAGCTGCGAAGGAAGAAGATGATGAGGAAGATATTGGATTTATATCCCGCCCTCCACTCCGAAGAGTCTCAGAGCAGCTCACAATCTCCTTTACCTTCCTCCCCCACAACAGACACCCTGTGAGGTGGGTGGGGCTGAGAGAGCTCTCACAGCAGCTGCCCTTTCAAGGACAACTCCTGCCAGAGCTATGGCTGACCCAAGGCCATTCCAGCAGGTGCAAGTGGAGGAGTGGTGGATCAAACCCGGTTCTCCCAGATAAGAGTCCGCACACTTCACTACTACACCAAGCTGGCTCTCACAAGGACAGCTCTGCCAGGGCTATGGCTGACCCAAGGCCATTCCAGCAGCTGCAAGTGGAGGAGTGGGGAGTCAAACCCGGTTCTCCCAGATAAGAGTCCACACACTTAACCACGACACCAAACTGGCTCTTATGCTTAGGAGAGTTATGCTGAGGCATGGACAAATGGGGAAGGTTAGCAGAAACTTATTTTGTCAGCCGGGATAACGGTGGGGTACGAGGGACGACGTGGGGGAAAAAATGAACGAAAAGGGGAAAAGCTGCTCTACGATGAGATACAGGTCAGGACAGGTAGTCGGGTTGGTCTGTGGCTGTGGAAAAGAGCAAGGTTCCAGTTAGGGTTTATTTTATTTATTTCTGTGGATTTGCATTCCGCCCTCTCCCATAAGGGCTCGGGGCGGATGCCGACATATCAAACAGTTAAAAACCAACAAGACATCCGTAGATAAACAGTAAAACAGTCAAGCGATTAAAACATTAAAAGTTAAAAGTTTAAGACAATGAACAGTTGAGCCAGTAGCTCGGATTTAATGTAAGTTAAGGCAGCATGGATAAGGCGGACACTTCATTTAGGTGTCCGGAGATTTATTTATTTATTTATTTAGGATTTATATCCCGCCCTTCCCACGAATGGCTCAGATGCCAGCTGTATCGGCCAAGTCCAATTCAATAAGCATCTGAGGGCTTTGCGGGTGGAGCCAGGAGACTTTGGGGGCGGAGCCAGGAGCAAGGTTGTGACAAACATAACAGAACTCCAAAGAGAGTTCTGGCCATCACATTGAAAGGCACTGTACACCTTTTAAATGCCTTCCTTCCATAGGAAATAATGAAGGATAGAGGCACCTTCTTCTGGGGCTCATAGAATCGGACTCCCTGGTCCAATCTTTTTGAAACGTGGAAGGTATTTTGGGGAGAGGCACTGGATGCTATGCTGAAAATTTGGTGCCTCTACCTCAAATAATAGCCCTCCTAGGGCCCCAGATACCCACAGATCAATTCTCCATACTTTATGGGAATCGGTCTTCATAGGGAATAATACCAAAGCAGCCAGCAACCTTGGGTTGCCAATCCACAGGTGGGGGCAGGGAATCCCCCAGTTTAGAGGCCCTCCTCCCGCTTCAGGGTCATTAGAAAGTGAGGGGGGAATGTCTGCTGGGCACTCTGTTATTCCCTATGGAGACCAATTCCCATAAAGTATAATGGAGAATTGATCTGTGGGTATCTGGGGCTCTGGAAGGGGTTGATTTTTGAGGTAGAGGCACAAAATTATCAGCATTGCATCCAATGCCTCTCCTCAAAACACCCTTCAAGTTTCAAAAGGATTGGAGCAGAGGGTCCAATTCCATGAGCTCCAAAATAAGGTGCCCCTGTCGTTCATTATTTCTAATAGAGGGAAGGCATTTTAAAGGTGTGTGGTCCCTTTAAATGTGATGGCCGGCACTCCCTTTGGAGTTCAATTGTGCTTGTCAGAACCTTGCTCCTGGCTCCACCCCCATGTCTCCTGGCTCCATCCCCAAAGTCTCCTGGCTCCACCCCCAAGGTCCCCAGGTAGTTCTTGAATTGGACTTGGCAACCCTACTGTAGCATTAGAAAATTCAGGGGAGGGACGGTGGCTGAGTGGCAGAGCATCTGCTTGGGAAGCAGAAGGTCCCAGGTTCAATCCCTGGCATCTCCAAAAAAGGGTCCAGGCAAATAGGTGTGAAAAACCTCAGCTTGAGACCCTGGAGAGCCGCTGCCAGTTTGAGAAGACAATACTGACTTTGATTTTTTTAATTATTATTATTAAATTTTATTTGTATCCCGCCCTCCCCGCCTAGGCAGGCTCAGGGCGGCTTACAACATTCAATAAAACATTATACAGAATACAATAATTAAAAATGACATTAAAATTATACAGAGTTAAATACATGTTAAGACTAATCCAGCTTATACAATTTATAACTTTGATGGACCGAGGGTCTGATTCAGTATAAGGCAGCTTCATATGTTCATATGTTCAAAAGAGCAAGAGCTCAAAAGCACCTTCAAGCTGAACCAGATTTGGGGCAGGGGAGAAGCTGTGAGAAGTGAGCTGCGACTCATGAAAGTGCCTCCCCTGCCACAAATTTTGTTAGTCTTTAAAGTGCTCCTCCTGGACTCTTCCTCTTTTTCTATTGCTCTACGATGGTTCTCTTTTTGAGTCCTGTCAACTCCAGTTTGCAAGTTTTAACAGTCTTTTGATTGCTTTTCAATACTTTTACGCACATTCTGGGCTGTATTCCGACCCACACATGTGAACAACAGCCTTTCTCTTTAGCCAGAGGCTGGACTGGCAGTTACACAGTCAACACTTTTTATAGAGCGTTCGAACGTCAAGAGCATTCTGGAACAGTTATCATGAATAGAAAGCATGACCCTGTTTTGTGAGAAGGCAGACTTGGGCCACCCAAACAAACCTTCCAACAAATATGTGAGAAATGTGAAGAAAAGAGGACTCCAGAGCGTAGAAAAAAATCTGTAACTTGCAGGGCTTTTTTTGTAGCAGGAATTCCTTTGCATATTAGGCCACACACTCCTGATGTAGCCAGTCCTCCAAGAGCTTACAATAGGCCCTGTAAGAAGAGCCCTGTAAGCTCTTGGAGGATTGGCTGCATCGGAGGGGGGGGGTGTTGAAGCCTAATATGCAAAGGAGTTCCTGCTACAAGAAAAGCCCTATGTGTAAGCAAAGTATGAGTCACAAGTAGGTAGGGTTGCCAGCCTCCAGGTGGGGCCTGGAGAGCTCCCGCTTTTCGACTCATCTCCAGCTGGCGGAGATCGGCTCCCCTGGAGAAAATGGCTGCTTTGAAGAGTGGGCTCTGTGACATTGTACCCTTTTGGGGCCCCTCCCCTCCGCAAACCCCACCCTCTCCTGGATCCACCCCCAAAGTCTCCAGGTCTTTTCCAACACCAACCTGGTAGCCCAATTTCCAGGTGGTGTCTGGAGATTGGCTTGGATTACACGTTGAGATCAGTTCAGCTGTGGGGGGAAATGGCCACTTTGGAAGGTGGAGTCTTTGGCATTATGCTCCACTGAAGTCCCCCAAACCCCACCCCTTTCAGGCTCCACCCCCAAAATCACCAGACATTTCCCAACCCAGAGCTGATAATTCTAGTCACATCTTTATATACAATTTGATGAAGATTTTTTTTTTGCTTATGAATATGTACATTCATAATATGGAGGACAGCATAATACGATGGAACATAAGAGAGGCCATGCCGAATCAGGCCAATGGCCCATACAGTCCAACACTCTGTGTCACACAGTGGCAAAAAAACCCCAGGCATCATCAGGAGGTCCATCGGTGGGGCCAGGACACTAGAAGCCCTCCCACTGTGCTCCTCTCAAGCACCAAGAATACAGAGCATCACTGCCCCAGAGAGAGAGTTCTGTCAATTCCCTGTGGCTAATAGTCACTGATGGACCTCTGCTCCATATGTTCATCCAATCCCCTCTTGAAGCTGTCTAGGCTTGCAGCAGCCGCCACCTTCTGTGGCAGTGAATTCCATGTCTTAATCACCCTTTGGGTGAAGAAGGACTTCCTTTTATCCGTTCTAACCCGACTGCTCAGCAATTTCATTGAACGTCCACGAGTTCTCGTACTGTGAGAAAGGGAGAAAAATACTTCTTTCTCTACCTTCTCTGTCACATGCATGATCTTGTAAACCTCTATCATGTCACCCCCTCAGTCAATGTTTCTCCAAGAGCCTCAAGAGGAAAAACATAAACCAACCGAGGGAGTTGAAATCCTACTAAGCAAGATTTGGAAATGAAGGATTCTTAAAAGGGGAGAATTCCTCAAGTGTTTGTTTCACTTTGGAAGCAATGAATAGTTGAGAACTCCAAAATTATTGGCAGTATTGAGAGGTGGAGGAGGATTTCACCTGCTTCCTTAACTCTCATAAGAACATAAGAGAAACCATGCTGGATCAGGCGAATGGCCCATCCAACACTGTTTCACACAGTGGACAAAAAACCAGGTGCCATCAGGAGGTCCATCAGTGGGGCCAGGACAGTAGAAGCCCCCCCACTGCTCCCCCCACAAGCACCAAGAAGACAGAGCATTGCTGCCCCAAACAGAGGTCCAACAATACCCTGTGGCTAATAGCCACTGATAGACCTCTGCTCCAGATGTTTATCCAATCCCCTCTTGAAGCTGGCTATGCTTGCAGCTGCCACCATCTCCTGTGGTAGTGAATTCCATGTCTTAATCACCCTTTGGGGGAAGAAGGACTTCCTTTTATCCGTTCTAACCCGACTGCTCGGCGATTTCATTGTGTGTCCATGAGTTCTTGTTTTGTGAGAAAGGGTTTTTTTGTTGTGTGCACGCTCTCATGTTCCCAGACACGTGATGGGATCTGAGCAAAACACCCACTCTTTCCTTCCATAATTAACTTCCTGTAAGACTGACAGAGCCGTGCCTTGTGGAGGGTGGCGGTGATTGGGCAGCCCGATTAATTGATCCTGAATTACAATCTAGCGCCATTGTTTTCAGCCAAAACGGATCAACTGGGATTATACAAGGGCTTGGCTGGCAGAATCATTTGGGAGGGCGATGCCAAGGTTGCCAACATTGACAAGACAAACGCCACCATAACTGGCATTTCATGGCTTTGCAATTAAGCGGCAAGGAGTGGCAGAGTAAGAAGGCAAACGTCAGCCCACATCTGACTGAGAGAAGAGGGATGCTTTCACAATATCCCATCTCCTAGAATGATTAAAGGTTTGGAAAATTTTCCCTATGAAGAAAGGATAAAACGCTTGGGGCTCTTGAGCTTGGAGAAACGTTGACTGCGGGGTGACATGATAGAGGTTTACAAGATTATGCATGGGATGGAGAAAGTAGAGAAAGAAGTACTTTTCTCCCTTTCTTACAATACAAGAACTCGTGGGCATTCAATGAAATTGCTGAGCAGTCGGGTTAGAACGGATAAAAGGAAATCCTTCTTCACCGAAGGGTGATTAACATGTGGAATTCACTGCCACAGGAGGTGGTGGCGGCTACAAGCATAGCCAGCTTCAAGAGAGGATTGGATAAAAATATGGAGCAGAGGTCCATCAGTGGCTATTAGCCACAGCATTGCTGAGCAGTCGGGTTAGAACGGATAAAAGGAAATCCTTCTTCACCGAAAGGGTGATTAACATGTGGAATTCACTGCCACAGGAGGTGGTGGCGGCTACAAGCATAGCCAGCTTCAAGAGGGGATTGGATAAAAATATGGAGCAGAGGTCCATCAGTGGCTATTAGCCACAGCATATATATATATATGCCACTGTGTGTGTGTGTGTATATATATATATATATATATATATATATATATATATATATATATATATATATATATATATATATATATATATATATATATATATATATATATATATATATATATTGGCCACTGTGTGACACAGAGTGTTGGACTGGATGGGCCATTGGCCTGATCCAACATTGCTTCTCTTATGTTCTTATGTTCTCCTACTGAGGATTACTACCCAAGTTTTCTCTTATTACACACTGATAGTATATCTGTGTACTGTATCCATCTGCTTTCTTAGAGCAGTGCTGCATTCAGTATCAGGGTTACTTCTGAAATGCTCTGCCTTTCCTAGGGATGCCAACCTCCAGGAGGGGCCTGGGGATCCCCTGCAACTACAGCTCATCTCCAGACTACAGCTATTAGTTCCCCTAGAGATAGGGGCGGCTCACCCACTCGGAAAACCAGGCGGTTGCCTGGGGTGCCGGGATGGGGGCACTGAATTGGGCTCCCCCCCTTCTGGTGCCCATGACAAATGCCTGGCTCTCCCCCCCGCCCCCACCACTGCCCTCATCACCCACCCCTCCCTCACGCCACGCGCCAAGCTCCACTCCCTCTCTGGTGCTAGCAGAGGTGCGCGCAGCGACAGGCTTGGCCCTGCCGGCTTCGACGCAGCCAGCATCTGATCCTTCTTTGAACAGAGCCCTGGAGGAGGCTTTGCTCCCCCTCATTTCCAGTTCTGGGAAGGAGGAGGAATCATAGAGTTGGAAGAGATCTCTAGGGTCATCTAGTCCAACCCCCTGCACAATGCAGGCAACTGGGTGTGATCTGTCAACCAGTTACAGATCCACCTAACAGTGACAGGATCCAAAGCACATTTTACCATCTTGTCAACAAGGACAGTATGTGGAACTTTATCAAAAGCCTTACTGAAATCAAGATAAATGATGTCTACAGCATTCCTCTCCTCCAGAGCTCTGTTCAAAGAAAGATCAGATGCCGGTGGGTTGAGCCTGTTGCACCATGCTCTGATGGGGGTGGGGGTGGTGGTGATGGAGCACGGTGCTGTCTTGCAGCAGTGCAGAAGAAGGGTGGGAAGGGGGGGTGCTGGGGGGCACCGGGCGGTGAGCCTGCCTGGGGCACAACACACCCTAGGGCTGGCACTGCCTGGAGAAAAAGGATGCTCTGGAGGGTGGACATTATACCCCACTGAGGTCCCTGCCCTCCTCAGACACCACCCCAGATCTCCAGGAGGAGTTTCCCAGCTTGGAGCTGGCTACCCTACCCCCCTACCCCCGCCAGTGGCCAGGGAGGACCTGGGAACCCCATTTCCATTCCAAATTGCAGAGTCTTGTTTCCAATCTGGAAAGGATGAAGCAGGAATCCTCTGTTGTCCTGTCTTTTAGATCCGTTTCTAAATTCTGTATAGCATACTGGGGGAATGTACAGTCCTCTGGCAGCTTCCAGGTCATTTGCATCTTTCTTTTCTTTTGTCTCACTGATGCACACGTGCGTGTCAGTAAAGCACTACCAGAAAGCAATTTCGATATAGTTAGGCCTTCAGTGTTGAAGACGAAGAGTTTGTCTGCATTTGGCATCAGTGTTAACAGGCAGCAATTCCAAGGCTGAAGCAATTCCCCCCACCCTCATCAGGGACTGAGATACAGCAATTGGGGAAAACCTGCAACCGGCTTTCGGAGATAACATTCATTCCACTCCCCGCTCGGAGCAAGAAATTTCACATTCCGAGTAAAAGGCTACGAGAACAGTATGAAAAGGCCCTCTGCCGTTTTATTAGGGAAGGGTTACAAAACAAGTCAGTGCAGTCAGTTTAGTTCCTCCTTATCCTCAAAATCTGGACAAAGGGGTATGAAAACAAGACGAGAGGGTTATTAAATTATTATGTTATTAAACTGCACCCACGAGGACAGTCATTTACCACCGCTCTTCACGCACCAACACACGGCCAAATAAATTACAATCACATTATAATGGCATTCTTATCCTGCCAGTATAGAAGTTTTTAAAAAACCACCTAATAAAAGGTAGGAGTTATACAGTACATATTTTATACAGAGAAACAATACAGTTATCATGAGAAACAAGATACCGGCTTTCTCACTGATTTGACTTTATTTACAGATTGCACTGTTGCCCAAGCTGATTCTAAGCTGCATATCTAATCAACCGGAACTTCTCCGCACTCCTCTAATAAGTAACGTATCTTACAGTGCAATCCCAAGAGCATTTCCTGGGAGTAAGCCCTAATGAATAGACCTGAGTAGGATTCTGAGTAGACCGGATTAGGAAAGCCCGAGTGGTATGTCCGGCTAACGATTTCTATCAAAGGGAAAGTCTTTCAACATATTGGATCCCAGTACACCTGTAGCAAAGTGATCTTTTGAACCCAGTTGAAACAAAGTTGAGGGAGGAGGTGGTGTTGAGGCTCCTCGGGAGGGCGTCTGAGGCCCCAGGTTCAATCCCCGGCATCTCCGGGTAAATGAATCTGGTAGTAGGTGATGGGAAATATCTCTGAGACCCTGGAGAGCTACTGCCAGTCTGAGTAGCCAATACTGACTCTGACGGACTAAGGGTCTGATTCATTAGAAAGCAGTTTCATGTGCAAATGTGTCCTCCCGAAAGCATTCCCAAATATATTTTAACTAGCCTGCCTTTAGCAAAAAGGCAGCCTGTTTTCCCATTTAAAAAAAAAAAAAAACACCCCAAAGATTTGGCGAGTTGCTATCAGACAGTCTCGCCGTTGAAGTTCTCAGCAAGGTTTAAAGATACTCCTTAAACGTTGAGCTTCACCAATGACATCCTGCCGCACAGTCTTGTTCCCCTGTAATTAAAGGAGGGAGGAGGGATTTGCCTTTGAAGTTGATCCTCCTTCTTCAGATCCTCAGAAATCCCCGACATCCATTTCCTCTATTGCTAGTTCTGCTTTGGCCTGTGTTGCTTGGAGAAGCCTATTATAAAATCCTGCATTAAACACAATGTTCTCATTCTGAATTTTATGGACTAACTCAACAGGAATCGGCGGTCTGTTAAACCAAAGCGCTATCTCGGACACGAGATTACAATTAGGACGGCCAAGCGTTAATTTGCACCTTTTCCAGCGAATCGTTCGCTTGTTAACGGATAGGACATGGGCTCGTAAATGTCCGCTGGAGACATCTGGTAACAGGCAGGCAGTTTAACATTTAACTTAGGTACGGCTGTGAAATGTTGACAGGCCAAGCGGTATGTCAGGAGATGCCCAGCTGAATCTGGTTTCTTCAGGAGTGTTTTAATAGGAGAGTTGATTTTACATGGAACTGGGGCACCGCCAGGCACTCTCCCCCATCCTTTCCCTTCCCCCAACAAGTTCATCACCTTCCCAGTTCCCAAAAGAACATATTTCACAATTCTTGAAAGGAGGTTACAGGTCAAAAATACCTGAATATGAGACAAATCTGGTTCCAGTGACATAATGAGGAAAGGTTTTTCACATCATTCCAGGAATCGAGACGAATGCCGTGCCCTTGTGCATGGCTGAACTTCTACCGGACTCAGCTCCAGGCAGCGAAGGGCAGAACTTGCCCTCCATGATTTAACTTGGCACACAGAAAGGCCACTTTTGGGCCAACGGACACCAGTCCTTTTTCAGATGACAAGTTCCGTACGTCTGACGCTGGCGTATCCAGAGACAGAAGTCACACCTTCTGGCCACGGTTCCCACGAAAGCCACTGTCCAAAGCAACCTTCATAACCTGGGATATGGATACAGGCCCTGCTGGGTGCCTTTTCTGTATCCTATTCTGACGACGCTATCCGTTGAGACCTGTTCCTGTGCACTGGTCCTCCTGATATTTAAACCCATTGAGCACAACTCCCGTGTACAATTCTGGGATGTGGCACCCGCCGTATTTTGAGAAGAGACCGGAGATATCCTTTTTGTCCAAGGAGGCATCTCCGTCACTGGGGTATAATATAGTCATGTTAGGGCTAGCGGCCAGCCCCTCCTCCACGTATCGGTATTTCTCCAAAGTCAAGCTCACGGTCGAGATGGCGGGTGACTCCATCATCACGTTTATCTTCTTGGCTGTCATCCAACGGTAGCAGAAGATGAGGGACAGAATGACGATGTCCACCAGGAACTCCAACATCTCCACCACCGACAGCACCGAGGACCCGAACCAGAGACTCCACTGGCTTCCCATGTTGGACATTGCCACGTCCGCCTAAGGGGTGGGGGGGGGGGAGGCAAAATACAAACCGTGTAAGGAAAGGGATAAAACACAGTTGTTGAACTCATTTGTTATGAGGGCCAGATCAGACATAAATGAGACCTTGCTGGGCCGGGCCATGCGTGGACCTATTTAAGATTAGGTAGCAGAGATATAAACTTTATAAAGAACACAGACAAACACAATTAAATATATTTTTAAAAAAACTTAAAATAAAACGTGCTTCAAACATTAGCACTCGTTAGTCTTAAAGGTGGCTTTCTTTGTATTTCTCCCATGGATCCAGGGAACTGGGCAAAGGAAACTCTGGCTTTTTCTTTCCTATCTCTGGGATCAGGAGGGGGAGGAGTCTCAGCCAATAGAAGGGAGAGAGGCTTGGCTCAGTAGCTCTGCTGTGTGACTGCGAGAGCCTGGCAAAGCAAGCTCTGCCTCCCCCCTTTCCTCCCCAAGGGAGGAGCCTCAGCCAATGGAGAAAATAGAGGTCTTGCCCTGTAGCTCTGCTGTGCGATTGAGCAAGCCTGGCAAAGCAAGCTGTGATGCAGAAAGAAACAAGAGAGAGGGAGAAGGAAGCAGACGACATCCAGTTGCTCAGGGACCTGATAGGAGCCTGCCAGGGGCCTGAATCAGCCCCCAGGTCACATTGGACACCCCTAGGATAAGAGATTCAGGATCATCCCTATTTCAAAGCAGCTGCTTCTTTGCACTGTATTATGGATGATGTTGAATCTTGCAGCTGGACAGCTTGGAGCAAAAGATTCCGATTTCCCTTTGTGTATTCTCCAGGCTCACCATGAAACCAGGGGTCATTCAATAGAAAAAGAGGTGCCAGAGCTCATTAGCACAACTCATTTGCATCTGCCACACACCCCTGACATCAACAAGAAAGCGTACTAAATGATATCAGCTCAGCATCTACCCTAAAATGCTTCCTGAACTAGAATTGCCATAATAAAACCTTACTCCAAGTCATACTTTTAAAATTACTTTCTCCTATGTGGCCACAGTGGCACGAGGAAGATTTCCATCTGTCTGCTTGATAGGTTTGGGTTATTTTCCCAGTTTTTGCGGGGGTGGGGTGGGGAAATATTAGGAAGTTTGTGGAATCTTAGAGTTCAGCAAAATTCTGACAGGGGGGTTGAACAATGGAGCCCAGACGCAAGTTTTTTTTGTGGGGGGAAAGAAAGAAAGAAAGAAAGAAAGAAAGAAAGAAAGAAAGAAAGAAAGAAAGAAAGAAAGAAAGAAAGAAAGAAAGAAAGAAAGAAAGAAAGAAAGAAAGAAAGAAAGAAAGAAAGAAAGAAAGAAAGAAAGAAAGAAATTGTCCATGCACATAGTAAGCAAGCATGTCAGGGACACAGGTAGCCACCTAGATGTTTGAGAGAAGGAAGGAAGGAAGGAAGGAAGGAAGGAAGGAAGGAAGGAAGGAAGGAAGGAAGGAAGGAAGGAAGGAAGGAAGGAAGGAAGGGAGGGAGGGAGGGAAAGAGGGAGGGAGGGAGGGAAGGAGGAAGGAAGGAGGGAAGGAAGGAGGGAAGGAAGAAAGAAAGAAAGAAAGAAAGAAGAAAGAAAGAAAGAAAGAAAGAAAGAAAGAAAGAAAGAAAGAAAGAAAAGAAAGAAAGAAAGAAAGAAAGAAAGAAAGAAAGAATATAATGTAGAGGTTTCGGAGCTCCACTCCTGTGAGTTCCTGCCAAAATGAGGCCAGGCCCTACCTTCACCCCGATTTACTAACAAAATTCAACAGTGTTATTAAGAACATCAGAAGAGCCCTGCTGGATCAGACCAGTGAAGGTCCATCTAGTCCAGCCTCCTGTCTCACACAGTGGCCAACCAGCTCCTCCGGAGGGCCAACCACAGGGCAGAGAGGCTGAGGCCTACATAAGAACATCAAAGAGCCCTGCTGGATCAGACCAGTGGTCCATCTAGCCCAGCATCCTGTCTCTCACAGGGGCCACCCAGTTCCTCTGGAGGGCCAACAACAGGGCATGGAGGCCGAGGCCTTCCCACGATGTTGCGTCCTGCTCTGGGATTCAGAGGCTTAGTGAGCATGAAGGTTCCTCTCAGTCACCATGGCTAGTAGCCTCTGACAGACTTATCCTCGTTCCCTTAAGAGCACTCTGTGTTTCCTTTTGTCCCTCCTGAACCTCCTGCCCATCGATTTCATTGGGTGCCCTCGAGTGCTAGTATTTTGGAAGAGGGAGAGAAAGTTCTCTTTGTCGTTAATGCTGGTGCACGTTATGTGCGTCGTCTAAAAATGGCATTAAAAATTATTTAAAAGAAACAAATGAATCGGGAACGCTAGCAGCAAAAAAGGTGGGTGAAATGACCGGTGCAACAGCAATGTATGAAAACGGGTACATATTCATACATTCTTATCCCACGCAGACAGATCAATGTGGAAGGATTCCAGGAAGGCAGAAAACATGAGGTTTATTTGTGTTCCTGCTTGATTGTAGATATTTATGTAGCAGTTTTATATTGTGGTTTGCATTTTATGAGTGTTTGATCATTGTTGCAAACCACTGCAGAGCAGAAAGGGAGGGAAGCAATCTTTTTTTAAAAGTACATTAAACAAATGAAATAAACAGGGCAGGAATTAGTGTGTTTCTGCTCGTCCCTTCCTTTATTGCCCTATAATTTCGTGGTGTGTTATATTCGACCAGTCTCAAAAGGGAGAATTTCTGTGATTTAATTCCGGAATGGGAGCATGTTTAGTTCAGCTGGATTTCATTGCCCTCTCTCTTGCCAATTTGCAAGAAGAAAAAGGGTGCGGCCAGACGGACCACTTAAAGCGAGACGAAAGAGCCTTTTTCTGGACCGGGGCAGAAAAATCCGACGTGGCGGCGTTCACATGAACGGTCGTATAAAGAGTTGGTCCCGTTAGTGAAAAGCAGTTGATCGATCACACGGTGATGGTGATTTTGGGAGGGGGGGGGGTCCATTGAACATGCGCCCAACTGCTTGGAGCTGGGAAATCAAACATTGCTTCAGTGGCAGGGGGGAAGGGGGAAAGTTTCCGGAATTAACGTTGCCGATCCAAACCAAGGCACTGCAGGAATTATTTTCCTAGAAATTGGCAGTGACAATGATATCTTGAAATCCGCATATTGAAAAGAAAGATTTTTTTTCCTCTTCTGAAAAGTGGGATAACGTCCCCCCCCCCCCCCCGATCCTGTGTTGACTGGAGAAGCAGAAGCGTCATCTCAGATTCCCGGATGATCTGGCAATGCGCATGTCTGCTGGGGCTTTTTTTCAAAAACAAGGTGGGAGGCAGTATCGCGCGTGAGCTGTCCAAACAACAAAAAGCCGATCTTGTGTCGCTGTTTTGAAAAAGGGCCGGACTTTCTGTGTGTGTCAAATTAATGCGGCACTGATCTGCAGCAAGTCGGAATGATGCTGGATCACGCTCGATTGCCAGATGTGGATGTCTGAACGAACACATTTAATCCGTCAGCGAGACGGAGCTGTGTCGCCACTAATGGTACATCTGGCCGCACCCAAAGAGTTGGATTTATACCCTGCCCTTCACTTGGAGTCCTCAGAGCGGCTTACAATCTCCTTCCCTTCCTCTCTTCACAACAGACACCCTGTGAGTAATACTCCCTCTAAGCTATGGAGCTTTTGGAGCAAAAATTCTACTTTGTGAGCTAGTGACATTAAAGTTACTGCATAAATTAGTTTGCTGTGGGTTTCTTTTTCCTGAGCTAAGACAAAAATGTGTGAGCCAGAGGTTTAAAAACCTGTGAGCTAGCTCACACTAACTCACTGCCTGTGAGGTAGGTGGGGCTGAGAGAGCTCTGAGAGAACTAGGACTGACCCAAGGTCACCCAGCGGGCTACACGCGAAGGAGTGAGGAATCAAACCTGGTTCTCCAGATTATTGTCTGTGCTCTTAAGCGCTACACCAAACTGTGCACTGATAAAACACTGCAAAAAAAAAAAAAGCAGCCTTGCTGTGACTGTACACAGGACTACATCGAGGTCCTGTTTTTGTGACATTTTGCTAATGCCCACATTCACTTCTAAGCACTGGTAAGAACATCACAGAAACAGAATCTGGAAACAGCTCCACAATTGCAGCCAGATTGCTTTTCTGGTTTGTGCGCGCGTGTGTGTATTTTAATAATATATTGGATTTATATCCCGCCCTCCACTCCAAAGAGTCTCAGAGCGGCTCACAATCTCCTTTACCTTCCTCCCCCACAACAGACACCCTGTGAGGTGGGTGGGGCTGGAGACGGCTCTCATAGCAGCTGCCCTTTCAAGGACAACCTCTGCCAGAGCTATGGCTGACCCAAGGCCATGCTAGCAGGTGCAAGTGGAGGAGTGGGGAATCAAACCCGCTTCTCCCAGATAAAGAGTCCATGCACTTAACCACTGCACCAAACTGGCTCTCCTATGAGCATCAATTAAATAAAAGAAAAGATGTGAATGATGGAAGGACCTGAACAGTTAGCAAACCGTGCCTGGAGTGTATGAAATTTAGAACTGAAAAACAACCAGGCCCAGGACTTTTTTTTTAAAGCAGGTATACACAGGAATGCACATCTGGCAAGGGGTGTGGCCTAATATGCAAATGAGTTCCTGCTGGGCTTTTTCTACCCAAAAAAGCCCTGACAAGACCCATCAATGGAGGATTCCTCTTTCATCAGTTCCATTCCAGAAGGTAATTGGACACACCAAAACCTGGGGAGAAACTGGGATGAAGGGAAATTGAGAAGTGTCCCTAAAATACAAGAACATCCAACTCACAGTGTATCCAGCATCTTCAGCCAATGAATAGGAATCCAGATGTTCGTAGAAGATGTTCACTTTGGCAATGCCTTTCCTGAAACAGACAGAAAAAGGGGATTGGCGATGATTAAATCCTCCTTGTGTCAGGCCTGTAGTCAGAAAATTTTGGGTGGGGGGGGGGGGCCCAAGGGATAAAATTTTAGGTGGAGGGGGGCCACGGGGCCCAAAATGACACTTGACACATCACAGAGCCTGAACTGCGTCCAGACCAGGAAACGAGGAATCAGCAGCTGGCAAATGGGAGGGAAGGGGGTTGGGGAAAGGACGGTGGCTCAGTGGTAGAACATTGGTAAGCAGAAGATCCCAGGTTCAGTTCCTGGCATCTCCAACTAAAAAGGGTCCAGGCAAAGAGGCGTGAACAACCTCAGCTTGAGACCCTGGAGAACAGGGGAGGGACGGTGGCTCAGCAGTAGAGCATCTGCTTGGTAAGCAGAATGTCCCAGGTTCAATCCCCGGCATCTCCAACTAAAAAGGGTCCAGGCAAATAGATGTGAAAAACCTCAGCTGAGACCCTGGAGAGCCACTGCCAGTCTGAGTAGACAATACTGACTTGATGGACCAAGGGTCTGATTCAGTAGAAGGCAGCTTCATGTGTTCATATATATTCACAGGTGAAAGGGGAGGGACGATGGCTCAGTGGTAGAGCATCTGCTTGGTAAGCAGAAGGTCCCAGGTTCAGTCCGCGGCATCTCCAACAAAAAGGGGTCCAGAAAGTAGGTGTGAAAAACCTCAGCTTGAGACCCTGGGAGAGCCGCTGCCAGTCTGAGTAGACAATACTTTGATGGACCGAGGGTCCGATTCAGTAGAAGGCAGCTTTATATGTTCATATATGTTCAACTAAGCTTAACACACACACAGCTCTCCCCACACGGGCACCATATGTTCAGAGTGGCAGTAAGCAAAAGGAGCAGATTGGAGGTCCTCCAGTGGAGGGGCCATACACATGAAAGGGGGGGGCATTGAATGGAGTGACCTTCCTCCCCGGGCCCCACTGTAGCTACAGGCCTGCCTTGTGTCAGAACTATCAAGAAGGCTGCAGGGGAACTGGGATTTGTAAACTAATTCACCGAATAACTTAAGCTCTCCCCCTCTCCCCAGCCTAGGGTTGCCAATCCCCAGGTGGGGGTAGGGGATCCCCCGGTTTGGAGGCCCTCCCCCCGCTTCAGGGTCGTCAGAAAGCAGGGGGAGGGGAGGGAAATGTCCTGCTGGGAACTCTATTATTCCCTAGGGAGATTTATTCCCATAGAAAATAATGGAGAATTGACCTGTGGGTATCTGGGGCTCTGGGGGGGGGGGGCGTTTTTTGAGGTAGAGGCACCAGGTTTTCAGTACAGCATCTAGTGCCTCTCCCCAAAATACCCCCCAAGTTTCAAAAAGATTGGACCAGGGGGTCCAATTCTATGAGCCCCCAAAGAAGGTGCCCCTATCCTTCATTATTTCCTATGGAAGGAAGGAATTGAAAGGTGTGCCGCCCCTTTAAAAATGTGATGGCCAGAACTCCCTTTGGAGGTCAATGATGCTTGTCACAGCCTTGATCTTAGCTCCACCCCTAATGTCTCCTGGCTCCACCCCCAAAGTCTCCTGGCTCCACCCCCAAAGTCCCCAGATATTTCTTGAATTGGACTTGGCAACCCTCTCCCCAGCCCCCGGTTTGTTTTAAAAAAGTGTTAGCAACTAACCTTTCAGTGGCCACGCTGTAGTTGTACTGCTCTTTTAATACTTTGTGGATCCATTTCTGGAATACAAGAAACAAGAGAGAAAATGGTGACTCAAATCTGCTGTCCTTGGAATTGGCCCCAAGCGGCGGCAGCAGTGTAGGGGGACAAAATAGGGAGGAGGGGGTGCGGTTCAGTGTAGAGCACTGCTTTGCGCGCAGACGGTTCAAATTCTGACATCACAATTAAATAGGTTTAGTCAAGTCCTCTTCATCCCCTGGCGGGGGACGTCCGCGTGTGCGAGGTGCGTGCGTGCAATGGAATGACGTCGCCCGGAAGTGATGTCATCAAAATGGTGGCGCTCATGTGGGGCCGTTCTCGGCGTTCCTGGGAGAAAACTATGATTTTCCTGGATGCTCTAGCTATTTGAGAGGTTAAAACTCTATGGTGCCTATTGTACCAAAGGATTCTACCTCCCAAATGGCTAGAGCGTCCAGGAAAACCACAGGTTTTCTCCGGAAACACTCTGCATGGGAGCACCATTTCGATGACATCACTTCCAGGTGATGTCATCGTGCCAGCGATGCAGGGGGAGGTTCCCCCCGCTGGCCCAATGCAGGCTGGTAGGTTGAGAACCTCCCGGGTGGGAGATCCCCGCCCGGACCGAGGGCTTGGCAGTCCTACAGTTAAAGGTGGGAACGACCTTCTCGTACACAAGATCTTGGAATGAAGAGTACTGATATAGATGGAGAAGTGATCTGATGTTTACTCTTTGATTGGCACGGCCCAGGCCTCAATTTGGGCAGGAGCTCACAGGAGTGAAGCTCTGGAACCTCTACATTTTATTCTGTTCTCCCTCCTCCCTCCCTCCCTTCCCTTCCCTTCCCTTCCCTTCCCTTCCTTCCTCCCTCCCTCCCTCCCTTCCTTCCTTCCTTCCTTCCTTCCTTCCTTCCTTCCTTCCTTCCTTCCTTCCTTCCTTCCTTCCTTCCTTCCTTCCCCCACTTCTGGACTCCATTGTT